>NC_048897.1:53875127-54088706 GCF_011077185.1 Oxyura jamaicensis | reverse complement strand
CACACAGAAGTGTAAATTGTATTTGCTCTGGGTCCCTAGATGCTATCACAAACTTAATAAATATCTACCGCCTTGCACTTGAACTGTGCTGCTATGGGAGAGCAGTCCATGAGCACTAAAACAATACTATTACCGAGATGTCAAAATGTAACTGAACATCAGCTCTGTCTGCTAGGGAAATTAAAAATAATGATCAGGTTACAAATGCCATCTTTTGCATTTGAATAGCAGCAATGAGGCAGGCACTGTAATGCATGTGTTATCTCTGAGCAGGTAAATGGCACTGGCAGGCTCTTATTTATGTTGCTGTCATAAGCATGCCTCAAAAATTTGTTGTCACAGTATTGTTGTTTCCCTACAAGATATATGATGTGCATAAATTAGGAATATGAGGGTCTGCTTCTTCTTTCACTACCACATGCTTAACTCCATTATCTTTAATGAATTCACTGCAAAATTAAATAGCTATGTAGCACTGCAGAATGCCTGAGCTAGATCAGCCAATGCACTCTTCATGTTGTTCTTGTACAGCTGAAACACATGAATCTTTTGAGTAAATAAAAGCAACATGAAACAGGGACTTCATTTTTAATTTAAGCACTATCCCAAAGCTGATACGTAATTCATTTTCCCGTAACCTAAGAAAGAAGAAATATTAGGGAGCAACACTGGAAAGCAAAAAGGAAGAAAAAAAAAAAAAAAAAAAAAAAACCACTGATGGGTGCTCCCTCTTCAGGGCAAGAGAAGTTCAAGGGCATAGCATCATCTTCCTCAGGACCTTTCCAAAGAAAACCAAAGCAGTTGTGCTCGATACCCCACACACAGAGCCTTGTCTTCAGGCCACAATAGATGTGTTTGTGCCTGTGCTCCTCGCTCTCTGAGGGGCACGTGCGGGCACCCTCTCTGACCTCCCCTGAACACGCAGACACCTTCCTGCTCTCGGCACCCTGCAGCACGGTCAGCGCACCAGAGAATCAGAGAAGCATTTAGGAAGACCTCTTGGCCATAGCAGCTGCACAGGCACCTCCTCACACGTGGACACTGCTGGGGCTGTGGTGGGACGCGTAACAACAGAGATGCTGTGCTGTGTGTCCGTGGGTACCCTGCAGGTACTAAAGGTCAGAAAGCAGCGAGGGCTTGGTATGTCCTGGTCTGCAGGAAATATCAGCTTCAGAGACACCGAGATTAGACAAGTGTGCTGCTCTCTAGAGAGCCCAGAGCTCACAAAAGGCACAGAGAAAGGGCTTAGACATCACCTAAGGATTGCTGAAACCCAAAATGTGATCTATTGGCTTTCCTCTTCCTTCCCAGTCTCACCTCCTTGGCCATTTTTATGATTGCAGCCCTTTCACTGCTACTGTTTCACGCTTGCAACTGCTCATCTTACTGAATTACTTTGTTGCTCACTCTCCTGTTAGTCCTAAATTTTCCCTGCTCCACCTATCATTCCTCACATCCTTAACCTTTGCAAGGAACATTTGCCTGCATTATTTATTTATTTACTTAAAATGTTCCAAAACCCTCTTTTGAATTACCTGCCATGCTTAGATTACATTTATCCCCAGACTAGAAATCCTCATGAGGGACATCAAATACAGAAAGGCTTCCTCAAGCTTTTCTGTCGTTTTTGTCGGTGGTTCATTTTTGCAGTGACAGCACTGGGAGAACGCAGAGTCCACGGCAGCATGGTGCAGAATTGTGCCACGTGGACTCATGCAGGACGGGTGGATGCTGCTGTCCTGGCATGCTATACAGATGCTCTCAGATCCATTTGGCATACACTAACACTAACATACACTTCTCCTAAGATATTTAATGGCCACCTCTGCCACTCTCCACAGACGTGATGTGAAGTGCCAGCTCAGCTGGGGTTCACCAAAGCCGTGGTTTAAGCTTCAGGGACAGGGATGCACGAGACTCCCCCCAGCAGATGCAGCCTGCTGAAGCTGAGCGGGTGCTCTCTTCTAGGGAGCTCCCAGGTGAGTCTGCTCTGGCTTTCTATGTCTGATGTTATCAGTACCTCTGGATTACCTAACTGAGGACAAGGTATTGAGTAGATTATTTCCAGAGGAAAGGAACTCGCTGTCCTTGCTTGTAAGTGCCATCAGGGAGCTGCGTCATGCTGTGTGTACCTTAATGCGAATAGACACCTGTGCTCCTATGATGGGAGTGCATGGTGTCCAAGTTTGCTGCTAAACTGCAGAGAGATTTGATGTGGCATTGAGAAAACCTGCTTGTCTTCCCTACTCTGTATTACCAGAGACGACGAGTTCTGTAACCACATCAAGATGCTCTAGCTATAACTCAGGAGAATAATAAGAAGCAGGTCCGAGGTAGGTTGCAGTTACTCACTTAACCTTTCTGAGTCTTGTTTTCCCATATAATCAATGCAGGTCCTGATATTTTCCTGCAAGAATAAATCTCGTAGGCCTGGGAGTCACTTGGGCACCCTGCACTTGAGGATCCTGTCCAAGACGTGGGTGTGGGGTGGCACAGCCACAACATATGACTTCTCATGAATGATATTTTGTAGGGTACAAAAAGAAAAATAGCTTTTGAGGAAAACCAAGCCATTTTGGAGCATCACATGGGTGAAGGATAGTCCTTGGTATACATTTCCACTGGGCCTGTGGCAAGACCTAAATCAGTAGAGTTATGTGAATAGGAGGATGCTTCTGGTAATTTGGGTCTTATAAAAGTATTATCCCTAGTTCACTCTGAAGTGTTTTGCCTGCAGCTATTCAGAAAAGCATTTTTGCATATGCTGCCTTACTCCAAAGATGGGCTAAATCACAGTCCTGTCAAAATTTCTGAGAAAGTCCTTACTGAGTGATGCTCAGGCCATTCACCTGATGAATGGCCTCATTTGAAGAATGACCTCATGAAGAATGACCTCATGACCAAATGAAGTTGAAGAATGACCTCATTTAGTTCCAGTGGTGTTTAGAGGGATTCTTGAGGGTTTAAAATGCATCAAAACATTGTTGGACTCAGGAAAAAATGCCCCCATTTTCCACAGCTATTCACAGGTGCAGTCATGTCTGCACCGCCTGTGGATGCTGCTCTCAACAAGGCTCTTCTCGCTCTCCTGTGGGCACATCTGACACCGACGTGCAGCACGACTGAGCTCCGAGGGCAGCCATGGAAATGATCCGGCAGGTAAAGCAGAAAGGACTGCAGAACTGTGTAAATGCAAGCACCTGCTCAGGATAAGATTCTGGTAACCCAGGTGGGCTAACGAGGGGTGGCTGACCCAATCCTCAGCTGCAGCCTTATTATTTTCCTTCTTGTCTGCCTCAGGTGCCATTCCCATGCCTGTTGAACCATGGCAGCACTGCTTTTGTTTCTCTAGATGATAGCTGAGGGCCTGAGCAGTCCGTTTGCCCCAGCCACTGCGCTCCTCTAGACATCTCAGGGGCTGTCAGCCACAAACCAGCCATACCCTCAGCTCCCCAGTCACTGCCCCACCACCTGCATGCCCACGTGCAAAGGATTTCAAATTATTCTGATTTTAGAACAATTAAAGCAGCAGGAAAATATTTTATGACAACATATTGTTCTTCACTACTGTTTAACTTTTGGGGCTGTTAACTGCAAAGCTTTTTTTTTTTTTTAACCATTCAGGCTGTTAGGATAAAACATTCAGTTCCACTGTGCTAGGCAAACAAGTGTAGCAAAAATTACATCTAATTGTATAATTAGAAGTAATATATAATATATAATTGTTTCTAAGTATAGAATTACGCAATATGAAACCAGACTCTCGGCTGGGCATGCTACTTGTTTTATCTTATTTCAGCTCTTTTGTGTTTCTGGGTTCTCGGAGCCCCAGCTCAGCCCCTCCCTGGCTCTGTCCTGTGCCCCAGGGCTCCGGTTCCACAACCTGCATTGCGCCCTGCCCAACCTCGCAGCTGTCCCCTGGAGCCAGCTACCTCACGGCACTGGCAGCCCCTGGGTCACGAAGAGGAGCGGTGAGCTGCTGGCACTGCCCTGAGTGCCCCAGCGGGCTCCACGAAGAGGGGCGAGGAGCCCCTGGTGGCACCCCGGGCTGGCAGAGCTCTGGCGCTGGGGGGCTGCAGCGTGACCCCTCTGTGCTCTCTGCTGCATTTAGCTCAGAAGAGACGTGGGTTTTCCAGTTCTTGTGGTCATAAGGATGCTATTTAATGAAAAGTATTAATGGAAAATATTGAAAAAAAAAAAGAAAGAAAATAGCTGCACCTCATAAAGGAATGTTACCTGTTTTGATTTAACAGCATGATTTATTGCCTTTTGATTGCTTAGTAGTGCAACGTGGTTTACTTAGGGAAATGACTACAATCTAATTGTTACTTTTCTTATGATAAAATCTAGTTATCACTTTAATTACAGTTATGAAGATCCTTGTTTCTGCCTTTCTCAATATTTTGTGCATGGCATTTTATCTCCCACAGCAGATGAGTGTGGTAGCCCTCAGCCGTGTACCCAAGGGTCTCCATCAGGACCAGTCCCCGGGGCAGGACGAGCTGCCTCTGAGGGCAGTCCGTGGGAGCCAAGGCCGGTCTCTACCCCGAGATGCCAGTGTTTCATTAATCCTTGCAAGCAGCGCGGCACTTCGTCATCCCACTGGACAGTGGTGTTGCTCTCTCTGGCAGAAGGCAAGTGCCTGGGGGTCAGGCGGGGAGGCGCGGTGCGGTGAGCGGCCTCAGTGCCGTGCTGTGCCGGGGGGCAACGAGGGGCTCCGGCCCCCAGGAAACGCTCAGGCAGCTGGAAAGCAGGCGAGGGGCTGCAGGGCCATGGGGCTGGCACCCGAGCAGGCGGCCTGATGGCTGGTAGCCATCCTGGGGGCTCCAGCCCCGCTTCGACCTCCTGGTGCCTCCTCCTGGGTGCAGCTTCCTGCACGTGGCTGCGCGCTGGTGTCACTGTGCAGGGGTTCTGCAGGCAAATAAACGAGACAGAGGTTTTTGTCAGTATAATGTTAATTGTTTTTTTCTGCTAATTAACAGCCCATAATTTATAAATTAGTATTCATCAGTCCACTGACTCTACATCGCTCAGTCTGAAACATGCCACACTACTCAAGTAAAACCTGTGCATGAACCCATTTTAATACTTCAAGTCCCTTGAGAGCCTGCACCATATTCCTATCAAAGAAAATGCTGAAGAAAAAAAACACAACAGAGCTTTTGTTGTCATAGAATATCTTTCTCCTCTCTTTTTGCTTTCTCCCTTTTTCTACTGCCATCATGTTCCCAAGATCTTACTTCTGATTTTTGCTAGAACTGAATTCTGCACAAGTTCACAAATGTTTTATCAGCTTGCAACTACTTTTACAGTGTATATACTGTCTTTGTTAAAAAAAAATCCAATTCCAATTTGGTGAGCAGTTCGACTTAAGTAAAAGTTTAGGAAGAAGGTTCAGAATTTCCTTTGACTGCAGGCAGCACCTGGTAGGTGCCACAAACCTACCTGCTGTGTCCCTGCGAACCCCTGGAAGCAGCCGTGCCCCATACTGCCAGAGATGTATTCTAGTGTCTTGCTGCCTCTACAATTAGGAAGTTTTTCATGTTGTCCAACCTAAATCCTTCCTCCTGGAGCACAGAAAAGCAGCAGAACTGTGTTTTGTTTCAGTATACAGGATCAAGCTGAAAAGCAGATATTTTAAATTCCTTAATGGTCTTAGATTTTAAGCATAGCCTTAATCATGCCAGGAAACTGCACTTCACAAAGCACGTATCTTGAAGATTTACACTTCTCCAGGTAATTTTTTGTATTTTTATTGATTAGTTTGTGTCTGTCAGAATGTGTGTTTGATAGAGATCATGAAAAAAGAAAAAGCGTCTTTCTGGAATGTATTTCTTTGGATTTGCAAACAGACTGTCAAGGGCTTTTGAGATTTTGGAGGATGTCTACCAATGCTTTTTCAAACTGTTGCAACCCTCCATATGAAACAGAACTAAGTAGCTTTATTTTGCTGTTCCTCTGGCTGTATATGAACAATTACTCATACTCTGTGCTTTTTCTACTACATTTACCTGCTCAAAGTCCTTCTAGGATCTAACACAAATAACCCAGTGCAAAGGCATAGCTCAGTCTGCACTAGACACTCTCACTCTTCTCTGTTTCATTTCTCATCCACATCACTGCACGGTTCACTCAGGGGTCAGAAAATAAGTTTGTGTGTGTGTGTGTGTGTGTGTGTGTGTGTGTGTCAGCCTAAAACCATATATACTTCCAGTGACAATTTGCTAAAAATATGACTTGCAATAAGTAACTGCCAGAGTGCTCCAGCCTCTCCTGTTATTACATTAATCACCACAATCCCTCCTCCCTGCTCCATCTCGTAGCACCTCACCTTTCCTTCTCCTGTACTAGTTTTGTATAGTGGTTGGGCTGGAACCACAGCTTCCTCGAGTCAGATGGCAAATGCCAGGGCTGGAGAGGAAGGCTCTGGAGGGTATGGTGCTATCTGCTGGTGCACATTCAAGGTTTCTGTAATTTACCGCCCACAAAGCAAAAGAGGCTCGAGCAAAAAGGCAGAGAGCAGACATAATAATTTACTTACTGTGCTCTACAATTTGTTTTAATGACCAGTTTGTGATTCTTATCAAAAATTATTCTGAAAAATACATCTATAATGAGACTAGGAAACATATGATAAATGTACTTGTTATTACATGCGAAGACTATTAGAGTAGTCCTGGGCCTGATCTGAGTTGTAAAATCCACTGCCAAAACCTTACTCTTACATAGCTTATTCCTTCCTTGCCTTGCCCTGCCTTTCCTTCCCTCTTTCTTTTCTCTCTTATTTTTATGCATTCACTCTCTTAAATTGTGTTCAGAGTCTGCTTCTAGGCACTGTGCTGAAGATAGCATGCTGCACAAATGCCCTTTTAATTTCCATGCTACTGAAATGCAATCAAAATAAAAGATTTATTTTTTTCAAATGCACTTGGTACCTGATGGCCATTTAAGTGCCTTGATGGTCCGTCTGTTGGTCTGCTGCCAATCACTTGGATGCTCTTTAGACAGCTAGCTTAAAGCACTCCAAGAAGCAAATGGTATTAATGTCTGATGGGGATGCAGCAATAAATCCTCAAATAAAAGCACAAAGCAGAGATACATGAATGCTGAAATACACAAAGAGAGGAATTTGCTTAGAAGTCACTTATAAAATCCAGAGCCTTATCTTCTGGACAGCTTTAGAAATGAAATGGACAAAGAAATATGTAAGCATATAAACACTTTGGAAATGCATTTTGTGCACAAGATTAATATTATCTTTACATGTTTTTCCAACGTTCACTGTGTGAACTTCCACAGGAGGGGTAGCTGATGGAGGACATCCTGCAGGGAAATTAACCAACGCGAGCTCCAAGCTTTCGTTTGAGCACCTCACCTCCAGACTGCACCCGTGTTTCACCCGTGCTGTTAAAAGGGAGGGTTTCTGGCTTGGTGCCGTGGGTTTCTAATGAGCCACTGAATGCTGTGGGTGGAGCTGGTGGGCAGGGAGGTTTGTCCTACACATCCTCACCCCTCCAGGCTGCTCCGTCCCTCACAAGGCGCTGCGCTGGTGACTTCTGGCTGGGATGGGGGGGATGGAGGAGGAGCTGGGGCACAGTTCAGGACACAAATCTCCTCCCCGAGCCCCTCCGGGGGCTCCAGCCTGTGCTACACCAGCCTGCCCAGAGGAGACCCCCCACCCTTGTGCCTGGTGGGGCCGCCAGGCCTGGAGCTCTCTTCCTCTGCCCTGCAGGGCTCAGGCACCATGGGCACCATGAGGGCACTCTGCGTCCAGGCTTGGGCTGCAGGTGGAAAGGAACTTTGCAAGATCAAAGCACACAAATACTGAGGGCACTTAAATGGTTCTCCAGTGACTTGCATCCCTCCTTGTTAACTTTGTTACAATTTAATTAATTAATACATCTTATTTCTAGATTCTGTGAGGTTCTGCTGCCGTGTAAAATTCTGTGCTGTGTGTGTGGCGATGCGGCGGGTCTGTCCTGGCACAGCCTATGCATTTTGCTGGATATTTAAAGTGACTCCTTCTGACCATGTGTGCCAACTTCCAGAAGAATGAGGGATTTATCTCTCTCCTCTGCTTTTCATCTTCCTGTCAGATTGCAGTCTGACGCGTGGCTGATTGCTGATAACTCTACCCGGCTTTGGTCATTTTTTATTCTCATGGACTAGTGGACAAGAGACAGAGCCAGGCAAATGTCTTTTAAATGTAAGCTCCAGATGAGTTTCCTTGTTACTGTCTAAATGTCTCCTCTGCTTGTCATCACTTGTCACGGCTTTGCACCTACTTTGTGATTTCTCCAGACGCGGTGTTTCTCTTGCTTTGGGTATGCTGTAGGTCATCCTTGTAGAACTTCACTGCAGGCTTGTTCATTGGGCTTGTGTGGCTCCGAGTAATATAAATAAATAATAAAAACTAAGAATAGATAACTTGGTGGAGGAACTGTCTGGTGAAAATGAACAAATTAGCCCTAAAAGAGGCTTTCTCTAATCAATGGAAAAAAATGTGGTAGAGGAGGGTCCAAGGATCAGAAGGACCTGCAGCTGCTGGGGAGTGTCTTATCTTTTAAAACTTTCAGGACATGAAGAGATGTTCTCTGGTCTGTTGAAGACCTACAGAGGTGTGTCTACCTCCTTCTAACCACAGATTCAGTGCAGAAGGCTGGCGATCAGTAAGAGGCAGGTGCCTGTGGAGTCAGCACTTGTCCTGCTGCCCCCACTTGAGGAGCTAAAGACCAGGGAAGCTCCTCAGCTTACGCAGCTCCATAGAAGCGGATAACCCCAATTCCATGTCTATGCATGGTCACAGGGAAATGCTGAAGCAAGGGGGATATCAGGAGCTCTCAATTTCAACCTCCTCTGGAAAAGGAGGTGTGTGAGGTTATCCAGGGCTCTGACCAGCCAAGTCCTGAAAGTCTTTAAGGATGCAGCCCCTGCTGTGCCCCAGCTTGCTCCAGCAGAGCTGTGTCATGAAAGGGCAGATGGAGGTGTTGCCTGGGGTATGCTGCCTCGAGGCAGCACCATGGCATGCAGAAACACTGCCAGTGCAATCTGCTTTAGTGCCAGCTTTAGTAACTGCCTTTTTACACTGTTTGTCCACTGAGTTTCCTCCTGTTGGCTGCAGGATTTGAGATGCTTCAGAACAAGAAAAGGCAAATATTACTTGGTTCATGACTGGAACAATGAGCAGGAGACTAGATTCTACAGACAATTACCCTCCAGCTCTTTTCCTTTGCCTCTTTTTTTCTTCCTTTGTCTTGTTTTGAAAGTTGTCTCCATAATACATGCCATCCTGAATGCTTAGGACACAATGAACAAAAACAAACCAAAACTATTTAACATGGCAGGCGGTGAAAGAGCTTTTCTGAGTGTGGTTACAGAGGACAATAGAGGATCAAGAAGTTCCTCTTCATAGAGGATCAAGAAGTTCTGGAGCTCTTGTGTCTGGGAATGTTTTCCTCCAGCTCTCCCAGACTCCAGGCCTCAGACATGAATTTGTTGTGGTCTCAGGTCTGGCTCCACACATCATGTTTGACCAGGTAACTAATTGCTGATAGATAATCATATATATATTTGTGTGTATACAACAGAAATATTTCTGAGCTCTAGGCAAATTTACTGAAATCAGAAATCAAGCTCCTAAATTCCTGGACAAACTCTGTCTCTGTCACTGCTTTTGTGTGGGACTGGCTGCCTCTGGCTGTGTGTGCCCGTGTTTAGGCTAGTGTTTGCTAAAGATACTCAGAGAAGAAAAATAAAGGTGATAAGGATCAGGATCTGAAATGGAAGTGATGCCTGGAAGGGAATGATCAGAGACTGGATTGCATCGCTCCAGGGGCTGACGAGTCAGTATTTTCAGACATTGACCAGTGCCAAGAAAGCACTCAGAAGAGCACTTAGACTGGTTTAGATCATTAAAGCATTCTGTTGAGAAAATAGCTAGGACAGGAAACCTGCTTCATGGCTAGTTTCAATGTCAAATTACTTTAATCCTAAACCATTGGTTAGTAATAACATTTACTGCTATAACTGGGACTCTACTATTGAAATACCAGTAATAATGCATTCAAAACAAAACAAAACAAACAAGAAATGGCCTTTAGTATTATTGAAGGATGTAAAACAAAAGGACATCGAATGCATTTTAAGTTGTTTGAGTCTAGACAGCACCAGGCACCAGGAGCCAGCTCTGGCGAGTGGGGCTGGGCTCGGCCCTGTGTGTGAGCCTGGGGCAGGGCAGCGGCCTCGGGGGGTCTGGGAGCACTTGTGAGCCAGCAGGACCTGGGAGGCTCCTGCCCTGCTCTCCTGCCTCGCCCTGGCCTGGTTGGAACAACACCATGGAGAGAAAACAGCCTGGGCTCCTCAGCCAGCAGTTCTCGTTCTGACGGGATGGCTGCAGAGCAGGCAGGTTGTCACAGTGCTGCGTTACTCCATGGCCCACGTCTATTCCGTGAAGCCGATTTGGTATATTTACAACTCACAGAGTCTCATTTAAAATTTACAGAACGGGATGGCATTTTGTAAAATGTGAGCAGCTATCCTGCAGGACGTTGTGCATAGCAGATGACACCTGCACTCCTTATTATTTGGGTACACATTATAACAAGCAAATGCTTGCAACAGCTGTGCTAGTTAGGAAATAATTTTATAATGAAATCAGTTCCACCAATTTAGCTTCACTTGGATTTTTGCCTTCACATAAATAGGATAGCATAACCATTCCCAGCTGACCATGCACGAGCTAGATGAGCAGAACAATCCTTCCTCATCCAGATGATGATTGCTAGCTCTGCGGTCATTTGTACTGTAATCCAGGCTTAGCTTCAGCATTCAAATTCATCATCTCCACCTACGTTGGGGAAGACTTCTTGCACAACAAGCTCTTGCCTGATGATTTTACACTTTTTGTATTTCTGTCTTGCAGATTGGACTACTGAGAAAAATACCACTGATGTTTGTGTATAATTCCAGACTCTTTTCCCCTCTGCTTTCTTCAGAAATATTACAAAGCTGTTGATAATGACATTAGGGCTACTTCACAAATCCCAGGCTCACACAGTGGGACGAAGAGGCAAGAGAAAACTTGCCTGAATGTTTTCTCATAAGAAGCTCTAGGCAGAGGCAGCTGCCGCGGAGCAGCGTGCCGGTGCTGCTGCCCCCGCACTGTGCCGGCCACAGAGGGCAACGGCCACGGCCGCCCGCCGGCTGGCTGCTTTTGAAGCTTTCTGCCCTGTTGCCCTCCCTGGCCGGTCCAAATGAAAGGGGATCTGTGCGGGGAGGTACCGGGGAGCAGCAAAGTGGCAGGATGGAGTGCTGCAGGAGCCTGGGGCTTCACGTCGGGTTTCTGGTCCTGGGTTTGCCCCCAGCTGGCTGGACGCCTGCCGGGGGGGTGACGGGGGCACTGCAGGCTGCAGCCTTCCTGGGACACCGCCAGTGCTCAGGTCTGTGCTAGGCCACCTGAGAGGTTTGGGAGAAGCACCAGACAAGGCGTGGTGGTCTCCAAAGAAAGACAAATGCTTGGTCCCATGGCATGGAGCATTTTCTCTGGCTTTGCAGTGTGAGCCAGTGATTTATATTTAGTGTGCGAAGTGGCATGTGAGGATTGCTCTCAACGCTGCGTGAATATTCCTGCTTGGGCTGCTCCGGGGACCCGCAGCCGGCCCCATCGCTCTGCTGCCATGGCAGGGGGACCTCTAATCATTCCTGACAGAAGTGTAGAGTGTAGAATGGCCTTGTAAGAAAGTTTGTCTTCAAAAAAAGTTTACAGAGGAGCTTCAATTATGATTTATTTTTCCATGTTGCTCCTGTTTCCTACAGCTTTATGTAGCTTCTGAGAGTGTTCCGCTGTTTTTTATCTTGCTTTCTTGTCTTTTGCATGCAGCCTTTGCAAAGCGGCAAATGAAGCAGAAATGACTTTAATGTCTCATTCTATTTAAAATGTTTTATTTTCCTTACCACTGTGGATGCTTATTACTTCCTTAATTGATAAGCTGCAAATTCCTGGGCTTGTTACTAAGGATGAAATAACTTCATTTAGTAAAGTTGCAAGCTTACTAGCATTATTTAGGGTAGTGCTAGTCAGTTACCATTACCTGTTTAAGTTTATATTTAAATTAAAAAGACTTTCTTCAGAGTAATCCTAAGGAGCCACAGGCATGCATTGGTAATAATTTATTTTAGACATTTCCAAAATTTGTATTTTTGTTTGTTTGTCTCATTTTGTTTTTAATATAGCAATGTATAGAATATATATCTGGCTAAACAGGAGTGATATTCCTCATTAAAATATACACTTTTTGGACTTGGGGGCCAGCTAATCAAAAGACCTTAGAAGTTAATTATCAGTGTGCAGTTGTGGTTATTGGGTTCCATGCCCATTAGGGATCAACATCAACTTAATGCTCCGTACCATTTCCACCAGCTGTCTGTGCTTGGTAGCACTCTGTCAGGAAAAGGGAGGGCAGACCCCGGTGCAGGGCAGGCGCTCACCCAGGGCCCAGCACAGGGCTGCGGGGGGCGGTCAAAGGAAGGGAAGAAAGAAAGAAACGTGAAAGCTGAAGCTCTTGGTGCTGGCCCTGAGCCGCCCTCGCTGGGAGCACACGGGTGTGTGCAGGGGCCCGGGGTGCTCTCACAGCACCGCGGGGCCGCTGCGCGGGGTCGGGCTGAAGGCTTCCTTCCACAGGGCACCAGGAAGAAATGGAAGGAAACGATTGTACAAGGTCTGCTGCAAATCTTAAACATACTCACCACTGACACCATCTAATTCTGCAATGTAAAATGATATATTATTCTTTAGCTTTGTGAAAAAATAAAGAGCAGCTGCTAGTCAGCATCCCTTAAAACTCCTTATCTCACTTCTTCACTGATCTCTCACTTGTTTGTGCTGTAATGAAGGGCTGACATCTGAAGTTTTAAACACAAGTTTTAGCCACCATTCATGATTGTACTTGGAACTATTCATATTCTCTCAGGAGCGACGGTGAAGGAATCCCCTCTGAAGTGCAGCACCCTGAGCCTCCCCAGCACGGGCCGGGGGGGTGGCAGCAGCTCTCCAGCCCTTCCCTGGCTCTGCCCCATCCCATCCGCCTGCGGTGTGCCCTGGCAGCCCCCTCGTGCCCAGCCACTGCCCCGTGTGCTCAGCTCGCCTCTCCCCCTGCCGTGAGTGCCCGGGGCTTGCTTGTGCTGTGATCCGTGCGCGTGATTTAATAACATGTTGACACGTGTGCTGAGGCAGCACCAGTTGGATTAGCAGGTCTCAAGGGGGAAAGTAAAAGTTGTGCTTTGTGCCCAAGGGCTGGGTCCCTTCCCTGCTGGTTTTGGCAGCATTTTGGTTAATAACAGAGCCACAATGGCAATATTGCATGGCAAAATCAAGTAAAGAATATGTAGTGTCCTAATGAAAAGGGGTTTACAAAGACCAAAGTAAAACCATAAATAGCCACAGTTTGATTTATAGAGAATATCAGTTGTTACTTTGAAAATAATAAAAAAGCATCAAATTACTGGCAGTTAAAACAGTCCTGTAGCAGATTCAATGCTCAGTAAATATTCAAGTTATATTCTGCAATTTAGTCCAGGCACATGGTCTTTGGATTGGGTATCTGGGGCTTTGGCTGAATAATGATAAGAATTAAAATACGGTAATGATTTTAGCAGATCTAAATGCTGCAGAATGGCCACAGTAAATAAAATTAAGATGATCTTTCAGTGCACTTTACTATATATAAAAAACTACGGATATCGATGCAGGGAACTCATGTAAACGCTAGCTGTTAAAGGCAGCCAGTTCAACAAAATTGCAAATCAGTACTACAGCAAAACATTAAGACTGGAGATTAAATTTAACTAGAAGTTTGATAGAAGAGAGGAAAAGTGCTCTGTGTTCACCCAGGAGCTGCTATAAATAAACCCAATGCTGCAATCACTCCTCAGCGGTTGTGCTGGCAGCTCAGATTGTGTCCAAATCACCTCTGACAACGGGGTTAAAATGTTTGAAGTCTGTGTGAGCAGCAGAGTTTTGGCAACTGGCTGCTGCAATACCAGTTTTTAGAAAGCTCTCTATTAGAGGTCAGCTGAACTGCAGACCTGTCAGCCGAGTGTTTTCCCAGTCAAATTAATAAAAATGGTGATAAAGAAGAGGATGAAAGGGCTCATGGGCATCTGTGACATGCACAGAGGGAAACAAACTGACTTTTATAAAGGTGTGCTCTGGTCACGACAACTTCCAAGAGTCAAGAGTATGTGTAATGCTGACTGAAGGGTCCTGAATTGCCACAGGGCATTTAACGAGGCATTCATCAGCGGGTCCCAAGAGAATTCAGTAGCTGCAGCATGAGAAGAAAGGCTTCTGCACAGATTAAATTAAAATAAAATAAAAAAGTAAAATAAAATAAAATACTTTCTAAGTACAGGACAGAGCACAAAGCGACAAGTTTTTCAGTTATAGAGACAATCTTCTCTGAGGTCCCACTGAGATCTGTGCTAAGGCATGAGGAATTCAAGATATGTATTAAATAAAATAAAAAAAATAAAAATAAGTGAACAGTGCAATGTCAGAATCTGATTATTATAGGCAGAGGATGCAGAAACAAAGACGAAAAAGATGAACTGTGAACAGGTGCAGAAGGACTTTCAAATAAGGAGCCAAAAGGTACAGAAACTGCAAATTTTATTCAAGTCAATGAGGAAAATGTGGATGTGCAGTGAAAATGTGCACTTGCAGGGAAAGACGATCTACATTTATCTGCATGGCGCAGGATTTAGGAACACGGTCATGGGATTTAAAAGCGGTAGTTCTGATGTCAGTGAAGAAGTTTAAACCCACCCGAGCTGCAGGATCACTTTGGCACAGCACAGCCCCGGCGTGGTCAGCCCCCACCAGGGACCGGAGCACGTGCGCAGGCAGCGAGGAATCGCTACGGAGTGGCCTGGAGGAGACCAGCCTTTTCTCTTCCAAAACCAGAAGCAGGGGGCATTTAACTCACCTAGTGGATACAGCTTTCAAAACGAGTTCACTGAACGCTCCTCGGAAATTACTAAAGTTCACACTTCAGTAACCACAGCAACCGTGAGTGCCCGAGCCCCTGACGTGCGGCGTTTTCCCTCACAGGACAGCAGAAGTCCTACAGGAGTGTCAAGCCGCTTCGTTTTGCTTCCTGCGTGGGTGGCCACAAGTGCGGCACCAAGGCGGTGCAGGAGGACGAGGTGAGGCACCGGAGGGAGCAGCCCTGCAGCCGGTGCGGCCGCTGCCAGCCGGGGTCTCACCCGCACGCATCCCTCCGTGCTGCCGGCGCCCCGCCGCAGCGCTGGCACCAAAAGCAGAGCTGGCGGAAGATGCCACCAAAGCTGAGCTGCACTTAGTGCTTTGCATGTCAAGCACCTATCACCTTTGTTTGTTTGCTTTCCCTTCCTCTTCCTGAGTATTTCATAACAGTTTTGGCTGATGTGTTATGGCAGCTAATTGCCATCAGGCTAAAGAGACCCTTTCCCTCAGACTCACAGATTCCTGCTCAGTAATTTCAGATGATATGTCAACACCTTTGTCTCTCCAGACCCGTGGTTACTTCAGAGCCACTAGGAATTATTACCTCTGCTATGAAGAAAGGCTGAGGGAGCTGGGGATGTTCAGCCTGGAGAAGAGAAGGCTCCAGGGAGACTTCATTGCAGCCTTTCAGTAGGTAGAGGGTTCTTATTAAAAAGGTTGGAGAGGGAGTCTTTACTTGGGTAGGTAATGACAGGACAACGGAGAGTGGTCTTAAAGCAAAAGAGGATAGATTTAGATTAAACATAATGAAGAAATTCTTCACTCAGAGGATGGTGAGGCACTGGCACAGGCTGCCCAGAAAAGCTGTGGATACCCCATCCCTGGAGGTGCTCAAGGCCAGGTTGGATGGGGCCCTGGGCAACCTGATCTAGTGGGTGGCATCCTGCCCATGGCAGGGGTTGGAGTTAGATGATCTTTAATGTCCGTTCCAACTCAAGCCATTCTGTGATTCTGTGATTACAAAAACTATTTTCAAATGGTACGTATGGCTTGAATGGTCCAGCCACCTTGCACAGAAATTTGATTCATTTCAGAGCAAGAGTTGTAGTAAAATCTACTTATCTATTTACAAAAACACAGAAATTGTCTATAAAATCTAGTTTTCCACAGAACTGAGAGTAAATCAATGTGCTATTAATAGCTAGGAAGCTCCTTGGTAATGCAGGGAATTATAGCATGGCAAAGTTTTACCTAGGTACACTACAAATTGGCCTGAGAGCTACCAATATAGATAATAAACCATCTGTGTTACTTACAGAGTAATTATAGAAACAGCTGTGAGACCACAGAATACTCCTGCAGAAGTCAATGGCCTGCAATCAAGCTGTGATACTTGTGAAGTCATAGGAAAGGGAACACGTCACTGCCAGTGTAATTCATGTCAAGTCATTAGCCAGGTGCTGCGCAAATCTGCTGAAGAAATTTGCTCCGGGAGCAGACCCTGGGGACCCTGAGCAGCTGCTGGTGAAGTGACAGCAATGCATGCAGCGTGGCATCTATGAGGTGGGGAAGGAAGGAGGATGCAGCATATTTTGCACATGTAACCAAGGTGCTTACTGAGGGGGGAAAAAGAAGAAGAAGAAAAAAAGAATAGATATGGACAGAAGGGATTGCAGAGACCTAAAACAAAGAGCTAACAAGGAAACCAGTTGCTGAATTCATTAGCGAGAGGTGCAGTACAGCACACAGTGACCAGAAGCTCTTAAGCCTTTCTTACATACATAGCAAAGCTCTGTAAATAACACGTCCACTCAGGCAAGAGCTAAGGGCTTGCTCAGCTAGGATTATCCCATATTAGCCCATTGCCATGGTTACTTGCTCTTTCCTGAGGTGCCTGCTGCAGGCCACTGCATCCTCAGGTGCCCGCGGCATCGGTGGGAGGCTGCTGGGGCAGTTTCATCCACCTGCACTTCTGTGTCACCTGGCTGCTTGTAGGATCAGAACAGCTCCTGGCCTGGATCAGCATGCGAGCTCCATCGGCGGCAGTGCCGTGCCTCTCGGGTGGCTCCAGCAGCCCCTGTGTGCGTTGAGACTTCTGCACACACCTGGAGGCGGGCGCCTGCTCCCGGGGGAACCGGCAGCACCCCGCTGGGCAACCTGCCACAAGGAGCACCCCGCTGGGCGACCCGGTCATTATTCCAGCGTGAAGCACTGTCACTTCTCTAACTCTGGCTGGAGGAAAGAAACCTCAAGTCTAAATTACTTTATCACCACCTAATCCAGCTCTTTCATTCTGCTGCTCTTGATAAGCCTTTTGCCTTGACTTAGCACTGATCAGTGTTTTTTTTTTTTTTTTTTTTTTTTTTTTTTTTTTTTTAACAAACCCGTTCAAGCCTGCCTTTCTGAGCTTTCTGCGCAGAGTGTTGTAGGATAACATTTTACTTGAAGAGGAAGAATAGTCCTAACTGTGGCATAGGTAGTCTGCTAAAGAAAATGTGGACTCCGTATGCCATTGCTAAAAACTGCTGGATTTACCCGTCGATTAAGAAGCAGGGAATATGTGAGGTCCTTACAGTGGTCTGAGATTGCTTGTTATTTCCCCTTAAATTCATTAGTACTCATTTTCCTGAGGTAGATCCCTCTAATGATACGTGCCTACCTTGAAGCTCTCTGGTTTGCTAAGAAAATGGATTGATGCTCACCAGGAATATCAGTCAGTGAGGCACAACGCTTGCTGGTGGCAGCTTCTAGCAGCATCTCGGTGTGGCCCGGCTGGGCTCAGACTGAACTGCAGCAGCGAGGCAGCGCGGGCTCCAGTCCAGCGCATGACTCGGGCCCACGGTAGGGCACAGTTTCCAGCCCCAGGAACCTCCCCAGCCCATATAGTTCCTTTCCCAGTGGTTTTGCTGATCTTGCACCTTCACTTGGTAGTTTCAGCCTCAGTCAGTCACCAACGTGCCCCAGTTACTCCCTATCTGTAGACACTAAGGTTCCTTAAAAAATGATTGGTGCTCAAAGTGCAGAAAGGTGTAAAATTCAGTCTCCAGACAGAGCTGAATAGATGCAAGGATAGTCAAACAGATGATAAACTTAGCAAATATTAAACTGATGGTGCCTGCATCAAATTGTGCACATTGCTTGCAATCTCTAAATGTATGCTTGGCTAATGAGGGTTTTAGCACATCCAGCACTTGGCTGTGTTTTGTCACTATTTTAATCTGTGCATTATTTCTCACTGGCATGGATGTTTATGCATAACTTTCAGCCACTGAGGCTGTAGGTGATACCTCTTCCCCTTCCTTTTGATGTGTCAGCCCCACCACACCAACTGGCACTTACAGAAATATATCTGTGGGAGCGGCAGAGCGGGGCTGCACCGGAGACACGAGCCTTGCCAGGCGCGGGCGCGCGCCACGTACCTGCTCCTGCAGGAGCCTTCTGTTCCCCAAGCTGCTGCTCCTCACAGGCAGAAATGTTGAGCAGCAATGAGAAAAATGGGTGTCCTCCCACCACATCTATATTTATCTCGTGGCGATGTTATGGTTTAATGTGTCTTGACATCCACTATTCTTCTGTTGAAAGGAAATGCCCCGTGGAAAGAGGCAAGGTTCTATTCAAGGAGTGGACCAAGGTCACTGGAAGAGCTGTAGACCCCTCTGGTGTCCCCTGCCTCCAGGGTTTTTACCACCCGCAGTGTAAAACAAATCAGACCATGGTCACGTTCCTTTTCCCCCTGGAAGCTCTGCAGTTCGCTCACATTCGGATCTGTGAGTGAAGTTCAGCTTCTGAGGGAACACGACCAATGAGACCACTTTCACAAAGCACTTCTGAGAGCTTCAAAGCATCAGCAGGCAAGCGTGGTTTTGCCATTTAATTTTATTTTCTTCTCCTTTCTTTTCTTCTTTCCGTTAAATCTCTGAATTCATCTCTGCATCGCATATCAGAGCAGTACACAGTGCCAGCAGATTGCTTTTGTCGCTGCCTTGCGCTTCCCCTCAGAAGCAATGGGCTCTTGAAAATCCACCTCCCCTAGAGTGCAGCAGCCGAGTGACATAAAACTCAGCGTGAGATCTCACCGAAGGGGAAGTGACTTTTATTTACAAAATCCTCAAGCAAGGCGGTTTTATGCATTCCCTCGAGCACGCAGTGCCCCGCAGGCACCAGACGTGCACGTCCCAGGGTCTGGGCCAGGATCTCCAGTGAGACTCTGGGGACAAAGGCACTGCGTGTTTTCAGTGCTTCTTTGGGGTTCCTCGTGAGCAGCAGCAAGCTTGGGTTTGGACAAACCTCTGTCCCCTTAGGAATTCAGTAGCTCTGTCTGCTGGTCCTCCAAGGCTCACCTGCATTTCAGGCTGCAGCCAAACCAACCTTGGGATTTCGGACAGGGACCTCAGCAAGCACTGCCGCAGCAGCTGGGAGAGGGAGGTGTGAGCCTGCCATGGCCATGGCACCGGCATCCCCATGCCCCTCTGCCCTGGGCAGTGGCACTGCCTCTGTGCATTTCCACCATGTCTTGAAGCTCACCGGCAGCAGGCTGGGTGGGGACAGCTTCATGGCTGTGCAGCTTGGAAAGGCAGCCTGGTCCCAGACCTGGCAGCGGGGAGCGGGCGCTGCGAGCAGGGATGGTGCTCTGCCACCAGCCCCAGCCCTGTGGGGACCTGTCACTAACTTGGCCAGGCCAGGGTTAATTTCTAAATGGCTGTTGTAAAACCTGCCAGTCCAAGCACCAGAAAAGATGTATAAATACTGCTGGGAGCTGATGGTGCCGAGGGAGTGGAGCTGCCCACGGAGAGGATCACGTTCGTGGCTGGAGCTGCGGCACGGCAGGAGCCAGGGGAAATGCTCCAGGGGGTGTTCTGGGAGGTGTCAGCAATATCAGAGAGCATAAAGTGGAGCAGGTGCAACCTTCCTTTAGTTTTATTCTTCTGAAATTCAATTCTCATGGAAATATTGCTATTTTAAAGTGTCATATGGGCAGATAATCCTGTTTGTGGTTCCCCCTGTGTAATTCTGAAATGGAGAGAATGTAACCCTTGATTTGAGAGCCTGAAGTGTCCTGAATTTTCTGGAGTTACAAAAGGATGGCACAGAAATGCAGCGGCTGAGGTGCTTTCCCTGGAAGCGATTCAGAGATTCTGTGCTTTACCTGTCTCTTTCTATTCACAAACAAAACATTATTTCACAGCAGTCTGATTTTGGTACTGTCTATACCAGCTGTGAGTTTTGCTATGCCACCAAGGGAAAAAATACTAAAGCTTCATTTGTCACTCACATCACTTTCTGTCTTTCATTCATGTAGAAAATAGTCATTAATACTCTTTTAAAAAAAGATTTTCTGAAAGACAGTTACATTTTCTTGAAAGAACAGAAACCACTAAATTTTGGAAAATGGATAAAAAATGCAGGGATTAAAATAAACAATCAACTCAAATAGGAACAGAGCTAACAAGTCTTTTTTTTAAGGTGGGGGGCAGGAGGTTTAGTCCTTGATTACGGTGAAAACCACCCAGAGGCTTGGTAAGGTCTCGCCCCCCCCGAGAGGCTTGCTCTCAGAAGCTGGCTGTGTGTTTGGGCTAGGGCTGGGACTACTAATTGACCCTTAAATTAGCATTCCCTGCAGCAGGTGGAGGAAAGGAAGCAACCAGCAGCCAAGATTAGTTGGTGACCTCAGTCTGGTGATGTTAACTCGGTGTGAGCGATGGCACGGTGTTACACCCACGGGTGGGTAAATCTCCCGTGGTCCTCCTGTGGTCATGCTCGTCATTTCTGCGGTGTATGCGAACACTTCTGTTCAGAGGGACTGCAAGAATTGGCATCCCCACCTTGTGCAGCTCTTGGTGTCTCTCTGGGGAAAGCATCGACAGGAAAGCGATCCCCCACAACAGCTTATTGACTTGATTAGAAAATATTAGCTCCACTTAATCTCTTCTAGAGTGTTTTCCAAACAGCTTGTGATACTTAAATACATTTTGTTGAGAGTTTCAGAAGTTTGGGGTTTTGTTCGGTTTACTGGCTTGGCTGAGTGCTGGGGGGTGGTGGCAGGGAAGGTTGGGAAGGATGGCTGGTCGGGAGGGATGCTCAGCTGAATGTCAGGCTCCCGGCCTCCACGTACGGATGCGCAGCGGAGGAGACCCCTCTGCGTGCCGCGCAGGGTGGCAGGAACCAGCACACATCCCTAGCACACGTTGCAGCCAAAGCAAGATTTTGATCCTGCTGTATAAAAATAATTAAGGAAGCAGTGAAAGGCAGAGGTGCAAAGGAGGTCAAGATACCAAGCGAGGTAAAAAAAAGTATTTTTCTGAGGAAAAGCAAAAGATAAAGGGGCAGTGTTAAGGGTCAGCACGTTACAGTGTCTGAAGGGCTGGCAGGTCGTCCGGCTTGTCCTCTCCTCTGATGCAAGGCCAGGAACGGCCTCCAGCCACTGCTCTGCACACGGGGACTTCTGCCTTGACACTGCAGACTGGGGCTGTCAGGAGGGAAGGCTTCCTCTGATGAATCACCTGCACGGTGACAAAGCTTGCTTCAAGTCTTAACTGCCGGATGTTTCTTCTCGTTATGCCTTCCCAGCGAGGTTAAGGATTGGGTCAGTAAATAGGATTTTTCTTCTCTGATGGCATGCCACTGTGATCAGGTCACACCATGGTCTTTTTGTGATACTTTTAGTGTATTGAGCTCTTTAGATTTATGCTGTCAGGCGTTTCATTCAGCTTCAAATGATTTTTGCGGGTCTTTTCTGTAACTTTCCAATTTCTCAGTTTCATTTACAGAGGGAGATGTAAGATTGGTCACGGCCCTGCTCTCACCAGCGCCACGTGTCACCGCTGAGACTCCGCTTGCTGCTTGCTTATGCAACAGGCATCGCCCATTTAGCGGGGGTCTTGCCTGGGAGCCACAAGAGCTTTCTGGTGGAGGATCCTCATTATCTGAACGTGGAAAATCCAGGATCGTCGCATTGAGCGGATCATATTTATTTGTTGGTTTTCTCTTTGGGAAGCAAGGCTTCTCTCTCCAGAAGGCATTCTGACTCCTGCCAAGCTGTAGTATTTACCTGGGTGTTTAATAATGCTTCCGTTGGTGACAGGAGACAGCACCGTGCTGCCTGCCTGCGATCTGCCTGCCGCCGTCAGATATTCCAGGCACATTGGCAGTGCCCTGTGAGGTAGAGCTCAAAGGAATTGCAAGGAATAGGGAAAGGGAATACTGCAAGAAAAGGTAACAAGGGCCTTTTAATGCAAGTTTGAAGGTGTGAGGTCTTGCCAGGTCTGTTCTTTCAAGGATAATAAACCAGGAATGGGGCTCGTTTTGCAGAGAACATGTTTGTAGAGATGTGTCCTGTGTTACCTGGATAATCCTGGTTACAGATCCTCCTTTGTTTGAATTTTTCCTCTAAGTATGATCATCTTCAAGGGAAGGTGAATGAGATATCTTCAACAATAAAACACTTCATGTCCTACAAAGTGCTAACCTGACATATTTAGCATCTTCATTCCCCTGGAGAGCTGATGAATAATAAATAATACAATAGAAAGAGCTAGTTATGCACAGTTTTGTACCATCTCTACTGAGAATTCAAAGGGAATCGTGCATTCAATAAACAGCTAGCTTGAGCACTTCCTCTTTTGTCTGGCTCCATGCCCTGGTCCAGTTTGCTGTCAGTCCCAGTCGGTCCTCAGGGTGCAGGAGGAAGAGGAGCAACTCCCCCTCTAACCATGGAAGCAAGGAGCTGTGCAGCCTCACAAAGCAGGGCAGTGCTGGTCCTACCACTGGACGAGCTGGCAGGCTGCTCTGCAGGCTGCTCCATGCAATGCCCAAGCAGGGAGGAGTGCGTAGCTGTGGGAGGCAGAGCCAGCTGCCAGCAGTGAGTCCCTGCCCCAGCCCCTGCCAGCCACCCGCAGCTGCCTCAGCTCTCGGGTACCAGCTCCATCCGCAGGTGAACCCTCAGCTGAGATCGAAACACAGTGGTTAACTTCCTGGGTTTAATGGGCTCCATTAGTTTT
This sequence comes from Oxyura jamaicensis, assembly GCF_011077185.1. Taxonomy (NCBI): domain Eukaryota; kingdom Metazoa; phylum Chordata; class Aves; order Anseriformes; family Anatidae; genus Oxyura; species Oxyura jamaicensis. The sequence goes on along the minus strand of NC_048897.1, from coordinate 54,065,729 downwards.
GTCGCTTTTCACATTTTCCTGTTTTTACTTCCAGCAGCAGTCGGTCCTCCAGACAGCTTCAGGAAGCAGAGCAGCAGGCGGCACAGCCGGGGGCTGCCCGGCAGAGCGGGGTGGCACCGAGCACCCAGCCCACGGCTCTCGGCCACCCTCAGAGCCAGGGTGGCGCTCAGGGGGGCTTCAGGTGGGATGTGAGGGCTTTGTTTCTGCTTGTGATAAATACCTTACTAATAAATTGGTGACAATAGGATAGAATAGCAGAGCATAGGATATCTGTGGGGATAGGGTGGGACTGGGTGGAATAGGGTAGGGTGGGATGGCATGGGATAGCAGCACTGTGCACAGAAGTACAGAGAAGAGCTGATAAGTAAAAAAAGGGTGTCTAGAGAAAGGCAGATCTTTGTTAATGACACAGCTCCTGAACTGACTTGCCCCACATGTAACTCTGAACCAGAACTAAATGTCCTAGTACAGTTCAAGAGCAGCCCATTGCTATTTTCCAGATCTTTTGGAAAAATCCCAGAGGTAAAAGCCTGAGGAGAGTGAGGAGGATAATGCTGATGCCCATACCTCCTTGGAGCTGCTGCTTCTCTGGCTGCTCATTATTTCTCTTTCACCTGTCGTGTTCTCAGATGGTGGGTAATGGGAAGGCTGTAGAGAGGCTATTAACAAATGACAGGTGAGTCTTTCACATAACCTTTAAATGAAAAAGCCTGAAAGGAAAGAACTTGTAAGAAAAAGGTGGGGAGTGGTGTGCACATTTTTCAGGAATAGCTGCTGAATGAAGCAGTTCTGCTCTGCAGGATCAGTCTGCTTCCCCTGGCATATTCCTTCCTACAGAGAGCTGGGAGAAGCTTAAAATTCAAGGAAGGGGAGAGCTATCTTCATCTGGAGGGATGTCATCTGTGTCACTACCCTGCACTCCTGCTGCCAGGAGCACAGAGGATCCACAACCGCCTGCTGCTTAGCTCCATGATGGGGTCCCAACATGTGTGGCCACTGCTCCTCCTCACAGTATATCGCAGCCCATGGTGGTGCCATGACCTTTGTGAGGATGGCCATTTCTGCAGTGCCATTGTTTACCTTTCCATGGTAAACCTAGCTTTGCAAAGCACTTTAACAGGGTCCTCCACAGAGAATCATAGAATATCCCGAGTTGGAAGGGACCCATAAGGATCATCAAGTCCAACTCCTGGTACCGTGCAGGACTACCCAAAAGTTTAGACTGTGTGACTAAGCGCACAGTCCAATCGCTTCTTGAGTTCAGACAGGCTCAGTGACGTGACTACTCCACTGGGGAGCCTGTTCCAGTGTGCGACCACCATCTCGGTGAAGAACCTCCTCCTGACATCGAGCCTAAACTTCCCCTGCCTCAGCTTCACCCCGTTCCCATGAGTCCTATCACTGGTGTTTATGGAGAATAAGTCACCCACCTCTCCACACGCCCTCACAAGGAAGTTGTAGACCATGATGAGGTCCCCCCTCAGCCTCCTCTTCTCCAGGCTGAACAGGCCCAGTGACCTCAGCCGCTCCTCATATGTCTTCCCCTCCAGGCCCTTCACCATCTTTGTCACCCTCCTCTGGACACTCTCCAACAGCTGAATGTCCTCTTTGTGCTGTGGTGCCCAGACCTGCACACAGTGCTCGAGGTGAGGCTGCACCAGCGCAGAGCAGAGCGGGACGATCCCTTCACTTGCCCTACCAGCGATGCCGTGCTTGATGCACCCCAGGGTACGGTTGGCCCTGCTGGCTGCCAGGGCACGCTGCTGGCTCATATTCAACTTGCTGCCAACCACGACCCCCAGATCCCTCTCTGCAGGGCTGCTCTCCAGCGTCACGTCGCCCAGTCTGTATGTGTAGCCAGGGTTGCTGCATCCCAGGTGCAGGACCCAGCACTCGCTTTTGTTGAACTTCATGCAGTTGGTGATCGCCCGGCTCTCCAACCTGTCCAGATCTCTCTGCAAGGCCTTTCCACCCTCGTCAGAGTCTAAAACCCCTCTAAGTTTGGTGTCGTTGGCAAATTTGCTCAAAACACCCTCCAGTCCTACATCCAACTGCACAACTCCAGCAGGACACTGGGATATGGATTTAGGGAAAACTATAAGGGCAGGTTCATATGAAATCAGATTTTCTGCACTTAAGAACGCTGTGGAAAAGATTCAATTAAGGAATCTCTGGAAAGTCCGTGGAAAGTCTATTTATGAGTCAATTATCTCTCAAAGAGAAAATTATTTCTATCTTGTGGAAGTTGAAGGAAATAGATCACTGCTGTTAGCAGACCATTTGTAGAACACATTTTCATTATAGTGTGCGTTACAGGACATTTTAGTTATGTGTATTTGTATAAAACTGCACATCCTTCTCATTATGACCATTAAAAAGCAGATATTTAAAGTAAAATAACATAGAACATTCATATGACTTGAAAATATGCAAGTGAGTACATACAAAAATTATTGATTCAGAAATAAGTGCATAGCAATGAGAGTTTGAAAGATAAGAATATGTCTTGTTACCCTGAGAAGGGTGTGAGCTCTTATAAAATAATGACCCACCATTATAGAAGTGGACTTTTTAAATAGAATAGAACAGAGCAGAACAAAACAGAATGTTTAAACTTTCAGGTGAAATTAAAGAGAAAACAAAAACAAAAACAAACAAACAAAAAAAACAGACAACAGAAACCTATTACAGATCACTTAGAATTCATACCCAATTACTCATTTAGAGAATCTTTCCGGTTCAGTCAAGAGGAATCACAGGTAATAAATCTGAATTATTAAACAGTCCTTAATTTGGCAGTTGCAGCAACAGTACCACAGACCGATGACTATGGTAATACTGCACACAATGCAGTAAGAAACATTAATGATTGTTAAGAAGAGAAAATTCAGCCCAGCACTTTGATACTTGAAAATACAGTGCTTTCCTCATAAAAACCAACAATAATTCTACAAGACAATAACCTGGCAAAGTGACACTCTAATTGGGACTGGGGTCTTTGAAACATGACACTCCCCAATGGAATTCCAATTAACTTCCAAGTTGCTGAGATTCAAATGTCTGTCTGAAGAGTGAAGGATTGCTGGCATGGTTGCAGATGCTCTGTCCATTGTTGGTCAGGCAATTTTCAGAAATGCTTGTGGTGTTTTGAGCCTGTGCCTTAAAGCACCTCTGATTTGCAAGCAAGGCTTGTCAGATGGGGGTGTGAGGATGGGGTTGCTCATTTCGTAATCTGGACATTGGGATTTTTTAAAATGAGATCATATGAATTTATAGTTGTGAAAGTGGACCTGCTTACCCCACATAGGAGGGGACATGACACCGATGCACTAAGCTCTCACTCATCTGCCAGTTTATTTCTTTCTTTTACACCTAGTCTGCTCTGACGTTTATGATGCCAAGCTTCACTGCAGGCACTGGGACTCAGCACTAGGCGCTCGGCTGGACGAGGCCCGCGACCACCTGCATTGTGTCTGGCAGCAGCACTGCAGGGGGGTTCCTGGAGCGGACAAAACGTCCTCCTGTGTTGTGTGGCACGTGTCACGAGACCCTCACTTGCTTCCTTCTTATGATATGATTCATTGACTGAAACACAGTTATGGTGAAGTATTTTTATTATTGTTTTTATGTGTATTGAGTATTTACACTTTATAGTTCCCAAGAGGTGAAATCTGAATTGTCTCTTTAGAAAAGGAGGTTGATTGTTTGTTTTGGGGGGGGGGGGGGAATTTGAGGCAGAAATGTGTCAATGGCAGATCAGGTAGAACCTCTGTTTTTTGTTTGGCTCTAACTGCTTCATCTCTGCAAGGACCCAGGGCTTTCCCGTGCTCTGCAAGCATGGGAGTGCAGGATCCAGAGCGGGTGTGGAGGCAGTCTGCCAATATTTTGATCACTTTTTTTTTCTTCACAACGCATACTGAAAGAGAATAGGTTAGCCAGAGCCCAGGGGCCACGGGCCACCATCTCCCTGCAGACAGGAGCCAAAGATGGGCTCCATCAGCTCTGTAGCCTATGGAGCAAATTGCTTTTCCTGAAATACCTGAAGCATATGAGGAAGCTTTGGCGTTTATTTATATTCGTCTTGCGTTAGGTACTCTTCATGGTTCTGTGCATGAAAGTTCACATGGACAGGGGTGCATGCATGCTGCAAATATACCTTGGAATATCATGTAGTTGGAAGGGACCGTCAATGATCATCAAGTCCAACGCTTGGCTCCACACAGGACCATGCCAAATCCACACCCTATGTCTGAAAGTGTTGTCCAAACACTTGTTGAACTCCGGCAGGCCCAGTGCAGTGCCCAGTTCCCTGGGCAGCCTGTCCCAGTGCCCGACCACCTCTGGGTGCAGAACCTTTCCCTAACCCCCAGCCTGACCCTCCCCTCCCGTCCCCTCCCCTCCTCACCCCCCTCCAGTGCAGCTTCTGGCTGCTCCCTTGTGTCCTACCACTGAAGAGTCACCAAAGGGATCGGTGAGTTCCTCTCCACTCTGTTGTGATAAAGTTTATGCAAAGATAAAATAATAGAGAAAATTATTAGTTGATAATGTGCTTGTAATGCCTCAACATACTTGTCTAATTTCCCTTTTTCATTCTTTCTTTTAATTTCATTTATTTATTTATTTATTTATTTTGCTAAGTATTCAAATGAGGTGCCTGCAGCAGCTGAGCGGCCCATTTTCCTGATTACCTGCTGACTGCCCATTTCAGAGACTTCAGAAAATCAAGACACAAGAGACTGCAGCACTGGATTTTTATGCTTAAAGCAGGGTGGCATGGCAGCTAGAGCTGCCCTGCGCTGGGCTGCTGCAGGGTTTGGAGGGGTCGGCGGGTGCCGAGGGGGACTGGAGCGGACAGTCCTACCCAGCAGGCGCACCACCTACCCACCTGCTGCACCAGGCCTCGGGCTCGTCAGGATGCCGTCCTCGACCTCCTGAAACACTCCAAAACCTTCCTGGCATCGTTCCAGCCGAAATGGCAGCTACAGTGCGCTTTGACAACTAGAGAAAGGAGCAGAACATTGACAGCAAACCAGCAAAGCCCTGAAAAAGCATCTAATGGATTTGGTTCAGCAACTGGGTGTGAGCTAAACATCCGAGGGCAGCTGCAGATTGCTGGAGCCAGGAGGGAGCAGGATTTCCCCATGCCCCCTGAAGCCCCTGGCCCTGCACTGCCACGGCACGGGAGAGGCAGCCCCAATCCATGGCTTTTCCCAGAGTTTCAGGTCCAAAGGGGGAAAATCACCTCCTGGTGATGAGAAACCCTCATCCTGAGCTGGGGCCGGGGTTCTCGGTGCCGCGGGATGCTGCCCCAGCACACCGAGCTGCTCCGTTCCCCGCGCCCTGCCTGCGGCCGTTCACAGCACTGGCTGCCGGGGGCAGGGGGGTGAGCAGGACACAGCCACCAGATGAAAGCAGTTCTCTGCCAAGGACAGGAGCTGCCAGCAGTTTGTGTTGGAAAGAAGAGCGTGTTTTCCCTGCCTGCCCTTACATGGCACTGATGAAACATTCCCCACCACCCAAACCTTCCGAACAGACTTTTTTTCCGACAGTTCTTTCCACCTCAGTGGACTTTGCCCAAGTTTTATTTTACCTCAGGGAACTGCAGAGCAGACACCAGCTGTGCTGTTTGTAGGGACTGTTTGGGGATTTTGCAGATTTGGTACGTATACGTGGCATTATCTGAAATTCAGCATCTGCCACTGCTGAGAGTGCGGGGTAGGCACAGCCAGCCAGGGCGCTTTACTATCAATAGCTTCTCGGGTGCGTGCTTGCATCTGGAAGCACGCTCAGCTTAGGCAAAGAGGGTAGCAGAAGAGATGCATCCCAGGAGGTAACAGCCCGTACCCATTTCCATTTCTGCAGCTAGACACACAAGTGTTCATAAAGCAAGTGCGATAGAAATGGCTCTGAGGTATTTTCTAAAAATGCCATAGCAAAAAGACTGTTTTATGCTCATGCTCCATAGGCAGAGGGAGCCACAGGCAGCAGCTGGCAGGCCGAGGCTTACGGAGGGCAGCAGCAAGCACAGGGGCAGGCTGCTGGGAGCATGGGGCTGGAAGAACAGCATTTGTACACGCTTGTCTGATGGGTGTTGTGACAGGTTTATGGGGTTGGGCCATAACCATTCCCGCAGGGCCAGTGGAGTTGCTCTTCTCAACTTCAGCTACAAAGAAAGATGAGGTCTTGACGAAAGGTATGCATTTTGCTTTTGCATCTTAAAATCCAGAAAATGAAGGGGGGACATCAGTGTTTCCTGACTGAGCTGCTCTACATTCTCTAGAGAAGAAAAGTGCACAGCAATTTCTACCTGCTTAGCACTACAGGTGACTTTAATTCTGACAGTCAATCAACTGGTAGATAGACACAGAATAAATATGCACAGAGATCACACCGAACTTTAAAAATAATAATTGCTCTTTATGCTATTTTGACTTTCTTAACTCCTGCAGCCTCCACGGTGCGAAGCTGCTTACCCTGGGGCTCCCTGGAGCCCGGCGCTGTGCCGCTGGAGCAGGGGGATGCTCGGATGAAGGCCTGCTGGGGTGGTTTCCATCTCCCCCAGCAGGGCAGGAGGCAACAGCTTGGTGAGGGCACAGGGGGACGCACGGCAGGGGCAGAGTCCTGCCTGGGGACACCTCGGCTCCCCCGCTGCTGCCAGACAGGGGTGAGGGGACCTGCGGGGAGTGACTGGGGATGGGCAAGCTGGGGGGAAGCCCGTCCCATCCCTGGAGGTGCGGGCTGGGGGCAGCCCTCGTCCTGTCTGCCTGGAGCCTGTCCATCCTGCAGCCACCCCACGTCTGCCCCGGGGCCACCCGCTGTGGACGCGGTGCCCTCCTGGAGGCGATGCCAGGACGCTGCCGGGCCCTCCCCAGCTTTCCCAGCTCCAGATGGCTGACAGTTAAAGGAACCCTTCCTTTCTTGAGCTAAATCCCTTTCTCATATGTAATCTCTTCCACAAGGATAAACCAAAACTACCAAATCAGTATGTGAGAGCCACCCTATCTGCATAGAGGGGTGCTGGACATGGCTGTGCTGCGCAGTTCCTTAGATGAAGGAAATTACTGAGTGTTGATCACTCTTGAGAAAAAACAATGGGTGTATTTCCTTCATATTTTTCAATATGGTTTGAGAAGCCTTTGCCAGACAGTTGCAGGCACTGCATATATCAGAACAATTGGTGGATTACGATGCAGAGAGGACTGGTATCCCACACACTCCCATTTAAATCATTATCAGAAGAATGGTTTCTTATCATCCGTTCTTGTTATTATAGTCCTTGTGAACGGGAGGGCATAAATTGTCTGAATAACAATGAGGCTGGACTTGGAACAAAATTACTCCCCAAACATTTGGCTAATGCCGGAGGCAGCAGTGAAAATGGAAGAAGAACCTAGGCATGCAGGAAAGACATTACTGCTTTTATGGTTGCAGATCTTTGGAGAAGAATAAAACACGATGGCCCTGACCAGCACTAGCCAAGTTTCTCTCTCCACTTTCTCCACTTTTTACTGCACTTTGACTTCCTCCCATCGATAAGAGAGCAAAGCAAACTGTTCCTGTCCTGCTATCCCAACCCAAGCTTGATTTTATCATCGGTCAGGACAGCCAGGAACAGTTTTCTTTCAGCAGGGATGAAGTTCATGTCCACGCTTCATATTTGCATGTCAGCACATCGTGTAATGATGAAGACCTCACGGGAAAACATTTTTATATCATGTGTGACATCTTGTTTTCCTTGCTGGGCTTCCATATCTTAGGCTGGGGCTGTGTTTGGGCGTGCAGGCAGGTGAGCGGCACGGGCTGACCGGGCTGCTGCAGCACTTGACACCCAACTGAGATAACAGGACGCTTTGGAAGATGGCCCTGGTGTGAGCAGCAGTGAGAAGCAGGTGACAGCTCCTTCACAACTCTATGGCTCCCAGAGCAAGAACACAGATCTCATATGGAATCAAATATTTATTCAGAACCATGCACAATAAAGCATTTATGAGCCTTTAAAAGAAGGTAAATTGTCTCAATACAAGATAAACCTCTGATGTTTAATAACCTGTATTATAATAAGTATCTGCTTTGAAAAATAAGAAATGAAAATTGAAGTCTTTCAAGCAGAGCAATCACTCACTGCAGCAAATTGGTTTACAAGACATTTTAATATATCACCGAAATACTGCAGTTACTGACCAGCACACTTAGCACCCTGGGAAGGCAGCAGTGCACCTGCCAGACCTCTGCAGAAACCAGAAGAAGATTTTAAAACTGTCCCAGGGATACCATCAGGGCACAACTTCAAGCCAAGAATGCATTTTAAAGCATCTAGCGATGGACATACTAAAAGGCAGAGAACACAAATCAACTGAGAGACTGGTCCATGCAAACTGAAGCAAAACATGTTGTTTCCTTCTGTCCCCAGCCTAGAAGTGCAGCTGGCTTTTCACAACGTAGTTATTTGCTCTGTAAAACATGTATTTTGCAGATGCACAGAAAGCAAACAAGGAAGTGGCTCCTGCTTTGGAGAAATCATTTAGGAAGAAGAAATAACACACTGTAAAAGAACAGGATTTTTTGCAAGGTCTACAGGGCCAGCAATTGGTGTCTTGGTGTTTTCAGTGGGAGGCAAGCAGAGTCCTGGCAGACGTCATGGTGCTGTGGGTGAGCTCCAGAAGTGGCAGAAGCTCTTGCCAGTGCAGGAAGCTGAGGACAGAAGTCTACAGGTGACAATGGAGTCCAACAAGGCAGTGTGCATGCAGGCACTCACCTGCTCATGTGACGAAACCCCAAGAAATTGTTTCATATCAAATTAGAAAGAGAAGAACTCACAGTAGGGGAAACAATCCTAATGAAGAAATTTAAGAAAACAGAGAGTATTGCATGATAATGGGCAAAAATGGAGCTGTCAATGGATCCCAAAATACAACACTTGCAAAAGCAGCAATATTAAAGCTATGGAGACCTGGTAATGAAAGCATAGAAAGAGAATCACTTATACGATTGGAAACAATTCCTTGGCAGTAATGATTTGTAATGAGTTGCTCTTATTATACATTATCATATGCTTCTGTATCGTGGTTGAACTCTGTGTAAAAGAGCCAGCGTTTTCATCTGCTGTTCTCTCTGCTTAGCACATTGCTGTCCAATTACTTACATAATCCAATTAAAATGGATGGATTGTATAGTAATGTATAAGTAAGGCTAATTACCTCATTTATCCATGTAAATAAAATATCTAATTATATAGCTTCTGTGGCAACACTGAAGCGAAATACTTCAAATCACAGTAAGAGGAGCAGGCAGGGACGCAGCACGCAGCCAGAGCGTGCTCGTGCAGAGGAGCACGTCCCTCTCAGGAGGTGGTGGCTGGCTCCTGGCTGGGGCACGGGGACGAAGGACAGCCCAGGCACTCTGCACTGCTCCTGCACCGCGTGGGAGCTCCTCATAAGCCTGCCCTTCTGCTCTCACCTCCCTAAGCCTGGTCCTTCAGATCCCAAGGTGTGGCCATTCCTCCCCCTTCTTCTTTTGCTTGTTTATCATGTTTAAGTGCAGAAATAAAAAGATTTAATCTGTTGAAGGGAAAAATGAAAGTTCATTGACATCTGTAGATCAAAGTCTTCACATTTTATAGAACATTGTATAAATAACAAACAAAACAAAAGCACAAATTAGGAGAAAATGTACATGATGTCAATCATGTTTTACTGTAATGAAATGAATTATCTTCTCCAAGTAGGTTTGTCATATTTGGAAGAAGCTTCTTTCTTTCACACTGTCATATCATTACTCATTGTTTCAGCCTGATTTTTCTGGCTACATATATAAGTTTTCTGAGTGCTTCTACGCAGGTTTGCCAGCTCATTTTCTCATGGGCATGCAGCAGTTCTCTGACAGGTAACATTTTGTATACCCTGTGCTGTGAAAGAGTATTAACTCATCCAAAATGCATATTCTCAGATGAAGTTATCCACCATTTGATAGGAAAAAAAAAAAAAAAAAAAAAACTGAATGTTCTCAGTTGTACCAGTTGAAATAAAAAAAAGTACATACCACCAGGCAATAAGCATCTCTTTTTTTCTTCTTCTTCTTCTTTTGAGCAAACTTAAATGTGAATGTTTAGAATCCTTGTAAATTGACCAAGTTGACCCGTGGCTGGGCAGATATGGCACACAGCGGCACAAGGCCAGCCCTGGAGGCAGCCGCGGGGGCACCGGCTCTGACCCCCCCACCGAGCGCAGCTCCTCACCTGCGGCCTCGGGATAAGTGACAAAAATAATCCCGCTTCCATTTCTTCTGGCGAAGGTGTCTGCGGACCTCCTGGCAGCTGACAGAGGTGATGACTGAGCTAACAGATTCTCTTTACAAGCTCCCATCCATTTCAAGGTCCCTTCAAACACCTCCTACTCAATAGCGATGACAGGCAGGCTGAACTGCAGGACTTTTGCTTGCTATTCCTGCTCACTTTCTGAGTTGCACTCACATTTTCATCACCTTATTAGAGCTCCCTAATGCTCCTCCAGTGGCATTTGCTGGGTTGGTTATTGTCATTTGACTGCCAGCACAGGGCAGTAGCACAAATGGTCCCTGGTATCAAAGTTACCTTTACTATTTGATTTTTAAACCTCCTTTTACAACTGGACACCGATCAATTATATTCTAATCACCCCAGCAAGGTGTTTTTTAGGCTGAACGTGCAGGAATCAGGCATCCAGGGCAGCCTGCTGGCGGTGCTGTGCACAGCACTGTGCTGTGCTCCTCGGTGGGGTTTGGGGCAAAAAGCATCCCCACGGCCAGCGCGTGGCCTCTGTGCTGACCACAGCAAGCTGCTCGGCACGCCTCGCGGGGTACCGCTGCCGGCCGCGGCGTTTGTTTGCTTATTTGTGGTGATGCTCTTCAGTCTGGAAACGAGCACCTGCCTCTCAGCAAACACCAGAAAGCAAATATTTACATTCAGAAAGTGAAAAAAGAACATTTACAGCTTCCTTGTGAGTAAATAATCCTTTCCTTATCAGCTTGCTGTTTTCCTGTACCAGATACAACCTTATAAAAAATAATAAATAAATTTAAAAAAAAGCATGAAAGCAAAACCTAACAGATGTATTGAAAACGTTTTAATTTTCAAGGGATTTTTTTGTGGCAACTTTAGCTTTACAAATAACAGAATCAGTGTTACGGTGCAGCATAACATTCATTTAGTGCAAATGTTCTTTAAATGTGAGCTCAGCCCTTTACTGGGCATTTCCAAGACAAACTGCACTGCTTGTGTGAGAAAGCCCAAACCGCCTGAAATGTATGCTTGTGGTTTCTAACTTTCACATTTTCATTTGGATATTCCAGTTGCGAGTCCTGAAGGGAAATAAATACAAAAAATGAGTGCAATAAAAGAATGAGTAAAGCCCAGCAAGGGTAATTAACCCACAGCAGGAGTCACCCTGTGGGCAGCGCTCCCAGCACAGCAGCAGGCTGCGCGGCCGAGGACCTGGCCGCTGCTCCAAGCAGGGCTGGCTGCCAGCTCCCAGCTCCGCACCGCTGCTGCGCCCCAGCAGGACGAGGCCATCTCCTGCCCTGCCTCTGGGAGCAGTGGAGATGCAAAGGAAAAGGGAAGGGCTTAGATCAGGACAGAAAAGGTAAAAAATGGTGCCAAAAGTCGATGGAAGAGGTGGCAATAGCTGCACGTGGGTGTGCAGCTCTGCTGGAGGGGCATGTGGTAGTGCAAAGCAGCTTCGCTGGGGTGGGGGAAGCCCCCCAGGCCCTCTGCTTTGGCATGCTCTGCAGGGCACCGGGCAGCCGGAGGTGCAGACAGAAGACAGCGAAGTGCAGCATTTGCGGGGTGCTGCACACCTCTCCTGACACACCATGCTCTGAGCGTTCTCTGGAGGTCAGCACCGCTGCCCCTCAGGAGGCTGCTCTCCATCAGCCCCTGCACGCTGAAGCTGCTGGCAGAGCTTTGCCTGACATGGGTGGCTCGGCTCGGCTCTGCCCACGGGCAAAGGGCCAGGGTGGGTGTCCTGGCACAGGCTTTGGCTCCACGGGGCAGGGGGCTCCTCCCTGTACGGGACGTAGGAAGCTGTGGGCCCCTGCCCTCTGCCTTGCAGCTGGTGTGGGCTAAAGGCATGCAAAGGGGCGATTCAGCACAGCTCAGGCAATTCTTTGTGGCAATTCAATCACTGCCTCACATGATGTTGCTGTTTGAAAACATTAGGCAAAAGTTGTGCTAGTGTACCTCTATTAAACAGTGGCAGAAACGTATAGCCACAGACAGATGATGGCTGGGCTGGCAGGATACGGCCTGGCTGTGTGTCAGGGCCTGTGTCTGGTTCCAGCCCATGTTTTGCTGGCAGGCTGGAAGCCTGCTCTGGGGATGCAGGGTAAGTAGAAGCTAATGCGCTCGGCAAGGCTGAGCTTGCTAATGCAGGACGAGGAGCAGCTGCCAGCCCTTCGTCAGAGGATTCTGGGGTTACTGGGCATCCCGAGCTAAATACATCTTAGTCATGTCCTGCTGTGATGGGAAAAGCGGTGACTTGTGGATGAGGAGGTGCAAACATGAAGGAGCCCTGCAAGAAACACAATGTTGTACTTTTGTTCTGCTGAAGAGCCCACAGCTTGCCCAGGCCACCTCGTCTCAGGGTGTGGTGGAGGCAACCCCACCGAGAGCCGCGGAGATCATCAGGTGGCCTGGGGGGAGAGCTGCTTCCACCTGCAGCCGAGAGGCTGAAAAGGGCTGTGTCAAGGAGGGCTTTAAAATGAGCTGTGGGTAGAGGCTGGGCTTGGCCTTGCATCTCCAGGAGATGTGCAAAAGGTGCGTGGGGTGCTGTGGGAGGAGATGGAAGGGGTGCGGGGAGGGTGCCCCCGGGGTGTTCTCCATTGCCATGTGCTGCAGGAGGCACCGGGTGCGGGAGGATTAGCCCTCGGCAGTGCCTGGGCAGCTTATGCTAAATGTATCAGAAAATTGATTTAGTTAACAGGTCTGGAAAATAAGTGGTAGGTAAAGGAGGTGTGATTTCATATAAGTGGTTCTTAGCGGGGTCCCGCAGGGATATTTTCTTACTCTGCTGCAGGTGTGCTTTGTTACACGTCCTGGTGGCGTGTGTTGAGTTGGTGAATACAAATCGCCGGCTGTGAAATAATGGATGAGGGCAGGTTACGTATAGCGGGTGAACTGAGCTGTATGGCGAAATAATTGCATTTCCTCCAGCCCAATGGCTTTGTGGGAATAAAAACAGAGCTCCCAAGGGGGGTGGTGGGAGAGCTGTTCTTTGGAAGCAGTGACTGCAAGGGGCCCTGCAGATCGTGACCCGCAGACTTTGCACAGACCCGCCGTATTGTGTTCAGCTTTCTCTGTAGCACAATGGTGATATTTAACCTGTAGCCTTGCTGTCTGGGTGCTACAGGTTAAAAAGCTTTGCCTGTGTGTCAGTGGAAAAAGCCAGGTTAGCACACCTCGCTGATCGGGCGGATGCTCGCTCTGGAAGTATGAGCTTCTTGCTTATCTGCGCTTTTGTCCATTAGCATGTAAAAGGTTTGATGTGTCGGGTAGCAGAGCAATTCTATTCCCTGTTCTGAATAGGGGTTCACCGCATCCCACACCTGTGCTGTATGTGAGGTGGCAGTGCTGTGTAAGGGGTGAGGAGCTGGGGAGGAGCGGCGGCGCACGCCTTGTGCTGGGCATCGTCCAGGAGCTGCGGGCACGTCCAGGGCAGTGCTGGTGGCACAGATGGGGTGGGCTCGTCTTTGACGTGGTAGGTGGTGGCAAAACCCTTAGCTAGGTCTGGAGTGCTCTCAGTTCCCAGCCCGGAGCTGAGGCTGCTGTAGGTGACAAGGTGCACAGGGAGGAACATGGCAGGCAGCAGCTCCCCCTGCTCTGGGGCTGCTGCTGTTCCCAGCTGAGAGGGGTCACTGGAGCAGGGTGACGGAGCTGGTACTACCTGACAGAGGTGGTAAAACCACCACAGTACTCTGTCCCTTGCTTTCGCCATAAGCATTATGCACGTGTCAAAAGTCAAATATTCCTCTGATCAAAAGGTGTCACTTATGTAGCAATACTTAAGGCTGTTTTTAGTGCAACTGCACGAGGTTACAGGTGGATAAAGCTTATGTTTTGTGTTCAGTTGACCGGTTTTCTTCACACTGAAAGGAAATAATCCCTCTTGTGGAGGAGAGTTTTCTAGTGCAGATTTGTACATCAACTAGCAGTTTGGAAGGCAACACTCAACTGAGTATTTGTTGATATAAATATTTAATTCATATTATTCTGTTGGCTTCAGAATAGCTCTGTGTAGGCAGGCATCAGTATGGGATATAAAGGAGAAGCAAGTACAGCTTGAGAGAAGCTTTGGAGGAGCTTCAGGAAAGCTGGGCCAGTTCAGCATTAATTGCAGCTGTAGGATCTAAATAAACTATTTTCATAATAAAAAGCCTGTTTGGACCTAGAGTAGTGTAATTACTCAATTCATAGCAAATGAAATGCTCTGACTGGCTTTAGCGCTCTCAGGAACTTGTCACATACGTCACCATATGAAGGCTTATTCTCATCACCCAGCTCTGCCTCCTCATGAGTAAAAATCTCCTCTGTACAGATGGGCGATCCTTGGGCTGCAGCGTGTGCTGGATCCCTGGTGTGACCCCAAATTATATAACCTCGGAATGCGAATGATGAAAATTCATCTGAAGAGGAGACAGATGAGCAACATATGCAACCGAGTCACTGTGCTTTTGGAGCATATCAGAGTGGATTTAGATGCTTTTAGCTGCTATATAAAATGGTCCCACAGTACCAAAGCATGCATTATTTGGGAGACAATGCATCAACACAGCTCTTCTGGATTTTTATTTTTTTTTTCTTTCTGCTGTACTTCTCGTGCCGGTACGGTTGCTACTTCCCCACTGTAAATACACTCTTCGCCACATTCCACAGGGTGTTCTGTGGGTGCTCTGGGTGCAGGTCGTGCCCTGAGTTTCTTCTGTACCTGCTCACACAGCTGAGGCGCTGAGAGGATGCAGCTGCTGCATGCGGGGTGCTCCGGACAGGCTCAGCACTCTCAGGTGGGGTGCTTGCAAGTGAGAAAAGTGCCAAACTCCTGAGTTCTTATGAAGAGGAAGAGGTCCAGGCTGGAAAGACCATGGATTCCAAGTCCCTGAAGGAACATGAAATGAGCTGATCTTTTCTCTAAGACAAGTCCTTGACTTCCACATTTGCAAGGAAACTCTCCTTTTTCAATTTTCTCTGCAACAAAGTAGTTCAGACAGGGTGAAGAAAACTAGGTCAAAGCCACAAAGTCAAACTGCAGAAGAAGGATTTCTGGTGAACATGTCATCTGTTTTACTCTTCGCTAGTTTAATACCTAGCTGCTATTTGTAGTTCATGCCTGCAAACAAAAGGAAGAGTGTGTGAGAGGAAGAGAGCATCATTTCTGTATGAAAAATGTTCCTACAGCCTGCAGCAGTCAGAAAACCAGGAGACTTCCTAGCAATAAGCACAGACTGCATTGTGGCAGAACTGCAAAGACAAACATCCTGGAAGTCAGCTACCCCAAGAGTGGTCGTGTCCACATAGGCAGTAAATGATGGCATTTTACAGATGGAGACGAGGTGGGCAGCAAAGCTATACTCCAAACAGGTTTTGCGGTGAAAGAAATGAGCTTGGCCACATACCTAGTGTCTGTGTTCTTCTGGCTTAGGGGCAGCCTGCGTTAGTTTCCACATGGTGGAGACGGGTCAGAGGTATCTGTGTATGTGTGTATATATGCTCAGTGCAAAAACTGGGGAGTTCTGGCATGATGATCATAATAGCTGAATAGAACCAGCAACAGAACCAATTCATTTTCAAAGTGGCGATTAGTGAGGTTTCCTTCCTAGATCTAATGAGGTATCGGTCCCAGAACAGCCCAGTGCATTGCATGAGCAGCAGTTTGCAGCCCTGTCTGGGGCAGTGGTCTGGAAGTAACCAGCAAAGAAAAGGCTTTGTTTGCTGGTTCCTTTGCAGGGTAGGGACAAGGAGCAGGGTAAGGCTGAGGTTTGATTTGCTTTCTTAATGTCACAAAGCTGTTTCTGCTGGGGTTGCTTTTTTCAGATGCGGAATTTCCTTGGGATCTTTAGCCTCAGAACCAGGTGTTGGAGAGGAGTGCTTACTGTTCTCAGTATCAATGAGAAAATGAGTAAATTCAGCAGTGAGATTTCTCCTGGGATTGTAAATGCACTGAACTGATCTACAAATAGTAGCATATCCATAATTTTGGCAGAGATCAACAGCATTGATTTTTTTCAAAACTACAAATTAGGTGGTAGAGGGGGATCCATGAATCAGGACTCTGTCACTGCTTCTGTGATATTTTGTCACTGTTTTCTTTTCAGCCTGTTTTAGCATGCAGGATCAATGCAGCATCAAGCATCCCCTGAGTGCTGAGTCTCGGTATCGGTGTGACAGGGATGCAGCTGGCCCTGTCTCCCATCTCCCATCCTGTCCCCCTGGTGCTCGTGGTGCTCTGCCTTCACCGGGAGCCCGCTTGTGCAGTCGGTGCCAGAGCCCGCTCGGTGCAGAGGGGTGCCTGCACAGCACAGCCCTACAGGACTGTGCCCTGCTGCCCAGCCAAGCTCTCTGCCCTGCCCCATGGGGCTGGTAACAGCTTTACTTCTTGTTATTCTTCCACCACAGATGGATGGAGTGCGAATGGCGAGAGTGGCAGCATAACCCTGGTGACACCGGGAGTAATGAAAGTATGGGCCAAATTGTGTGTGTGTGAGGAACTCAGGAAAGATGAAATGAAAGTGGCATTCCTATTCACATTTCTTAGGCTGGGAGTTTATGGGTAAGATCCCTGGAAGAAGCTGTTTCAGACATGGCTCATAGCGTCTCGATGCTAGGACAGCACCTGGTCACTGGCTTGGGAAAGTCCTGCTGAGGAGCGGAGCAGCAGGTCCTGCGTGGCGTGGTGGAAGTGCCAGGATCCCATCCCCGATCTCGTGGGTATTTGCAGCAATTCAGGAAAAACAAAAAAGGCAACTGCTGATAAAGCAGCAAAGATAACTGCTCTCAAACAGTGGTGGCCAGCGTGGGTGGAAGGCAAGGACTGCTGACTGCTGCAGCAGTGCACAGTTCTGACCCCGTACTGCCGTGGTCCGTGGTGATTTTATCTGCAGGAGCCTTGCTGGGGAGAGTGGCAAAGCACCGTGCTCCAGGCTGGGCTGAGCACCCTCCCTGCTGCTGGGGAGGGCTGCCACCCCCTGCAGCTGGGACACGGGGAGGACCTGCATCCACAGCACTACCCTTGGGACAGATGTGGGATGCATCAGGCCAAGCAGCTCGGCCACATAAAGCACTTCTTTGTTTGATGCTGACCCAGGTACTGGCATGTGTAAAGGTGCAGGGATCAGCCTGCGGACTGGCCTTCTCTTCATCTGGTCACGTATGTGGAGAGGCTGTGGGGCTTGTTGTCTCTGGATAGCGATGGAGTTGTTATTCTAGGTATAAAGGTACCAGAACACTCCTCTTAACAAGCTGTTCCTGTGACGTATTCCCTGCTCACCATTCCCTCACATGATTTTCAGCTGTACTTAAAACTCAGACCTCTCCTCTGCCCTCTCTAAACCAAGTAATCAATGCCACAATAACAGGGCTGGTCCCTAGCTGATGTGCAACAATAGGAGCATTGTGTTCATATTGAAGACAAATGACTTCTCTGCTGCTGAACAATGCCATCTGATCAGTATCTTCTTGATCTACACTAGACCAATCCACAGGCACAGAGTTTAATAGCCTGTCTACTCATCTGGGATATTCCTATGGAGCTATTTGTACTGCTGTCTCAGCTGTTTTGATAGTACACCATCTTAATCTTTGCCTTTTTTGTAGTATATGTAAGGGGGAAAGAAAGGGGAAAAAAAAAGAAAAAGCTATAATTATCTCTCAAGGAGAAGCTGGGAAAATTGAATTGTGCCCCTCCACTCAAAACACAACAACAAAAAGTTAGAAAAATGAAACTGGAGCATGGGATTGTGTGAGGAGAGGCTGAGAAGTGGGTCTGTGAGGCCCTGGGGAGGGCTGGAGGATCCTTCTACCTCCTTGCTGTGGAGAAGACAGAGCCAGGTGCTCCCTGAGGTACCCTGGAAGGCAGGGAGGCAGTGGCAGGAACAGCAGTGAGGAACTTGCTGGGTAGATGTAGGGAAAAGCCTTTCATCCCGAGGTGGTCAAACACAGGAAGAGAGGCTGGGGGCTGCATTCCTGGGGGTATTCAGAGCTCAACCAGGCAAGACCCCTGTCAGCTTTGCGCAGCTTTGTTATTCCTGTGTAAGTTAGACGCTCAGCTGGAGACGTTTTGAATCTCTTGAAAACTGAATTTGTCCACAAGTTTAAGGTGAATGAGCGTGATGTTGTGACTTAAAGTGTCTGTGCGATATAGGACCATGCAGACAGAGATGCCTCATAAAAGCTACCTGCATGGAGACTGTGCAAGTCCGTCACTAGCGCCATGCCCATGCTTGATACCTGTGGGTGCTTCCATGTGAAGTCAAACAATAAGGGGAGATTTTGTAGCATTCCATATAGAAAGGCTTAAGGAGTTCAGCCTTTTTTTTTTTTTTTTAGTCATAACACCTTAAAGTTTCTTGTCTATAGGTATCCACATGGTGACGTGGAATAGATGCATCTTCAGAGAAAAAGATAAAGGTATGACTGTGCAATGGCTTCATCTGAAAATGAACAAATTCAGGAAAGAAATGCATCGCTTCCAGCAATGAGGATACTCAGCTGTTGGAACATCCTCCTCCAAGTCACAAGGCTTGCTTGGGCGGGCTGAACTGTGCTTTTCGTCCCATTCAGGAAGGAAATGCCACCAGGAGGCCCAGTGCCAGGGCTGTGTAGGACAGATGGTGTCATCATGAAGATACCTTCTGACTGTAAAAGTGTTCAGGTGAGTGGTGAGGAATCCTCTTGTATTTGCTCCTTTATAACTGTGTTATTTACCAGTGACTAAATCTAGTGTTTTCTATGATCATAGATGTTCTACTGTGACTCATTCATTTCTCTAAGAAAAATATATTTTTGCCTCCCTACTTTGGAAGCGGTTATATCAGTTGCCTTTTTTTTTTTTCATGAACAGTTTGTAATTATTACAGCTCTTTTATAGTTTTAAATATCTGTAGTTAAAGGTGCAGGCTATTAAAAAGCCATTTTATCCCAACTAACTGTGAACATCTATTTTTTTTTTTTCAATTTTTAGTAGTGATGCAACTATAACTCTGAAACCCTAAGTTAAAGAAAGAGCTTTATGTACCATATTAGAAACTAGAGCTGAAGAACAGGTTAAACCCAAAACAAGTAATGAGAGCACTGTTTTCCTCTGTAAAAAGCACTTCTGTGAGAAAGGAGTGGCACTTTAGAAATCTTTCCTGCAGGTCTTACCATACTGAAAGCAATGAAAGCAAGCTCGTTGTTCTTTGCTTTATTTTTATTTATTTATTTATTTTTCAGAAAACACTTCCAATTGCAAAATTGTCAGCAGAATTTCTCCTCGCCTGTCCTGAGTCAATGAAAGTTCCCAAATAGTAAAGCTGGTGCAGAGAGAGACTGAAAAATTTACTGCCTTCAGTACAGAGTCAGTTATTCATGTGCATTTGCACAGCGAATGTGGGAGATGGCTTGAATCAGTGCTGGGACTGGAAGAGCTTTAGACAGTTTGTCCCTGAGGTTCTGCTAGATATCAGTGCCAGGGAAGTCAGGCCTCTGGGCCGAAGTAACTCTCCTCTGATGTATCCAGGATGCATAAAACAAGCACGAGACAGATATCAATGACATTTGGGTGGGCAGTCAGAATTCTTCAATCCCAGCTCAATGATCAGTCATTAAATATTAGTTAGGTAACTTTATCTGTGGCAAGTAATAGCAGAGAAAACAGCTTTGAAATAACATTCTTGGAGCTTTACTTCCTTTAAGTTGACCAACCGTGTACAAACAAAGGTACTTGAGCTTGTGGTGGGAGGACAGAGCTCTGAAAGCTGACTTTGAGTTCTGCCAGAAGATGGAGAAGGCTATTCTTTGTTTCTCCTAAGAGAAGGCATGTTGTGATCTGGCAGTGCATCTAAAACAAGGGGAAAAAAAAGGGGAGGCATTTTTCCCATTGTCCTTCATTACCCTCTAATTGTTTACTATTTGGAGGGCAAAACTCTGAAAGAATTCAAATTAGATTAGGCAACATCAAGAAGTATAAAACCTGATATATGTTAAGTCTAGGCAGAACTTCCTAATGGCAGCTGGGACATCCATCAGTCTGTACACCTTAGGTGTTCCGCACAGCAGTAGTGGCTGCACAAAAGTCCTTGGATGGGGTGTGAGTGTGCAACTTGTACCCCAGGAATTGTGGATAACTAATTAGTGGGCACATCAGTCTCTCTTTGCTCTAGTATTTCAATTTTCTGGCTGTGTCAATCAGATTGTGCTTCCACTGAATTACAGTGGTTATTAGAAATTTCTCCTGTGATCTTTAAATATCAGCTGTGTCATAAATATTTTATGACATTTTCAGTGACAAATGATGAGTTTAATCAGACTCCAGAGAAATCTGCTGGAGCTAGGAGAGCACTCTAGGGCAGAGGCTCTTCAGAGAACATAAGCGTCAGGTTCCTGGGAGCTTTCATACTCTTCGGAGCTAATGACAAATGCTCTTTGTACTTACACTCTGAAACAGAGGAGATGTGCACTCCAGCTGCGTGAGCATCCCTCTCCCACTGTCACAGCGTGTGCCCATCTCTGCTTCAGCTGCCATCACACACCACATCTGCTGCTGTGGCAGATTGGAGAAACGATCTCCTTTGCTTTGTCTGGCCCAAGCTCTGACGAGCTAAGCGAGGTGGCACAGCTGTGTGGTCACAGCTCCCAGTGCACCAAGGCACCAGGGCTGGGACCTGCTCGGCCTCGTGAGCCCGCAGTGCCGTTGTCCAAGGGCAGCAGGACCCACCAGTGTCCCGGAGGTGCACGGTGTCCCTGGCGGCACCCACGGGGCCCCGCAGCCCCTAATCCTCTGCTTCTTGCTGAGCTGGAGGGGTTTTTTGGCAGCCCTGTAACTTGCTCTTTTTTTCATTTCTTCACCTGGAGAACTTTGCCTGACAGTTGCCAAACACTTCAGACACTATTTCTAGTAGTGAAAGGTACTAAAAATGCAGCTGCCAACAAGTCTTATTGCTGAGACTGTTCCCACGTCTTTCCCAGGTGTGCCACCCTCCAGGCCTGATGCTAACTATGCCAGTGGAATACTGAACAGGTGTGGCAGGTGTCTGTCTGATAACTCGCTGTAATGAGTGAAAATGCTTCAAAAGCTGTACTCACAATTTTGTAGTCGTCAATTCTTCATACTATGTGATCCGCACAACTTCTCTTCTGAACTTCAGCTCATCAGCTGCAGGCAGGGCCGCAGACATCGCGCAGCCTCTCCTGGGAGCTGCAGGCGGGTGGGGGGCTGCTGGAGGTGGGGGCTCCGAGGGGCTCGGGAGGTTGTGCTCAGCACTAGGAAATTCAGAGAGTTATGGGTAGTGTGATAAATGACTGAGTCCCAAATAGGATTCTAATTAAAGTTTGTGATTTATTAAGCGAATAGAGGCAAGCAAACAGTGCTGGGTGTGCCAGGAGTCTCTGCTCTACCAGGACACACACCTGTTACATCAGGTGGTTGATTTTTATGCTCCTAGGCTAATACATATTCATCACTATTCCTAGAAAAGGCAGGGTTATTACAATTAGTTCCCGGAATCCAAACCCTCTCCGGACACATGCGTAGCAGTCCCTGGTGGTCTCTCTGGGGGTCTCTTGTGCTGAAGGCTCGTAGTCTTCCTCCCAGGCTTTGTCCTTCGGTCGTCCTTCAACTCCCCCTTTCTCCTTATTTGCTGGATCTCTTTGCTGGTTATCAGAGGCTTGCACAGCCTCCCATGCAGAAGTCAGAAGTTTCCTAAAAACTCCTTGGTCCTCTTATCTCCCAGACTCGAGTCTCAATGTTCGCCCTTCAAACCCTCTATTTACACAAATTGCTGGATCGTTCCTTTGCGCGATACAAGAGCTATGGACACGAATCACTCTGTTTTTCTTAGATAGAAGGCTATATTTCACCATGCGGCCCTAGCATTGTTCCATACTGACGTGAATCAAAGTAACACATTTCACAGCCGCATCCCCTGGGGGAAGTTCTGAATGTCTTGACCCAAGACTAAGGGAAGGCTGAGAGCAGGGTGGGGGCCAGCAGTGCCTGGCACAGAGCACGGGGGTCGCCCCTCACGTTGTTCTGTGGGCTACAGCACCTTCCTTTCTGACTCAGCACATATTTGAGACTTTCCTTCAGAGTAAAAGGCCTGGAAGCTCTACATAAAAACTGAGAGGGGAGAAAGAACCTGACTGGATCGAGATCTTTGTGCGTAATGGAGTACTTTGCACAGAACTATAAATGTTAAAGCAGAAAAATGACTCCCTGCATTTTGGAACAAATGTCTAAAGATAATTAATGTACAGAGCCAATTTTACTGTTATTCCTTCAAGGTGTATAGCTGTTACTCTCAGGAAGAGAAGTTCTGCATTATAAAATCCCTGAGTGGTGGCAATAGGTGGAAGATGTGCTGGTGGCAGTGGAGAGCTGATGACACTTACTCTGAAAATCCCATGGAAAACCAGAGGTTGCGTGGCCGGGACATTGCTTCTTGTGAGCAAAGGCCAGACACAGCCAGTCCCATCCCTGTGCCTGGCGGCGGGATTCCAGCACCAATACTGATATGAGAGGTAATCTCACCTACCTCGGGCTGGAGAGAAGCCCAAGAGACAAGCTGTATACCACAACGATTTCACATGAGGGAAGTGCCCAGGTCTGAAAAGAAGACTTGAAATCAGTCGATTCTTTCTTCCCAGTGAAAAAGAGTCCACTATCTTTTGATAGCGTTCCCAGGTGTTGGCTTTTTCTTTCTTTCTTATTTCTTTTTTCTTATAGGCACTTTATTTTGAAGATTGCCTGGGGGAAAACAAGTTTGCCTTGGCAAGCCCAGCTTGTTTGCTTGGGTAACTCTGGCAATGCAGCCTATTAACTCTCGGGGAGATGCTGCGTGGCTGGAAGCCCGCTGCCTCCTGGAGCCCCGGGTCCCAGCGCCGAGGGAGCGTGCCCTGGGGTGTCTGGCTGAGCCCCCTGCCCCTGTGCTGGAGGGGGGGCTTGGGGCGATGCAGGTGGATGTGGGCTGGCTGCAGGAAACTTCTCGCAGCCAGGGCTGGGGGCACAGGGCAGCAGACCCTGCGCTGCGGCCCCCAGTGCCCTACGGGAGGGGTGGGAGGGGGTGGTATTTCCTAATGCTGCTTATTACAGGGGCAAAACCTATAGAAAAGGAATACGTTCCCTGTGTAAGTAGAGGAGATGTTTACTGTGACAGAGCTAATTAGGCTCCTGGGAGAATTTATGCAGAGCTAATAAGAAGCAGAACTAAACGTTGTCTTAATTTACCCTCAAGCTCACAAAAATGTTGTTCATTCATGTTGCACTAATTAAGCCAGCAGCCATTAACCCTTTCTTCAGAGGCAGAGACCCTTGGCGCTGAAGAGGAGTAAACCGCATCCTTTCCAGTGGGTGCTTTGGCGTTTCTGTGGGTCTGCAAGCATGTACCTGCACCCTGCGGCGAGCGTTGGAGGTGCTCTCGGCACCGAGCAGCAGTCCTGCCCTCCCCAGCTCAGCGCAGCCCGATGCCTGCTGAGCTGCTCAGCTGGGACGGGCTCGGAGCTTCAGCCCCATGTCACGGGGCCCCTTTGTGCTGAGGAGCTAATAGCACTGGAAGCCCTTGTGCAAGCCTGGTGGTTGCATTCAGCTCCTCTGAAATTTCGTTTTTCACACTTAGGTTGCTGCAAGAGACAGCAGAGGGGGTGAGAACTTGCCCACGTTCAAAGAACTTGAAGTTCCTTTGCAGTAGGTCATCCAACAGGCAGCTGCACTGCACCTGAGGTATGCTACAAGAGTTCAGTCGTCAGGAGGGTGAAAAGGGCACAAAATGTATTTACTGTTCATGTGCTTTAGAAAGCAGAGATGAGCCTGGTGACTGAAGCACCACGTGGAGAGCCTTCCATGTCCTGTGTTACAGAACAAGAGCATTGTGCGTCCATATCGCATAAGCGGGATGAGAATGAAATACAAAACATGGTGTGTTTCTCATTATCTTGCTTGCATGTGACCATTTTGGGACTGAACAGCAGTGAATGGTTACTCAGTGAGAGGGGCACCTCTGGTTCCCTCACCACAAATCCCATTCTCAGTTAACGGGGGCCTTCCAACTTGCATGCAAGGTCTTGCACGAGCTTCATGTTTTGTCTTGCAGATCTCCCTCCTCTGTTGTTTTGAGGAAGGGATATTCACTGTTCCCTTGTCAAGCACTCCCGAGCTGTTTTTGTTTGTTTGTTTGTGTGTGTGTGTTGGTTGGTTTTGGTTGATCTGTTTATTTTCTGTTTGTTCCTGCTGACAGCATCACCTAAACGTTTTCCAGGGTGTTCAGTTACTTCTTGAAAATGTTATGAATCATGCTAGTAAGTTGTGCTGCCTTGCCCAGCTTTCCTGTTGGGACGTGGCTGGAAGTGCAATGGCAATGGAGGCAGCACAAGGGGAGCCCGCGGTGTCTGTCCCACCGGGGAGCGGGGCCCCTGCCTCCTTCCTCTGCTCTGGCCAAAGCCTGGTGGGGCCGGGCTGCCAAACGGCCAGCCGCAGTAACGATAAGGAAGCGTAAGCAGGGTTGTATTATATTGCCTTCTGCTTTGTAATTGTAACTGTGAGCTATCGATCATTTTGGTAGTTGTTAGTTCGTTAGTGTTAATGCTTTTTTTATAAACCACTGAAAGACTCCAAGCAAATGACAAAAAATAAAGCTTTTAAGAACGTTTAAGCTATTTTTTCACCATTAACAATTCAAAATGCTTTTTATTTCTTTGATCATCTTAATGTAAGAACTTGCAGTCATACAATGCCACCTAACCCCGTGACAGGACGCAAAGCTGACTTCATGTTTGCGTGTACGTGTGCGAGAGCCCTTGGTGTCTGTGGGCATGACGCTGCCAGGAGTACCTTGATGTATTGAAATCATACTTGTAACTATTGCTGCTGTTTTAAGGAATAGAAATCAGATCCTTTGGTGTCTTTTTTTTTTTTTTTCTTTTTTCTTTTCTTTTTGGTATATAACAATGTGTTTGCTACTTGATGTGAGTAAGATGACTGAACTGGAGTGTAGGAGACAGCATGGGCGATGTCAGTTGTGCCATTCTGCAGACTTCTTAGAGCAGTGATCAAAACTCTGCAGATACATATGTGAATTAGTTCCAAAATTATCTATTAAAGCTGAATATCAGCCCTGGTGAGGCCACACCTGAAGTAAATCAGCTGTGGAACACAAACTCTAGCAATTCAGATTAAAGTCTTAGTCATTTAAAGTGTTTCTAATACAATTTTGATATCGTACTGTGGTGTTATCCATATTTGCAATCGGAATTTATCAGATCACTGGTAGGTGATAGTTTTTTTTATAATATTTTTTTTCAGATATAGATCTTGTCTCTTTTATTGAAATTGGAGTATATTTGTAATAATAGTAAGACGGCTGGATAAGATCATCTGAATGGGGCTGTTCCCTCTCGCTAGGTTTCCTACCATAGCTCTTGATGTGAAGCCATCCTCGCAGGAGTGCCGTGCTAGATGGGGGTGTGGGAGGGGAGGTGCCGAGGTCCGTGTTAATGGAGGCACCCCTCCGGCAATTTTTCATGTGTTCACATACATCAGGGCCCTTTGCTGTTCAGATATGGTGACTGCAATGAAGTCATGGGAGTCCTCAGACCACTCATGTAATATTGTAACAAGCTGTATTATCTTTATTGACAGAATCACTGTTTGCTGTAGCAGGTGCCAATTAAGTAAGTGTTCCAGCACTTCTCAATGCCTGCTAATTCTTCCTCCAACCAAACAGCTGGTGTGCAGAAGTCCTCTTTTAGGAGAATGTTGTGGTTTGACATGGCAAGACAGAAAAGGAAGAGGAACAATAATGATAACAATAACAGAAAGTACAAAGCAGGTGATGCACAATGCCATTGCTCACCACGTGCTGACCCACTCCCAGCCCGTTCCTGAGCAGCGGTCTCCCCCCACCCCCGCCTGTCACCCCCTATGAATTGCTCAGCGTGATGCCCTGTGGGATGGAGAGGAATATCCCCTGGGCCAGGCTGGGTCGGCTGTCCTGGCTCTGTCCCTCCCAGTTCCTTGCACACCCCCAGCCCCCTTGCTGGCAGGGCAGTATAAGAAACTGAAAAGTCCTCGACTTAGCATGAGCAGTGCTCAGCAACAACTGAACTGTCAGTGTGTTATCAGCACTATTCTCATCCTAAATCTGAAATGCAGCACCATACAGAATCGTTGGGGTGGGAAGGGGCCTCTGGAGATCATCCAGTCCAAACCCCCGCAGAGCAGAGTCACCTAGAGCACCTTGCACAGGAGGGCACCCAGCTGGGGCTTGGGTATCTCCAGAGAAGGCTGCACAGCCTGCTCTAGTGCTCTGTCACCCACCTTCCAATAAAGGAGCTGTACTTAGACCACGTTGTAGACATAGGAAAAAGCCAGGCGAACTTGTAGATGCACATTTTCTTCCTAAGATCTGAAGGGGGGAGGGGGGGGAGGCAAGCCCAAAGCTTGTTGAAAAGCTAACTTAAGTTGACAACAGTGTTTTGAGTCTGAGATATGTCTGATTAATGTATAAGCCTTGTAAATGAGTGATGACTTGTGTTTGCTTAAGTCTCTGTTTTCCAAATTTCCACCTACAAATTTTTTAAATAAATAAATGGAGTGCTCAGGTAAAGAAAAATGCAGAAATGGTAACTGAAAATGAGAGAGATATTCACCTAATAATTGAACGTGGAGCCAATAGGAAAAAAAAAATATATATCCTTTGTTGGTGAGGGCTCATACTTAGTCAATGGCATGGGAGGTGGCAAATACTTTGTTGAAGAGCATATTGATTTTTGCGTATCATACAGTGTTGTAGGATTGCATACCTGCTCAGTCCTAACTGTTTGCCTTGTTTTCATCCTTTTTTCTGCATAGGTTTTATTTTCAGCCCGAGTGTTCTTGAAGTCAGTGAGTTCCTGGAAGCATGGCTGGGCAGATAGTTTGGATTTTCTGGTCTTATGAAATCTGGATGAAAATATCATTTGGTCAAGGACATCTTATGATTATTGAGTGGCCTTAGAGATGGTCAGTAATTTCAGTGCAGTCACAGAAGCCACCAGCTCTTTGCAGACCTAACCCGATGGCACTACATTTCCTTAAGTGCAGTGACAGGCTGGGTGTTGAGCATTTATCACAGTACCGCCCTGCACAACCTGCGTCACTTCATTTCTGTACCCATACGCTAAAATAAACAAACACCTTAGCAAATTAGGAATAGAATACAAGGCATAATTTTAAGCTGTGCAGTCTGTGGCAAGGCCACATGGAGCTCCTCTGCCCACGTGTCATGTGAGCTGCCCTTGGGGACACCCCAGGTCCCCGGGGTGCTGCTCTGGGGTGCTTGTGCCTGTCCCCCCACCACTGCTGCCGCTCCCCAGCACCCAGCCCACGGCCACCGCCGTGCTCCCCGGAGGGGGAGGCGATGGAGGGTGTCTGCATGAGGAGCCGCTGTTTGCTCAGCTGCTGACGGTGGCTCCTTGGGCTGGCGCAGCTCATTTCCTCATGGATCACGTCAAGATAAATGGGGACGGTGAGGGTGCTTGGCAAAGGAGAGCAAAAGGAAGGGCAAGATGTATTTCCTCTCTATAAACACAGCATTGGAATAAACATTAAGAAGGGAGAAGAATTAATTAAACTAAGGGATGATGTGCTAAAAGCAGATCTGTGTAATGTGGCTGTGAATATATTTAGGAAGTGAGAATTAAAAGGTGTTAGCATCAGAGCAATGAGGGTTTATGAGCACCCTGAAAGTGAAGAGTAGGAGAAAAAACTACTTCTTGTGACAAAGCTGGGTCATTTGTAGTTGTGGTGTAGCTGGGAACTACAGCTGGAGTGTGAATCTCCAGTCCACATTTTCATGGACAGAAGTAACTGTTTAGGAGATAATTTTCCTGTTTACATGTTGCATGAGGTCAGGCTGAAGAACTGAGCCTGTTTAGCCTGGAAAAGAGAAGTCTGAGGGGAGACCTCATCAATGTGCATAAATACCTGAGGGGAGGCTGTCGAGAGGATCCCTGGTCCTGGATCCTCTGGTCTCTTTTCAGTTGTGCCCAGTGACAGGACGAGAGGCAATGGGCACAAACTGAAGCACGGGAGGTTCTGGCTCAGTATGAGGGGGCACTTCTGTACTGGGAGGTGACAGAGCACGGGGACAGGCTGCCCAGACAGGCTGTGCAGTCTCCTTCTCCGGAGATATCCCAAACCCATCCGGATGCCGTCCTGCACAATGTGCTCTGGGTGATTCTGCTGGGCAGGGGGTTTGGACTGGGTGATTTCAGAGGTTCCTTCCAACCTCAGCCATTCTGTGAGTTTCTTTCTTTTTCACCTTGTAATCAAGTTAATCCTTCAAAATGCAAAGACAGGTCTGCAGTTTAGTCCTTTGAAAATGAAAACTAAATTTTAGAACAACGTATTCATACCATATCTCCTTAATGAGAAGATTGTAATCAAGCACCTGGTGTGTGCTGATGCTCAGCTGGTGGTGGAACTGACAGGTGTCCAGTGTCACATCTGTAACCGTACATTTGCTTTGCATCCTGCCCTGGGACTTCCTGGGAGCATCCATTCCCTAAACAATGCTGCTGCTGAACACAGAGCAGGATTAAAAATGCAGCATTTTGTTAGCGTTTGGCTGCACCAGGATTCACAGGAGGTGAAAAGTGTAGCATGCTCTTTCGCTGCAGCGCTGGGAATCAGGAGAGCCTCGGTCTGGATGAGGGAGAATTTCTTGCTGCTTCCTCCAGATCATCATTGGTAAACATAATAAAGTCTTGCCGAACCAAGACAACGTGCCAGAACGATGCTGAGGTGTCTGTCTGTGCATCGCTGCCGCTCTCCCCCTGCCTGCAGCTGGGTGCTCGGAGATCTTCCCAGGGCAGCACCAGCAGCCTGGCTGTGCTGCAGGAGGGGGGTGGGTGGGCTGCAGGACAGCCTTCCTGTCTGGAAAGAGGAGGAACAGGAACCTGGAGACAGGCACACATGCTCTGCTGTAATTACTCTGATGGGAAAGGAGAAAATGTTTTCCCTCTTTTGAGCTCTGACTAGCCACAGATTTCCATTTTATTTTAGCAAGGAAATGAAAGCCAGCAGCTTAATAGCTTAAATGTGAAGCTTGCTGTCAAATCCAATCCTTTGGAAGAACAGAAAGGAAGTCTGCTGAGATATATTGCAAATTTTACATGTGGGCAATTTCTTGCTCGGTGTCTATTATCCTTCAATGAGTTGCTTCAGTTGTCTTTATATCTGCCTACTACTCTTTCTACTTCCTGAAGCAGGAATTAATTTACAAGGCAGAAGAGCCAGCAATATGCTGAGGCTGCTCTGTGACTGCTGGAATGCTTTCCCCGGGGGCAACCGGAGTGGGCAGAGGGACCTGTCAGGATGGGAACGTGGAAGATGCTGCTTGCTTGCTGAGAATGCAAGATTTCCAATAGACATGGTTAAATAATGCATGTAAGTCAATCATGTTCTTGCAATTACCACGCAGGAGATGTGGAAGATCATGTACACAGGCAATAGTCTAAGTCTTACAAGTCTTATGAGGAGAGGTTGAGGGAGCTGGGGTTGTTTAGCTTGGAGAAAAGGAGGTTCAGGGAAGACCTCACTGTACAATTACCTAAAGGTGTGTGTGTGGGGGGGGTGATGGAGCTACCTGGCCGGGTATTTAGTTACAGGATTTGACTCCTTGCTTCACCAAACCAAACACGAGGTGATGTCTGCTTCATAGCCAAACAGAGCAGCACATATTTTCTGTAAAGAAAGAGCCCATTAGCTACAGAGGTTACATTTCAAGTACAGACAACAGAATCCTCACATGGCCCAGGATCTGGACGAAATCACTGATTTCTCTATGCAAAATTGTCCTTTTTTTAATCATCTCTCATAGGTATCTAGAGCATTTTTGTCTTTTATCAATTAACTTAAAGCTAAAGAAGATGAAAGAAACAAAATTAATATTACAGATTTGAAAAGAATAAAAGGAACATCTCCAGAGTGTTGTGAGCTTTATCTGATTTTTTTTTTCTCCTAAATCATTCCAGCTCTCTACTTACCATGTTATTTTCCTTTGTAGACCACATTTCTAATGCTAAGACAACACCTCCCTCCTCCTCAACTACTCATCATTAGGTTATCTAAACCAGCATAGATAATTCAAATACATTTTTCACAAAGTTTTTGTTTGTTTGTTTAGGAAAAAAAAAAAAAAAACACTATTTTTCTCCTGATACCAACCCAAAACCTCAGCCACTCAGCTGTTTTCTTCAAAACCTTCAGAAAGCAAGTGCCGCAGTTTTCACCTGTGGTGCGTTCGCTGCCCACCCCCTCAATGCGGGGTCCTGCCTGGCTCCTGCGAGCCCCAGTGCCCCGCCGGCTGCTGCTGTTGGTGTAACTACAGGGGTCTGATGAGATTTGCCTGTGCTTGTGTGCTTTCAGGGGGCAAGCTGCTCTGCGGGAAGCTCGTTCTTTTGCTGTGAGCTCAGTCTGATACTGCATATCCAGGTGGTGATCTGCAGAGGCAGCTGGGCTCATGGTCCTGCACCACGGCAAGCAGCAACATTGCATTGCTCTAATACAGCTCTTTTTAGATATATACATATCAATATATTTAGAGATGTGGTTTTGGTCTTTCCTTTCCCAAGCAAAGGCTTTGCTTCCCAGGCACAAAGCCCATTTCTCACCACAGGCCCAGGTCTCAGACCCGGCTGTGGGGCAGTTGGGTCCCCAAGCAGCGCCGTGACGCAGCCGGGCCTGGCTCTGCTAACAGCTAACCGGCTTCTTCCCGGTCCGTAATCATTTTCTGTCTCTCTTACCTCTAACCTTTTCTTAAATGACAATGTTTCTTTAGCCAAGGTATTAATTTCCAGCTCCCGAAAAGCCTCGTCTGTGTGACTTGTATGTGTCCCACTGCTCCTGACAATCTGCTGCCATTCTGTTGGAGAAAAATGCTGCTTTTTAATCTGACAGTCCATAAACGAAGCAGTTATGTGTCAAATAGCATCTTTTGACAAACTCGCTGGATGAAAGACTTCTTCCTTTTGTGTGACATTTCACTACGTTTTTTTCTTCAATATTTCTGACATTTTTTCCATTACTATGATGAAGTTCTACAGCAAAAGTAAAGAAAAAAAAAATCTTAAGAGTTTGCTTTTCCGATGAAAAGAAGGGAAAGGGAATGCAATGAAAATTACAGTAAAAAAATATCTAACTTTGTAATAGGCAGGTGGAAGATGTGGGGCTGAGAATTAGTGCATATGCAAATGTGATAAGTATGAATGCGGGATGTTTAAGATTGGCTATGCAATGGGACTGTCTGAAAAACTAGCATAGGAAAATCACAAAACTTACAATATTTTCTGAAAGGGGGTCTGTGTGGTACCATATGGCTCAGTGCCTGATGTTTTTCAACAGAAGGCCACCCTCAGCAGGGTACACGGAGGGGGCAGCAGCTGTGCCCTGGCCCTGTCCTGCAGGGTTCTTCCTCTCGGGTTCCCTTATGTCTGGAGCAGGGCAGGCAAGAATGCCAAGGGAAAAACTCAGTCAGTCCTACCGAGTTAGTATACAGAAATGAAAGGAGTCCCACACCAGTGCAGAGGCAAGTGGACTATCTCTCGGTTGTGGTTTCTCTCTCGGCAGGGCACCGAGATGAGCGCTCAGAGCTCTCCGGACAGCAGCGATTACCTAAAGCAACCACACCGGGCTCCGGGGTGGGCCAGCACCGCCCGGCCCTGCTCTGAGCGTGTGGTGCCCGAGGAGAGCAGGCCGGATGGGCTCAGCTTCCTCACAGCCAAGCAGATCAGGATGGGGGATGTAAAATCCGTGACAAACAACAAAAACCTCCACCGTGCAGGGACACTGGAGTGAATAAAAACAGTTTTTTGCTCTGCGAGGCATTTCCAGCTAAGTGGCTGCAGCCCACAGCGGCTGTGGGGTACTGCACCTGCACCGGCCTGGCCCCTCTGCGCAAATGCTGCGCTGCTGACTTCTCAGAACACCTTTTTCCTTCTCCATACCTTTCTTTTTCTTTCTCTTAAGTCTTACTCAAACTTGAGAGGAAATAAATTTCTAGGTTGTTTACCCATTTCCACTTCTGAAAATAGGACTTTGTAGTTTCCTCCAGTGATCAGTAAAGATTTCCCAAAGCGTCTAGGATTTGTCTCCCGAGAAGACACCACTGAGCACTCAGTTCTTTGTAGAGTATATAGAACTATAAAAAGCTATATAAAATTGTTCCGTTTGAATTATACCTACTGAATGTCTACTGCCAGCATCCAGATGATGGAGGATCAGGCTTCTTTCAGCTCAAATAACTCCGATGAGGACTGGCAAATAAATCTCACCATTTTTTGGTTAAACTGATCAGTTATGCAAATTAATCTGTGGAGTTTTCAGATGTACTCAGCTGCGGAAAAAGAGAAGGATGTTCCTGTGGTTAAGCATCTTCCTAAGCATATATTCAGTTAAATCCCACCCATTGTATTTGAATTTCTGCAAAATAATTGAGATACAATTTGTTATCTGGATTAGTACCAAACCTCCACTGTTACACATTTTGAAAATACAAAGAGAGCACCGTGATTCCCAGAGGATCACAGTGTAAAAGGATTTGTACCTCTAACTTCACTCAAACTATTTTTAAAAGGCTTCTACATAGGTAAGAACTTAAGAAGAAACAGTACATATGCTTCCTATAAATGTACTGGTTTTAAAGTGATTAGTCAGACACAACCTCCACCACATCTATGCCTTGGTTTGATCATATCTCTGTCTTTAGGCACCTGAACTTGTCACTTCTCAGTCATCGTGGCCTTCCAAGTGAGAAGGCATTTAGACAGAGTCACAGGCTGGCTGAGGTTGGAAGGGGCCTCTGGAGATGATGTAGCCCAACCCCCCAGTTCAGCAGATTTGGTCTCTTTTATATTTTGGACTCAGCTCCCTGAGATTTTGACTTCCATGAATGGTTTTTCTTTTGCATTTGGGGAAAACAAAACAAGCTATAAAACAGGAGAAAATATAATGCTAAATTGTAAAGCCATCCTAGCATCTGTTTTGAGACATCCTGCATTCTCTCCAGTCATATTCTGTTATGATTATTTTTAATATCCAATTAGGGAATATAACCCTAAAATATATTCTGATGGAAAAATAATATCTTTTAATTCTGTAGATAAATTCTTTCTTATTTTATTCCTACTTTTATTGAAATAGTCTCTAGACATATTTTCTTTTGTAATGCAATGCAGTATGACCCGGGGTTACATTTTTTATCACTGTTAGCTTTAACTATATGTCTTAAAGTTTTTAACAGGAATGTAAGAGTGAATTATGTTATGTAACTAGACCTCTTTTTGTAGTGAAATATTAAACACCTGTATTAGCAGAGAATTGGCCATTTAATTATTATTTATGTATTTATTAAAAACCTTCCTGCCCATGTATATATGTGGACACATACACAGACACATATGAATACATATATATGCACTTCTGTTTGATTTCTCTTTTTTTCCCTTGAAACTAAAAGCCATCTCATGTGATGCCTGGTGACTCAAGCCAGCTGACTTTTGACAGCATGCCGATTTTCTTGCTTATTACATTATTTCCTTCCAAATTCCCCAAAATAGGTCAGGATCTGTGTAAGACTCCAAATTCCCCACATCAGCCATGAGTGGCTGGGGTCCAGGCTCCTCCGTAGCTCTTCAAGGGAGCGACTGCTGCAGAGCTTCCCTCTGCCACCTCCAAGGTGAGCTGCGTGGAACTGCTGGCCACGGGCTGCCGTTTCCTCTGGTCTCATTGCTAACATGTACACTCTACACATACCCCTTTCCAGGAACCCCAGCAGAGCTAATCTCAATGATCACTTCAGATGTATTGATTACAAAGCCTTTTGTGTTCCCAAAATTCTGATTAACAAGAAAGTAAAAATAAGAAATTATTTTCCCTATAAATTTATCTCATTTTTATTGACCCTAGTTCCTTATTGATCCTTCCACTTGTACAGCTGTGTCCATAGCCATGGAAGCACCCTCTGCTCTTGGCTCTCATGGCTCATAATTCTTCTCGTGTGTTCATCAGCATTTATTTAAATGTTTGTCTTTCCTGGACTGGTTGCTTTCTGCTGCATTGTGTCATGGAAGATATCACTATAAATACACTTACAGAATTATCCCCAGCCAAGCCAGGGACCATATTATCTCTCCAGTTTGATAATGATCAAAAAGTAATGAGCAATTACTTTTGGAGGAGTCTTTCTTTTTTTTCTTTTCCTTTTTTTTTTCTTTTTTTTTTTCTTTTTTCCCTGACTTGCCTGATTTCCTTGCGCCCCGCGCCCCCAGCTCCCCTCTGCCACCACCCCTTCTGTGGGCGTGCAGGTGGCCCCAGCAGCTCGGCCTTTGAAAGGCAGCGTCTGACAAAAGCAAGCTTCAGATCTTCATAAAATGCAGTTTTATTGAAACTCTGCCATTAAAATATTGTAAATTCCATGGGGAGTTTGTTGTGCAGAGAGAAAATGACAACAGCCCGGCAATGGGAGAACAACCAGTGCTGGTACTTTGGGAACAGATTCTTCCCATTCTTGCCTTCACTTTAATATCTGGTTTGCAATTTTATTTTTTATAATGCCATAAATTTGAATACAGAACTTAAAACTGAAATCAAAACACATCTTTCCTTTTTACACAGTATTTTTTACTCACAGATATTTTTTTAAACATGGGGGCTTGATTCATAGAAGAAAAAAATAAGAACTTCTGACATTTTGCTGCCTTCTTTTAAAAAGAATAGCTGTTTTCCATGCTGCTGTGGCAAATTGCACAAGTATTATGGCAAAACTCAAACATAAAAGACGGCAACCAGCCCTGGCGGGTCCCTGTGGGCAGGGGGCTCCCCGTGGGCAGGGGGTCCCTGTGGGCAGGGGCTCCCCGTGGGTAGGGGCTCCCCGTGGGTAGGGGCTCCCCGTGGATAGGGGGTCCCTGTGGGCAGGGGGCTCCCCGTGGCTGTGGGCCTGGCTGCCTGCGGTGGGACAGGCCGCCCGTCCCTGGCTGCCTGACGCCGTGCCGGGGCACAGCTCATCTTGCCGTGCTGGAGGAGAGGCAGCGAGGCTCCCGTCCGCTGGTGGGAAGGGGGCTGCACTACAGAGGGCTGTCACCAGCTCTGCACCACGGAGGGGGATTCTGACCTAGGGCAGCTTATTTTTTCCACATTGCTTGAAACGTTCAAGATTCAAGCCATGTATGTTCATGCCAGATCATATCAGTTGATTCCTGAGTAAGCATAAACCCACAGAACTACCTCTTAAAATGGATGTGAAGCAATTTGCCAGTTGTCTGTGTGGCAACTGACAGCACTGGAAATCCATCTGGGTTCCCAGAATCACCCTTTTAACCTAGCAAACATGTTCATCTGTATCCTTCTGTACAAACATCTCACTTTTTTTTTTTTTTTTTCCATGGTTATTATTATTATTTATTTTTCAAGTACTTCAGCAATTTGGGTCTGTTAAGTTTTGCCTGAAGAAAGAAGACAACTAATTTGTCTAAAGAAATTTTAAAGAAACTTTGTGTGTAACGTAAGGAAAACTGTATCCGAAACATCCAAATCTTGGAAAAGGGAAACAGAAAAAGTGCAAAGCAGACTTACAAAGTGATTTGAGGCTTTCATACCATCTTGTGACAAACCCAGGGATGTCTGGCTCATTTGCACCAAAGCAAGTTAAAGTGACCACCATTGCAAGGTAAATAATTACCCGTGCTGCTTTGTGAAGGTGTGAGAGACCAGGCGTTTATTTCCAGCAGGGAAGGCCGTGTCTCTCCCGGTCAGTAAGATTTGCCAGGACCCTGGGCACCACAGGGTCTGTGTGGCAGCCAGCTGCGTGTGGCAGTGCTCTTGTTAACTCGTGCCTTGGCCGCAGTATTTCTGAAATTGTATGGCGTGGGAAAAGCTGTGCAGTAGCAAGTGATGGGAGGTTTAAAAGCCTGGATCACACGCAGTTGTGTCTGAAAGAGCACAGACTGCAGTGTTTGCAGAAATTAATCCCTGCTTCAGAGGGCTTTCACCTTACTGTGCTGCACCAGTTTAATGCTGCTCTCCTGCAAGGTGGCATTTCAAATGATGCACATAAAATTTAACAGCTAAGATCTGAGATTTGCTGTAATGGGCATCCGGAATAATTTAACACTAGAGACTGGAGAATATTAAAGGTTTTTTCTGGTCAACATTGGATTGATTTAAATATTTTGAATATGTTTAATGGTATTTAAATTATTTTTTGCACAGAGTTAACTGCACTAATAAGATAAGAAAATTTTGAAGAACTTATATACAAGAATAATTTATAAGGCTGCCTTGTTCTGTGATGCACAGTAAATCACTGTGATTGGATGGAAATGATGTTTAAAGCTGTTCTACTTGGGGACTGTTATAACAATGCAAACCACTTTTGAAGGACAGTAGGTGAATTTAATTCAGCTTATATCACCATGTTCATGATTTAAAGTTCCTAAATGGCAAAAAGCAGATTTATTTTTTCTACCAGGAGAATATTTTAAATCACCTTAAATACCAGAAGAGATTTATTCCAGTTTATGGAATCCCATAATTAGCATTGTAGAATACAGAAAATGTTCCTGGATAACATCACCAGTTCCCAAGGATAGGTCAAATGAATGCAATTTCTTTTTTTTTTTTTTTTTTTTTTTTTTTTTTTGTCCCACTGTCACCACGAGCACTGGGGCTACTGACCCCCTTTTCCAGAAGCTGGTAGCTGATAAGAGAGACAAAACTACCAGTGCAGTGCACCTGAGATATGTCAAGGAATATAATGAGAAAGGTCAAATTTCTTTTTTTTCTTTCTCTTTTTTAATTAATTTTCATTTGTGTTTTCCCTCCCTTATGGAAACCGTGCCAGCAAGCAGTTCAGCTCCTCTTCTGCAAGGGATCTGTAGCAGCTGCCTACTGAACTGTCTAGAAGCCTGCCCCTGGTGGGAACGGGATAGCCCATTGCTCGTGGTGTGTCCTGGGGTGTCTCTTCTTTCCCTGACTTCAGCACCATGGTTTCACACCCCCAGGAAGGGCTCTTCTCAGCCCCTCTGACAGCGGTCCTGCTGCGCCCTGCAGGAACCGCCACGTGTCCAGCCCAAAGCCTCTGCCTCGGCCCCATCAGCTCTGCTCTGTGGGGCTCTGCAGAGCTCTGCAGGGTTCCGTGGGGCTCTGTGGGGCTCTGCTGGTCTCCAAAGGGCTCCCTCCCCGGCACCCCTCCACCCCTGCTGCCGGAGGTCGGGCTGTGGTACTGGGCTGTGGGCACGCAGCCCACCCACGATCAGCAGTGTGAGGAGACTCCTGGTAAATGGCAGTGATGGGAGTGCATTTTGCATCTCCTCCTGCCTCGTGACCATTAAAAATAACTTTAAAAAAATTAGTTACCTCTCTGTTCAAACAAGCAGTACGTTCCTGTTATACAGGGGGGGCAACAGACTGGGTCACTGTAAAAGTGTGTCTCAAAAAGAGCACTAAATTTTGATTACAGCCATCAGAAGATCAAGAACAGTCCACTGTTACGGGGATTCACTCCTCTCTCTCAAAAACTGTGCTTTACACCTGCTTTGACTATCGCTTGAATGCAATGCCCCAGTGCTTTCAGAGAGAAACCTTTCCAGAGATTTAGGGGACTTCATTTCAGCAGGAGACTGAACAAGAACAAATTCAAAATTCGTATTCAAAATTAGAAACACATTTTTAACAGCGTGGTTGATCAAACACAGAACAAACTGCTTTGGAAGTGGTGGAGAATCTGCCCATTGGCATCACTAAATCAGGACAGATTGTTTTTAAGATGATATGCTTGATCTAAACACAACCTGTCAAGTGTGATACAGGGCAAGTGCTGAAATCAAATACCCTGTCACACAGCGAAGGTCGTATAAGCTGAGATAACAGCTCCTTCCTACAGGACATGAAGGCAGAAGACAGCACAGCTGCTCCTGCATGACAGAGTTCCCTGTATTAGGAGTCACGTCACTTCCATCCCATCTCAAGACTTGGGGTCTGCTTTTTTTTTTTTTCTTTTTTCTTTGTGTGCGTGTTTTATTTTCCACAAACATTTTGAAGGGATTGGCAGAAGAAATGGCTTCACTAAGCAGCTGCTAGCAAAAGGATGCAGAAATCATGCTGTAAAACCAGGAGACAGCAGCAGTATAAAGCCGACACAACGGCTGCTGCAAGATTTGCTGGCAAACTCCTGTGACGCTCAGGGGTCACACGAAGTGTCCCGGGCTCCACCCAGCACCCAGAAGAGCCCCTCTGCTCTGCTGCCTGCGTGGTGCAAAGCCTGCCAAGAGAGACCACAGTGCCGCAGGGAACAGCAATCTCACAGCGTCTGCTACGGAGAGGAAACTGTTGGCTGAAGCAAGGGCATGGTAAAATCCTGTCCGGCTGAATCTCCTCCCAGCCCGACAAACCAGCAGACTGCAGTTAGCCAGGTAGCTCTTTTGAAGACATCTTCTTGGGTGCATCAGTGCCGTGGAGGAAAAGGGAAGCAAAGCAGATAGACTCCAGCTGTACTGGGGGGGGGGGGAAGGAGACAGGTTTTTGGGTCCCAGGTGCTGCCCGTGGCTGGGACCTGCAGCTGGGTTTCTGCAGCCTGCAGGATCCATCCCAGCCACTGCCCCATGCAGCAGCTGTGTAACTATCTTGATATTTTGGCATTATAAGATTTTTTATTTTATTATTATTATTATTTTTCTGAAGCAAATCTCCCTCTTCTGTTGTTATCTGCTTCTTACATGTTATGCTATTAGGATTTGCATTTACAGGTTCGTGCTCTTCTTAATCACATATGCAGCCTTCCAAGTGCCTTAACCGAGGGGCGCCTTCTAGATAAAATAATTATAATCAAATAAAAATAAATACTCATTACCTAAATAGCATATACAACAAATAGAACCTTTCCATTTAAAGGCTAAGTGACAAGCTTAATGATGAATGATATAGACTAATTACAGTTTTCATAACTCATTAGCATCAAAATGCAAAAATGCTTTAAGGCAAGATAAATTGGTCAGTATAGCCCTGCAGTTGCTTGTCCCAGCTAGCCTGCCGATCAATGGCAGATGCAAAGGCAATAGCAGATTTGTGCTTTTTCTGTCCCATTACCAGTATTTCTGAAGGCACCACTGCTGGCATCACTGCACCGGTGATGCTGGGGCTGCTCCCGGTGCCCTGCGAACAGCGAGCTCTGGCTGTGGGGAGCAGCCCATCCTGCCTGCAGATGTGCTCCCTCCTGCTTGCGCCCATCCATCGCTGCAGCTTCTTTCATGCAGGCAGTGCACACAGCATCCACCCTGAATTATTGATGGGACTGCTTTATCATTTGGACATCTTCTCAACAGGGTGCAAGGTCAAGCCGATAAAATCACTGCACAGCAGCACCACAGCCTGCCTCACAACTCGTCTTGTGGATGGTGAGCTGTAGATACTCAGTGCTGTCAAATCTGCTCAATACAGAGAAGAGAGCAGAAATACGCTGCTAACTTTACTCCATCACTTTTGGGCCACGTAGGAAAGGCTCAGGGTAGTTTGGATATGTTGTAGGGCTTGTTTGTTTTTAATTACTATTTTATTTTTTAATTTATTTTACTTATGTGCAGGAGACCTACAAACAGACATATAGCATGGAAGATTGAAGGGAGGGTTGAAGCAGTAGAGAAATTCCCTGTTGGTGTAGCTGCAGCCCTGCTGAGCACACAGGGCAGCACAGCCGGAGCAGCCGGGGCTCGTGCTGAGCAGCACCATGAGTGGAAATTCCAGAATGGGCTCACAGCGGGCATGGTTACTGCCCCAAGTTACTGCTGCCTGTGGGCTGCAGGATCATCCCACAGAACTTTATGGGTAAAACTACTGTGAATGGCTGCAGGAGACACAGAAAATCATCCCTCTGTAGCAGACCGGGGTAACCTCCTGTCAACCCCACCTGGAAGGATGCTCCTTCAGCTGCTGCTTGGCCAGCTGCGACATCACCAAACCGCTCCACACAGATGACTCAGGACAAATGACAAGAGCAAACTTCTGAATTCTATAGTGCTTTCATTGAGCTGATGAAAATCTCCTGCATAATGTGAAGATAAATTTGGAACTTCATGGAGAGATTTGTCTGGCTAAGAGACATCCTACCAACTGGGAGATGTTGTTTTTGGGAGAGAAAATGTTGCATGAAACCTATCACAACTGCGGCAAGTGATGTCAAATGTGATATGCACGAGGACAATCCTTTCTGTCCTGCTTTATGTGGTATTGTTAGACGAGTATGTAGATATGCTTAGCTGAAATGGGTTCTGAAGTGTCCACTGAAAGCTGAAGCCTCTACACCTGCTGAGCCCCTGTCCATGGGCACTAATTCCTCCTCTGCCCACGCCAGCACTGCCTTTCTCAACTGCGAGGACTGAAAAAACAGTGACACAGTACTTGGATGTAGATTTACTACCTACTTCACTTCCTACAGTGACTCTGTCCTTAAGACATACTGCCAATTTGAACAAAATATATTGCCATTTAAAACAAAAAACAACACAGATTAAAAAAATAATAATAATTAAACTCAAAATAAAGAAGAAACACAATACAGAGCCACTGCCTACTATGTCCCAATTTTAGTTTTATTTATAGGAGATGCTGTTGTAAAACTAAACCTTCAGATAATTCACACTGAAAGGCAAGTCTTATGGAAACATTAATTGCTTACTGTTATAGCTTATTTTTATCACGTTGTCTTGTTACTCTAATTTGTTAGGCAATATCCGTAAAGCTTTGATAGAATGAGGCACAAATCCTAAATTTCTGCAGCATATGTGGAAGTGCTGTCTCAGATAGCCTGTAGCATGTATCAGGTGGAATCAGGCAGAGGAGAGCCGGACCGGAGAGCTCTGCAGTTCTGCTGTGATTTAACACGAGTGGAGAGGACATTTCTGATCCACAGCACCTGGAAACATTTCAAGTCTTCTTTTCTTCTCATTTAGAGTCTAACCTTTTGAAATACGATTATGAGATTTTTTATGGGGGGAAGGGGGGGGGGGGTGGGAAGAGCGGCCGGGAACAGCACTTGTGGCTTTTCTGAACTTTCCGGGGCCAAGCTGTGCGACGGGTGGGCAGTGCGCGCAGCTGTGGTGGCAGCCGATGAGGTGCTCTGCACAGCCCATGCACACCCAGCTGTCCTCCCCCTGCAGCCCTGCCCCGAGCGGGCCCCAGGCCGGGGGCATGGCCGGGCCTGCAGTGCCCGGCTCCCTGCTGCCAGGCCGCAGGTGACAAAGAGCGGTGCCAGCACACGATGAGGGCAATGGGAGGACACCACGGAGCGTGTCCGGAGCACGGCACAGGAAGCGTTGTGTCAGGGAGGACGGACACTGGGTAGGCTCCTCCTGCCCGGAGGCCTCGTGTGCTCTGCGGGGCCTGGGGAGCGCCTGGAGGCCCGCGAGGGCTCCTGCTGCTGCGAGGGCAGCGCTCGCTGCTCTGCTCAGGAGGGAGGAAGCTTCCGAAAGCAAAAGTGCCCTTAAATGATTTAACCTTCGAGTGCTTCTGGGGTGTGCTGCTGCTGCACTGTCTGCTTCCCTCGGGAGCAGCAGGCAGAGAAATGGCAGCTGGGAGGGGAGCCAGACTGGCCAAGATGGAAGGAGAAAATCTTTCCCTTGTTTGCCAAATAAAATAAAATAAAATAAAATAACCTAGCCCCCTCAGACTGTGAAAGCTTTGAGCCTGTGGGCCTTGTGAACAGAGACATCTTGCAGCAGTTTAATGGGTTTCCGAATAACCACTGTGAGATGACTGATTGAAATTCTCTGTAACATCTATAGAGATATCTAGAGATAAAACAGTCTTAAAAACATGGGGGAAAAAAACAACAAAAGCAAAGTAGTTGAATGAAATTTGCTCCTGACAGCTGCTCAGTGCTACACTAACTGCTCACTACTGATGATGTATGCTTCAGCACATGATTGTGTTTCTTCAACCCTACTTCTAAGATGCAGCAAAAATAACATAAGAGAATACTCATTAGCCACAAAAACCCTTGTTTGCATGCAGATATGGATGAGCATTTGCATATAAATAATCCATTCCTCAGACTTTTCTGGGAAGAGAGACCTAGTTTTATTGGTGTTTGTGACTACTGCATAGGAAGAGACATGGTCAGGCTGAAATGCGGCAGCTGTCTGGGCTGAACAGATGTTCAGGAAAACCGCTCTGCAGTGTGACCAACTCTAGCAATTAGACAGAGCATTTGGACCTTGGGAAGATGCAGACAACTTCAAGTATTCCATGCTGCATCTCAGTATTTCATGTCTGCCTCCTTTCAAAGCTGTATCATTCAGAAAACATGCTTGCAGCCTAAACCTAAGTCCTTGTGCATGACTGATAAAGCACTTCTTATTTAAGAATTTTCGTTTCCAAAAGAAAACAGGAAGGTTGACTGCTTATTGCTTTTTAATATCTAAAAAGCAATATCTGATATTTTTGTTGATGTTGTTGTTTTTGCTAAAGATTCAGAGGATGTTGATTTCTTTTCATACTGATGCAATAATGACATACATGATACAATGATTAATCAGTCTTCTAGCTACCATTCACTTCCCTTGATACGTAGGCTGGGTAGCAAAGAGCTGCAACAAATTTAGAAAGGATGAATCTATTTAGCCCTAGTAGAGTCATTTCACTGTTCAGCACCACTTTTTTTTTTTTTTTTTTTTTGATAGCTTCATTTTCTATTGACTCCTGGCCAATGGAGAACTGATACATATGACCATCTTTTAAACACCATTAACATGATGATGCAACAAACTTAGAGAAGCCCATTAATTCAAATATACCTAATCAAAAAGTCATGCAAACTAAATTAGATATACAGTTAGAGCAAGGGATGCCATCTGTTCAAACTTTCTAAGGGCTAAAGTAACTGAGATGAAGCCAATTTCAGTAGGCAATAATAAAATTATGCTGCAGAATTACAGGCTCTATGTCTCACAGTTTATTCCCTTTTCCTTAAATTATTATCCTAAATCATATGAATACAATTACCTTCATCTATACTTTACCTGATCTGCCTTCTTTTTGACTATTAAATGTAACAACCTTTGTCAGTGAAATGTAGAACAGAAGTCTTTTAGCTGCTGAAATGGAGTAAGAAAATGTCTCATTAATTTCCTGACAGCAGTAATTTCAAATATTTTATATGCTTTCTCCAAATGGTCACCACTTGTTCGATACAAGCAAAATAGACGTAAATTGTACATCTGACCCTTGCATATAATGTATCCAGTGCTGCTGTGTTTATGGATGTGACACTTTGGCACACATGTTATGAGCCTTACATTGATAAGCACCACATTTGCCCCAACAAAGGAAATGCTTGGGAAGGTCCTAAGTCAAAAAAACTGTTTCCTGTTAAAACAGTTCACTGTTTCAGACGTACAAAATGTCACTGAAATAGCCCACACCTGGAGAGCAGCACTGCACCCCTGACACCGTGCTGAGCCGCAAAATGCTGCCCATGGAAGGGCAGCTCCTGCAGCGAGGGGAGGCATCTCAGCTGCACATGCTTTTTGCACTGGTGGGGGCACTGAACATCCCTGCCTCGGCCAGTGTTCAAGCACTGCTCCTCTTGAAGACAGCATTATATCTCTGAGCCAAGTCGGCTGAGCAAGGTCTCTTCTGTGGCACTGGGACAATGGGGTGGCTGCAGCTGGAGGGTTTGGGATGTGGGCTTTGGTGGGCACTCACATACATGGGGTGA
Source organism: Oxyura jamaicensis (assembly GCF_011077185.1). Lineage (NCBI taxonomy): Eukaryota > Metazoa > Chordata > Aves > Anseriformes > Anatidae > Oxyura > Oxyura jamaicensis. The sequence goes on along the minus strand of NC_048897.1, from coordinate 54,021,773 downwards.
TGGTGCACTGCTCATCCTCATCTCCTTGCCTGCTGAATTCACACACCAATTAGTGATAAGGGTATTTTCTCAAAAATCCATTTTCTTCTTGGAAATTAAATAACCGGCTAGAAGCCCAATCCTGCTCTAATACTGGGATAAAGGCCGGTTCCCTGATACAGCTCCCCCGTTGGGGCTTGGTGTGTCTCTCTAGCACTGCTGCAAACACCTCGGGCATGGATTGGGATTCAAATCAAAGCAAAGGAAAAGCCCAGCAGACAGCATGAATGCAGCTGTTCTGTTTTGAAGGGCGAGAGGTTTTAAAGGTATGGACATCAGCCACGGCATGCCAGCTTGTGCCAGAGACAGTCCTGGGACGTTGGATTTGAGAGTGCAAGCACAGGCACTGTGTCCAGTTTTGGCTGTGCACGTCCTTGAAAACACTGTGATTCCTCAGGCTGGTGCAGGTGGTGCATTTCTGGGTAAGGAGCTGTTTAGTAAGGAGCTGTTTAGGCTCAGGAGCAGGCAGCGGCCTTACATGTGTGGAACTTGGAACACTATGGAAAGCCTGTACATGTGGAGTGAGTAGGCCAGAGAGCCCTGGAGACGAGTAAAATAAATTCATTGGTATAATAATATAGTTGTGATATAATGTTCATTATATAATATTCATTATTATTTATTAGTATCATCAATATAATGATATATTCATTATATAATAACAAATTGTTAATATGATAGTATAATAAATAATAATAATATGACAACAATAAAGCATACAAGCATTTATAGCATTGAGTCAATGTGCACATTCTGTTTAAACTGGGTTTAGCAATGTTGGCCTCATTTAAAATAATACCTTTCTGGAAAAAAATGACCACAAGGTCAGGGAAATAAATGGTGTTTCTAAAAGATGCTACATACCGGTGAACAGACCCTGCTGCTGGCCAAAGAGACTGTGGAAGTGCTGCGAACAGAAGACTTGCATGGGCATAAGGGGTGAGGGCAAACAGCCAGCAGCTGCAACGCGTTGGGCATCGCCCGGGCCTTGCAGCACCCAGCGTGCGGCCCTGTGCTCGCTGCCTGCCTCGGGGCTGGGGCTTTCCCTGCGCTGAAGCCTCCCGCCAGGGCTGCGGCTCTGATAAAAGCATGCAGAGGGAAACTTCTTTCCAAACGTGAAAAGGAAACAAAGAGAAATGGCGAGCTCATATTCTTTTCGATTTCTTTCCATTCTACTGTATTCCCCTTGGTATTTACATTTCTGCCCAATAATGAGATTCTTTCTTATTTTTTTTCTCTTTCATCTACTCACAGATTTTTTCCTGGTATTGGCTCAATTGTTCTTTCTTCAAAGAAAATAAAAAAAAGGAAGTAAATAGGAAAAAAAAAAAAAAAAATATGACAAAAATCCCAAGTTATTTCTTTCACTGAACTTTGAAAAAGAAAGGAAGGGAGAAATCACACTTCAAAAGCTGGAGGGATAGCATTCATTTCCAAGTCGAGGAACATTTGAATAAAGAAGAAACTTTTCAGAGAGACTGATTTTACTTCTGAGCTGGTGATTTTCAGAACCAGCTGTTTAATAAAAAACCACGCGTATCACAGATGTGTTAGTACTAATCCTGTGCAGAACCTGTTTACCAAAATAGATTAAGTTTCACAGGATTCATCTGAGCTTAAACACCTAACGATTCATCCCTTTCCCTCTTTCAATATCCCAGGGAACACTCTGGAAAAGGCCCGGTCCCGTTCCCGGAGCGTTCCCGGAGCGCAGCCGGCGCAGACTGCCCCTTCCCGTAGGGTGCGCGTCCCGCGCCGACCAAACGCAGCCCTTCTCTGCCGGGGAGGTTGTCTGCCTTGCCTTTTCCCAGCCCTTTTACTCACTGTGCATACAGCACGCTGTAGTGACCCTGTACCTGCGTGTTGAATTCCGCAGCAGGCCCTCTGCATTTGATTGTCTCTTCCGTTCTCAGCGAGCGTGCGGATGGATGGGGAGCCCAGGAGGCGTTTGGAGCTGCTCACCAAACCTGGGCCGGGACAGGCTGCCTGGCACCAGCCGCCCCCACACCGCCGTACCCCAGGGGAAGGGCCACTGCATTCAGCCCTGGGGTACCGCAGGGTCTCACTTCTCAAAATCCTCGGTGCTGGCACCTCAGCCCCTCTGACAACGTGTCCTGGCTCATGGTTTGAGACTGTGATGGACAGAATCATTGCTTTAGGCTGGTATCAGGTGTCTTCTTCACGGACCTCTCCTCTAGGACCTTGATTTCAGTTTTTGGATTGGAAGGGAAAATTTGTGTTGCTGATTGTAGCAACTGATTATTGCTACATAAATTAAACTAATTGCAGGTGGAACGGGTGAGCTCAAAACCAAAAGCATGCTACAAAGGAAAGAACTGGAAAGAAGATATAAGGGGAAAAAAAGAGCTTTTTTTGTATGTGTAATATTTTTGTATGTGTAATATTTTTGGTTTTGCGTGTTATTTCATGTTATGGATTTCATGTTATGGATTTTACCTCTAATGTCTAATTAATCCTTACAGCTCATCCTAAATGAACACAAAAAAAGGATAGCCATTTATGGCTCCAGTCATGGTAACTCCTTCAAACTGTGACATCAAATTCAATTAATTCTATATATATCTGCATGCTTCAGAGTCATCTTTTGCTATTGTTAACTTATTTTGAAGTTTATATAATCAAAACCATTTAACCTTGCTTCCTGTGCTTCACGTGTACGCTCAGCAGTCACATTTCCTGGCAGCTACTTCAGAAGTTGGATGGACTGGGGTGGCAGTGAGCCTGGGCAACAATTCCTTCCCCACCTAAATGTGTTAAGCTTAAAAAGGTTAAATACTATTAAGAAGAAGAGGAGGGGACAACAAACATTTTAAAATGAACATTGAAACAGATATCACCATAGAAATAAAGCATTTCAATTATTATTTATTTGCCTTTTTTTTTTTTTTTTTTTTTTTTTCTCAGTCTGAAGGCTCTAACACGTTCATTACAACTCCACAAATGCTGTGATTGATTAATCTGAATGTGTTTTCACTCTTTAAATATTTGGCCAGCTCTGCTTTCGGCCAGCCGTACTCTGCAGCAGCACTACAGCTGCAGTTGGAAGGCCGGCTCCTGCCCTTGGATGCTCACCCCACCCTGCAGCATGGAGCACACTGCTGTGCCCCCAGTAATTAATGAAATTAATGAATGCCCTCTACACAAGGTTACGTCCAGTGCTAATAGCATTGCAGGTGGAGGGAGGTGGGTGGGTTTTGGACACTGGTTAGCAGGTTTGTCCCTCCAGAAGGTGCTGGACCCGTGGGAGCACTGTGCAGGCAGCGATGCATGCACCTGGCTGCCTCCAGCAGCCCCTGCGCCCTGCGGGTGGGACACTGCCCGGCACAGCCTTCTCCTGCCCCGATGGCTTTATGGCTGCTTCCTGTGCTTCAGGGAAGGCAGCTGAGTCACCATCCCGAGAGATCTTCAAAAAGCATGTAGATGTGGTGCTAGTGACATTGCTTAATGGTGGCATTAGCAGTGCCAGGTTAAATGATGGGATATATTTTCTTTCCCAAGCCCATCCTGGAAGGCTGAGCACAGACACGGGACCCTCCAGTGCTGCGGGCAGGCCCTGGGTTTGTCGTCCCAGGCTCAGCCAATGACCCCCACCTGGGCCTGGTGCAGCGAGCAATGTGTTAGGAGATGGTGTTTGGCTGATTTCAGTGCCCATCACTTCCACTCAGAGACATTAGCTTCAGGTTTAGTTCAGAACCTGACTTAGCCATCACCTTCTGATCCTTTCTCTCTATAGAAGTAAAGTGACGATGCAATTCTCCCCAAATGTATTCTCTGGAGGAGTTTGTCAGTGTGGGCTTCCCAAAAATAAAGCAAGCTGATTTTCCTTCTAATTTGTTTGAATGTGGTTGTCTTCCAAACCAATAACTCAGCATGCACTTCATTATTTTAGTATTTTAATATTTTTTGTCTTTCTTTCCTCTTTGCTGCAATACTAAAAATAGGCAGGCATGTTTTCCTTACTATAAATATGTTTCTGTTAAAAGCATCTCATCTAAATATTCCTTGGGGAAATTACATATCTATCTATATACAAGGAAATTTTATCTTGGAACACTTGATCTTTGACACAAATGCATTTCCAGGACGCAAAGGAGTATCAGGTGATATGTCATCTTCCCTCTGAATTTCAATCGCAAGTGGCATTTCCTGAGAAGAGAGGGAAGGTGAGCAGGGCGAGCGCTGTGCTGCCGCGAGGGTCGGGTGTGCGACCTCTGCTCCGAGCTGTGAGGAGCCTGCCTTGAATGTCAATCGCTGCAGGCACCGCACGGCAGCGGTTATCCTCTGTGCCACGAGCACACATCTCCTGTACTCCCAGCCCCACGCTTCCTTCCGAAGTGCAATCTCTAACATGGCAAAACAATTTATTTTTTCTATTTTTATTGATTGTGAACTGTGGATTGTGAAGTTTTCAGGAACTGTTCTACCTGACTTATTCGTGTATTTATTGGCATAAAGGCAGTGGCTGACCGACCATGATGTCAGCCATAAACAACGACTGAAGGACCCATTTCAGCCTCTCTCAGAGCCATGGTAGACAAACATACATTGGCCAATGCTAATGCATTCAAAAATCAACCCAGCAAGGATATTCAGCATTTTTCGTAGATATTTATGATTCTGCAAAATTAGCAAATCATGTTTAAGTAGATGAGTCTTTCTAGCCTGAAAACACAAACAAAGCGGGAACAGCACTGTGTAAATCCAGAACGCTGAAAACGAGTCAAGGGAAATAACAGACCTTGTTTAAAGATGAATTTCTAATGAGATATGATGAGAAACTTATCCGGCATGATTCGGGTAATAAACACAACAGCTCCAATTTATGTGGAAGAGGGAGTGTAACTCTACTGCCGTCCTGTCCAGGAGGCTGTGGGAGCACCTGTTAATAATAAGGTGCAGGGCAGACGTGCTGATGGTAGCGCGGTATTTTTCAGTGGGCTGGGGCCCTGCTGAAGAAGTGTTTAATGCCTGCAGCGCGTGTGTCTGAGCAGCAGTCTGCCCGTTCCTCCCAGGCCTCAGAGGGTCCCTGCTCTCCTCTCCTGAAGACCCACAGCCCAAGCTTGTCACTTTTCTTCTTCTTCTGTTACAATCCTGCTTTTTCCCTACAGCTTCACTCTGTTTTCCTTTCCAGCTGGCATTTCTCTCCCTCTGAGTTACCCTCTCTGTCATCCAGCGGTGTCCCTGCTATTTCTGAGCCTAGCAGAAGCATATTTGAACTCGTCCTTTTTGGCTGGTGACAGTACGTGGCATAAGGGTGATGCAGGGACCACTGGCCTGCAAATATGTTCGCTGAGAACTTCTAATTAAAAATAGCTGTTAAAAGTCCTCCAATAAAGTGTGATTGTGAATGGTTCCCTGCCTCCCAAAGAACATAGCGAACATTATAATTAGCTTACAAATACATCTAAATAAAAAAGACTGCTGTAATAAGAAGCCTGGATACTCGTGACCATTGCAATAGTAAAAGTTGCCACTGTGATGAAAATTAATTACGTTTATGTACTGCTTGTGAGCAGGCCATTCGGTATAGAATAATAGCTAGAGAGAAAAAGCTTTTACAATTCTATTAGTTGTAATGGATTTGTAGGTTCAAACGCACCATTTATCATCTGAGTTCCACCCAAGATGAAAAGCAATACATAGAGCTAATTAATTAGCAGTGCCAGTAATTAACTGTTCCCCAGGTGCTCATGTTTTCCCAGGATGACAGGACGGATGGCATCCAGCACGGGACTCGCAGCACCCCGCGCAAGGCAGGAGGGGGTCCATCCCCGCACCGAGCTGCTGCAGCCGCCCTGCGCCCCCGGGCAGCGGCCGCATGCCCCGCGCCTGGGCATGGGGACACGGAGGGACCCCACGGAGCCGTGCTGGGGCCGAGGGGCGGCCATCTGCGCCCCACTGACCAGCCACGGCCTGCCCCAGACCCTCTGTGGGGCTGCACGATGGGTCTCCTGGCCAGACAGACGGACGGACCTCGCTGGGGCCCCTGCCACCGTCTGCCAAGAGCCAAGCGCCGCACCAAGGCGTGCAGGGCCTCGGCTTTGCAGCGAAGGGTCAGCCCAGCAGATGGCACGGCTTCTTCTGCCCTGGGTGCGTGGCACTCATTAATCATTTTATCTCTCGCTCGTTCTGCAAATGCTTTCCCAGTATCAAGGCTGCTGTCTCTGGGCTGCGTCAGAAGTGCTTTATAGGCTCAGGCGAGCATCAGCATAGAATTACAGCTGGAGCCTTGATTCTCTTGAGACTGCACTGGATGGATTAAATACACTTCCCAAACACTCTTCTAAAGCTTCAAGCCAGGAGAAAAAAAAAAATAACAACTTGAATCTCTAAGAACTATGCCTTTATTTATCAGTTGAAATAAAACTGATGCATTATGCATTTTAGGGATGCATTAATGTTCATGTTACTTGAGAGAAGGGAGGGCTGAATTTACAGCTCTACCTGGTGCACCTGGAGGCCAGCCTGGAGGCAGGGCACCACCGCTGAGAGGCCAAGTGATGGAGGAAAAGGAAAGATGGGGCTCAGAAAGCTCCCGCAGCGCAGCCACATGCAGCTGTCGATGGAGGGGAGTGCGGGGGATCAGGCAGTCCCTGACACAGCCGGGGCAGCACAGTTACGTGGGCAGGGGCTGGGTGTGCTGCTGCTGCTGTCCCGCTGGCACCAGGCTGCCAGAAATGCTGCCTCCAGAATCATCCAGCACTAAGAGCTGTCACAGGTCCCCTCCCCGCCTGCTGTCACCACTGCCAAGGTGCAGACCCTTTCCATGCTCATAGTGGCACCTGTGTATGAGGAAATGATTGTCTCTGGTGCAATTTGTCCCCCAGCAGCTCCAGAATCTGGGGATGAGGATGCTCATTTCTGCGACCCCAGAGCTGATGCCCCCCTGGTGCTGGCCGTCACAGCCTGGTGCCCCTGCAGCCTGTAGCCCCTGCTACCCCTACCCACGGGTCCGCCTGCAGCGATAAGACCCCTGCACACAGGCGGGGGGTGACGGCCGCTGGTCAGGGGGAGAAGCTCGTGGTACCAGCCCTTGTGCTTGTGAAGGAAGGCTGTGCTTTCCCCACGGCACAGCTGCAGGCTGCGGGCAGCAGCTCCCCGGGGCACGGCTCACCGCCCTGCGCTGCCGTCCCCACATCTCGGCTGCTGCCTGCTGGGGGGGCGGGAGGCGCTGGAGATGCTGCATGAAGATGGGTAAGATGGTTCCTGCTGAACTGGGGAGGTGTCTGGCTTCGGATACGTCTTTACGGCTTACAGTGGGAGGTACTGTGCCCCTGGCATGGCCCCAGGAACAGAAGCAGCACGCTGCTCGCAGCGCCGAGGAGCAGGAGGCCTGGCATGGCTCAGCCCGGCCCCAGCCCCGGCACCTAGCTGAAGAACCCTGTGCAGACATGCGACCTTCTCTTGCTTTGAAGCTAGTGTTGCTTGCCCTTTTAAAACACAGTTTCTAGCAACAATTGTTCCAATTCCTGGAACAATCTGTCAAATTTTAATATTTCTTAAGCAAAAGAACAGTTGAAATAAACATTCTTTCTGAATTCTCCTTTATTTCCAGAAAAACACACGTGAGGCACAGGGAAGAGGTTTCTCTCAGTGCCCACTTCCCAGCCCCTCTGCATTTTCTTACAAAGACATTTCCCCACAACTTTGGCCCTTGTGAGAAGTGTTTTAATGTACTTTGTGTAGGGTGCTGAACTTTAAAACTACACGGAAACTCCTCGCTACTGATGAAGGCAAACAATCAGCTTTTAAGTGTGATTCTAATCTTGGCTCCTTCGGTTGTGTTGGCTTTTATTTTATTTACACGCACTCTGAAAATGTTGGCTGTGAACTGTAAGTGGCTGAATGGTCTTAACAATATGGTTCAAAATATCCTTAAATATGCTCTTTAAAATGGAAATTACATTTATCAATGTGTGAAGGAAAATAAAATGGAGAAGCGGTGCAGTCATTCCAATATTTATTACATGAAACAATCATAAAGGCTAAAAATAAAGCGTTTTCATTTAGCTAGTTAGCTCATTAAAAACATTTCTATGGTAAGATCCTACAGAGGGACAAACAATCTGCCCAAAGTAATTTTTTTTACTGCTAAAAAGCCCCCAGGAGATGGGACTGCGGTGCACAACCGTAGGTGTCAACAGCATGGTGAAACCTGTGGCACCTGCAGGGCTGCCGCCCCCCTCTGCACCAGCTCTGTGATCTGCCAGCTCCATGCTGTGGGTGCCCTGGGGTCTCCAAAACGGAGCGGGGTGCGTGCATAGACACCTGGGTCTGCCCCTCTGCCCTTCAAGGAGACTATTTAAAACCGCAGGAGAAGCTAGCAGCACCCCCCTTGTGGCACTGGTCAGGCTGCGGGAAACCCTCTCAGAGAGCTTTGCAGGTTTGGGCGCGCTGCGGTTCCCCTGAGACCCCTGCAAGCGCCCCTAGCAAGCAAAGGTCTGCCGGAGCTTTCCTGGGAACCTGCTGCAAGGAGCCAGGAACGGAGCTCCTGGGGCTGGGTTTGCACCGCGGATCTGCACGCTGCCCGGCCCGCAGGAGGGCGAGGGGCTGCCCACGTGCTGGTGCTGAGAGAGAAGCAGCACGCAAAGGTCTCTGAAGCGCAACCCGTGTCTTGCAGTGAAAGTATGGATCAATTAGTAAATGAATAACTGATTATTATTGATTGGCTGGTGCTGATTCACGCTGGTTACATCAAGTCCTCTGACGGACTCCCTGATTAGCAAAGTCTACACCATTCACACATTCTCTTGCTGACTTTTCTGATGTTCACAGCAATGGCGAGACAATTCGGAGCTGTCCTGCCAAGCGCAGAACAACATTTCAGATTTATAAATGTGGAGGGCTGCACATACCAGGCAAGCATTTTCAGGGAGAAGGTGATTCATCGTTATAAATCACAGTTAGAAGACACATAATCATTTGTTATTAAACGAAGAGAGGATAAATCAAGCACTGAGTGTAACTCTACGAAACACTACAAAAATGATGGGGCAGGTAATGGGAAAAACAGACGATCTGGCAGGAACTGAGCCTCCATGGGACCAACACTCCAGCGGCTTGCTGGGCTGCGATATGACGGTAATAACGGTGATGACTAGCTCTGTGTTGGCAAGGTGAGGGAAGTGTCCTGTGCTTACCTGCCATGACCTTATTATTGATTCAAAAGACGCACTTGATTGGGATCAGAGTGCAAGTACCCGGGAGCAGTAGCTCATGGGAAGACGAGGAAGTTCTGTTTCTTCTGGTACTAAATTACTCACGATTTATGGAACGTGGAATTACTGGTAGCCACAAACTTAGTGCTGGAATGGCTGAACGACAGCACACACCGGCTCCCCATCAACACCACCCCGCAGCTGGCACCGCCAGCAAATAAATCCTCTCCCAGTCCTGCATCGGCACAGCCTTGCAGAAGTGGGGCAACTTGGCCCTCCACCCACTGGAGCATGTCCCTCTGCTGTTGCACACAGGGGCTAGGCACTGCCTCAATTTTTGGTGGGCAGAAAAGGGTTCATAAATGGTAAATGAGTACTAGAATTTACACTGAATTATTGCATAAGAACAAAAAAATTAGGACTCCAGAAAAACAAAACAAAACAAAACAAACATACTAAGATGCTGAGGTATCACCGTGTGCACAGACCTTCTCCCTTCCTGGCTTGACAGAGATCTCATCGGTTTATGTTTTAACTTCATCTGGCTGTTAAAAGCAGTGCCTTAAAATGTTTTCACAGAAAATGATCCATAATATGAAGTTCAGACTCATGGAAGACATCCATTCTGCTTGCAGCAATGGCCGTGCTGACAGAGCATTTTTCCCTGGCCGGTGTATGTCCTGTGCTGTGCCTGTGCCTCCCCAAGCTTTGTATCCAATTAGGCAGCGTCACAGCTACTGCCAGCAGCCTGATGAGCTCCTGCTTTACTGGTCCACATCTGCGTTCAGCTGCAAGACATAAACTGGACTTGGACAGGTTCCTATCCCATGATGAGGTAGACGGCAGGATGTTTAATTTATCTGCCTAAAGCGTTCATATATTATGTTACATCAAATCTAAAATCTCATTAATCAGTTACAAATCATTATGATTGAAGCTCATCAGCAGTCTAAAGATCATTCCGAGCTCCTCACTGTACCAGTGAGGTGGAATAGAGTTGTAGGTGCCAAAATCTACATTTGCATCATTCTGGTACTGGTTACAGGAGCAGAAGGAGCCACCAAGCCACCCAGGAACCAGACACCAAGTCAATGAGCAGAGGGAGCTGGAAGAGCGTTGGGAAGGCACAAAGGCGCAGTGCTGAATTCGCCCCCGCACCCGGACTTTGTCAGGAGAACAGCTTGTGTCTGGGGGTGGTAGGAAAAAGGTTGCTTTGAGATTAGCCACTGCTTCTGGGTTGCTGCTGTGGTTTGTTTCCATCTGTGGGCCTTCTGAGCCCGTCTGAAAGCAGGCAGCCAAATACAGATGTAACAAATGATACGCCGTCATGAGGACAAGATTGCTGCCACCTTAATACACCCTCAAAGCAAAGGAATGAAGAGAAGAAGATAAATCCAGAAGGATATACAATGCCTTTAGAAATATTTATTTTTTATAATATTTTCTCACAACGCAATGCCAGAGAGCTATTAAATACGAATATGAAGTTCATAGCTTGCACAAGCTTCCAAACGTCTGGTAATAAATGTCCACGTACATGTGAAACACATTTAAATTTAAATAACGTGTTCAATCCAAAATGTAATGCCAGAAATGACATTTTAAAAAGTTGCAGCCTGAGTCTTTAAGCAAAAATCAGACTCAGAAGGGAAAACTGATAATGCTGCGAGGCGGCCCCTGCTCAGAACAGACGGCCTACGTGGCCGCCCCCAGCACCTACGCTGGGCAAGCAGCAGCGCTTCGGGCGGGCGGTGAGCCCAGGCATTGCCCCTCCGTGCACGGCGGGGTCCCCACGCCAGGCCTGGGGCAGCCTTCTGCCACCCGTTCCCATAGCAGGTTTCCTGTGCTTTGGTCTGAAACCTCGGCCTCACCACAACGGGATTGCAAAGGCTTTTTAGGCTTGTGCATATGATCATAATGCTGTGGCTCGCCTACTGATGCATTATTTAAAGTATTGGCTTAGTTTCTGGGTTAAAAGCTCAGTCACAGTTGTACAACTCCATTCTAATTCTCTTTTTTTTTCATTTGTCTTTCTACAGAGTTGTTCAATTTTCAGTTGCAAAGGTTATGAGTGCAACCACAGTAGGGGTGTCATACAAAATAAAGCAATAATAGCTCTTCCTAGCCTGCACTGTGTAGTTTCTCATAGCACATTTATCACTGCAGGGCCGTCGGGCTTTCCAGACATGCACCAGGAGATGCAACCAGTACCTCTCATCTGCTGCTGGAACTTCCACTCCTCCTCCAGACAAACAAGAGGGGAAGGAAAGCAGCAGTAAGCTCCGATATCGCTTTACATTAATTTTGACAGTGTTAAGATTAATGCTATCTCTTTTCATTTATCAGATGGTGGGAGAATGTCCAGTAGCTGGGGCCAAAACCACGCTTTGCTGTGTGCTGTAAAAGGCATTATTATTTGTGGTCATGCTAGAAAAAAAATGTTCTTCTGCTTATTTTACCAGAACTGTGCTCATAAGTCATGAGTGTACCTGTCATTATCTACCCAGCAGCTGCTGTCCCCACTCATCCCTCAGGCAAAATCCAATCACAGCTTCTCATAAATAAAGGATTTGGGGTTTGCTCTGTGTCAGTAGAGTTGCAGGGTCTGATTAAGCAGGATGGTGCTGCTGATGTGCTGCGCTGCAGCAGGTTGGACAGTTAAATGGCATTAGTGTCCTCTCAGTGCCAGGACAGCAGCATAAAGCATCTGGACATTAGCAAAAAGACACTGTCAACGATCTGCCACTTTGGTCATCAACCCACAAGTGACTTTAATAAATTATATTAGAGTTTTGTTTTGACTTTACATTTGAGGACTCAGAATATTTGGCAATATTGTTTGCATTCAGACTAAAAGTGTTGTTTTACCTATAAGAAATTCATTTAATTTTCCAGTTGATAAAAGCGTAGAATCAGATTTAGAAGGGCAAAAACATCTGTGAAAAATTAACATAGGTCCGGAATCCTCATATCCACTGTAGTGTGTTTACGTGGCAAGGTTTTGGCAGTGGGGGGCTGCAGGGGTGGCTTCTTTGAGCAGCATCTTGCAGCTGCCCCTTGTTAGATATGGGCCAATTTCAGCCGGCTGCAAAAGGGCCCTGCCGCTGGCCAGAGATGGGCTGATAAATGATGTTGTTTGTGCCTCTGTGAGAGCATATTTAAGGAAGGGGTAAAAAAAAAAAGTGCTGGGGAACAGCAGCTGAGAGAGAGCGAGGAGTGAGAGGCACCACAGCCCTGCAGCCCCCAGGGCAGTGCAGCAGGAGGGCAGGAGGTGCTCCAGGCACACAGCAGCAGTTCCCCTGCGGCCTGTGGAGAGGCCCCTGGTGGAGCAGGCTGTCCCCCTGCACCCATGGGTCCCACACGGAGCAGATCTCCACGCTGCAGCCCGGGGAGGAGCCCACGTGGAGCAGGTGGATGAGGCCTGGAGGAGGCTGTGGCCCATGGAGAGCCCCCGCAGGAGCAGGCCCCGGGCTGGAGCTGCAGCCCGTGGACAGGAGCCCACGCAGGAGCAGGGGGCCTGGGGGGAGCTGCCGCCCGTTGGGGACCCGTGCTGGAGCAGTTTTAGCATTTAGGTTGGGTGCTGAATGAGCTCTTACAGCTTCTTCGTGAATCAAGCATGTACCAGGTACACATCAGCTGAGGGAGCTGTCAGTCTGGCCTTCACTTGCCCTTGGCTCAGTTCTGTAGGGGGTCAGCCTGGACCTGAAATTCCTACCTGAAACCCACTATGGGGGGAATATGTTTATATCCACACACAGTTCATCTTCAGACACATATATAGCTTGGCAATTGCAACAGATGTTCTTCGGCAGTAGCAAGCCACGTGTTTGCTGAGATTGATCCCCAGAGAATTTTCTTCCAGAAGCTGACTGACTCCTCTTTCCTCCGGGTCGCACACATGTGTCCGTGAGCAAAGCAGTGACGGAGAAGGCAGCAGCCTCTTGTGAGCAGAAGGTGCTGCTAGGAGCCTTGCTTCCACTAAGCAGATTCTTGAGTGTCCCATTCATCTTCTCTCTCCAAAGATAAAGTGCTCTATGTAAATAGCATATTTAAATCTGTGGCTTTAACCAAAAAGTAAAGAGAACCACCTTAACTCTTTGGTCTAGCAGTTATAGCAGTTATGTGGGACTTCTCTGGTCATGTAATAAAAGTTTGTTTGACAAAAGTCTCAAAGAACTCATGATTTTATTGTAATGCTCTTACCCTCTAAACACTTTGAGCTGTTGCATTTTGTTTATTGCTACCTATTTGTCAATTAATCATCATCCACCCGTCCTCTTAGCAAACGTATGCCAATGACAGTTCCTCTCTTTTGCCTGTGGATCAGTATTTTCTTTATATACATCCTCCCAACCCCTCAGGATATCTGTGAGTTTATAAGCCACATCAGATCCCAATTCTGTTTTTAATGACTGCATCACTTCAACCTGTTACTTCATATAAAAGAATCAGGGCAATTAGAAGTAGAAAGTTGTATGAAGTCATGAGTAATCTCCTTGCCAATGCATGGCTGTTCCCCAGAGTCCGTTTGCTAGAAACCTTTAAAATAGACTCAGATTAAATGATTTTTTAGACATATGCTCACTGAATAGTTGCTCAGAGCTTGACATGTAAATCACAGACATATAACACTGAAATAGGAATAATCTTAATATGAAAGTCCATATTTCTTCCTAGTTACTTGGAAAATCTTTTCTGGATTTAAGCAATTTTCAAGCAGCTTTGAGAGCAAAATGCAATGTAATTCCTAATTCTGCACTCAGTGAGCCAGGAGCCATTAAAGATGTGGTAGAGTCTTATTTCACTATGCATCAATGTTAAATTCTATCTCGTGTTCTCATTTTTCTTCTGAAATACAATTTCCATATGGATTACTTGTAAAATATAATGCATATGTAATTTTAAACATGGCTGGGAGATGTTACATTCACACTGGAAAGGAGCAGAGTGTTCAAAATTCAGAGGGAACACAAAGCTGGGGTAAACAGTCAATTTAACTTCCATTCAAGTTTACCATATTCTTACACAATACCACTTTCCCTGAAATTGTAAGGAAGTGATAGTTCAATTTTCCTCCTGGAACACTCATCATGCAAGAAGAATAGAAAATGTAATAATGCTTTAAACTTCATTTACTTTTACCCACCTGTTTTGACTAGCAAGACTTTTATCATAAAAATCGGGTAACCTGTGGCACCTAAAACAATACGTGCCTGGGTAAAACATGATGCTCTTTGTTAACATGCCTGCATTGCTTTGTGAATCATAAGATTTTTACATCTGCTAAGTGTCTAGATATTAAGATTATTAGTCTCTTGATAGACAGGTTGGATAGATAGAAAAGCAGTCAACAAGGGCTTTTTCTCTCCTGTTTCCCTTTCTTTAAAAAGAAGCACATGACAGAATGACTAGTCTATAATATAATTTAGTAGAGATTGCAAAATGTTCAACTCTAATTGTTGAAATTGGATTAATGTATTAAAATAATAATAATAATAATAATAATAAAACATGCTCGTCAACCACTACAGAAAGACAGAAAGTCCCAAGGAACCGGTGACATATTTCATGTCCGTGGAGGATAAGCAAAACAGACAGAAAGCTACTCTGCTTGTCAGCATGCTCAGAAAACAGCATTTTGTGAGTCTCACCCGACCATTTGGCATTAACGTAATAAGCTGTGTCTCCAGGCTGGGGTTAGAGGTTTTATATGCAGGTCTTCATATTGGCCTTATTTGACAGTTCCTTTGGAGGTTCCAAATGTAGCAAAGCCAAGGATGGAGTGCGGCAGGGCCTGGAGAGCCCCCGTGGGGGTGAACAGGAGAGGCCAGCAACAAATGTGGCTCAGTAATGTGCCGGCCTGAGTTGCAGCATCCTGCAAAGACTGTGCATAAAAGCACTAACACAGCTAACCACTTAGACCTTCATTGGAGCCTGAGAAACATTTATGTCCATTTTTGCTTATTTAACTCTTTAGGATTATTATATCACTAAATTGTAATACTCCTAACACATCTTCTTCCCCTCTTTTGTTTGGGTCAGCTACAGTTAAAGCATCAAGCAGGGCTGGACATAATTCCCTGGAGATTTCAATGGGGGTTCCTCTTAAATGATTTTACTTTGGTAAGTGTAAGTCCTCGTAATAATAGCCCACCATCATCCCCTACTACGTTACTGATAGCAAATCACTGAGCATTGTATAAAGGGATCTGAAGTTGAGCTCATCCTTGGCTGTTTCTTCTCTGGTGCAGAAGGATGTGCTTTCAAACACGCTTTCTGTTCCACACTGTTCCTGCCTGTGTGCAAGTTACAGGCAGTGCTGGTGGTACTGCATCTTTCTACACGTACCTTAGCAAACAGACGTTTTAACACCTGTAGGCTCCACAACTGCCTCTCTGCAGTTTCCAAGTATTACTCTACTTATCAATGACATTACTGCTTCCAATGTCTTTGTAATTTTGTCTCTTGTTCTCACTGATTTTTCTCTCGTTCAGAAACCTGGCTTGTTGTTGTTCTTGTTGTTTTTTTTTCTATAGTTACCTTTTCATCATTATCCCTGGAGGCAAGCATCTGCTGTTCTTTGAAATGCATCCTTTGCCTTAGGATTCTATTGCATCTTGTTGACACTGCACTTCCCTATGTCCTTCAAGCTTTCTTCCCCTGTAACATCTGTTTGGGTTTTCTAAAGCTCAAAACACCGAACTTCTCCTTTTCAGGAATCTCTCTTTTGTTCTTATTACTTTTCTCCAGCATAATCTCTTCTTTGAATGATTTGTAGAAAAGTTCCATCTGCCATTATCATTATCTATTCTTTCAGCTTCTGCATGAAGTATGGTATGCTTTTTTTCCCAAATATTAAATCATTGCTATTTTGCTAGCAGTGGAGCTCTCCCACCCATTCTAAATGAAAGCACCCAAGCTCTGTTCCTTGCTCCATACTTGGAGGCCAGACGACATGGCTCCTGGGGGGCGCAGGGGCAGTGGCTGGTGCACGGAGGGGTTGCTTTAGCACCTGGGCAGGGTGTGTAAGGTTTGGGGTGACAGGGACAGCACAGAGACACTGCTTGATGCTACTGGGCAAGGAGAACATTCCTTCACCGCTAGCAGGGGCAGCATGAGCAGCGCGAGCAGAGGCTGTCCCATGGGGGCACTAAGGGTGTACCCCAGTCACAGGCTGAAAATAACATTATTGCAAGTCTTCCCTTTCTCCCATTCTTGTTTGCCATTCACAGCTGTTAATTTAATGTATTCATTCTTGCAGATAATCCACCCGCCCTGAGGCTACAGCCCATCACCGTGTATGTGCACACTCCCGCAGCGCTCTGCGCCCATGGAGAGTCCGACGAACCTCCTGCGAGCTGCAGCACACCACAGACAAACCCTGTTATTTGCAAAGGGAACAGACCGTGGGGCAGCAGTGATGTGCAGATGTGCAATCTGCTTCCACCAAGGGGCTCTACAGCCACAGCATGTCTGGGAGCAGGGACACGAACAAACGGGTGAGGTACAGGTGTGTTTCTGAGGACAGCTTCAGCCCCGTGCCAGCAGGACACTGCTGCCTGCTACTCTGCACGGGGAGCTGTCTGCAGCTTCCCCTGCCAGGGCACAACGCGGGGTCATCGGTGACACAGGCTGAGGACTGCTGCCTGTGGGGGTGGCCATGGGGATGCTGGGGACCAGAGGATGCAGTTGCGGAGCTGCAGCCTTATGCCTGCAAATACTCTGCGGGAACGTGAGGCAGAGACAGAAAATTACCCCTTAGGGACCAGTGTTAACACGTGCATAGTCATTTATTTGCAGCTCTGGGGAGGAACAGTGTTGTCAAACACAGGCACAGGGCGAATAATTATTTGGACCCATTTATGAAGGGAGCCAAGCAGAGCACTGCTGCCCCAGTGAGGAGTGCTTCCAAATTTTCTATCCTTTCCCTGTTTCTTTTTTTCACTTGGGGACTAATAAAGGAAGGAATGTATATGCTAGTTCATCACTTGCAACATTAATGCAAAAATTGTTTGAAGCACATTTTTAGGAAGTTTTGAGGTAACTTAGTTACCTCAGTTCAGTGTCAGAGAGCATCTTCCAAGAAGTGATTTCTTTTGAATGAAAAAGAATTTCATTTCAAATGAGTCTCCTGTATGAACCTTTCTCAGAAACCGTAGGTAAAAACCTAAAGATTGTCAAGTGACTTCTTTTTCTTTTTCTTTTTCTTTTTCTTTCTTTTTCTTTTTCTTTTTCTTTTTCTTTAGCCAGACCATGTCTGGCTCCTAACCTGTGTCTAAAGAAAAGCAGGTGCTGGTCAGCCAGTACCTTTGCTCTGTCAGTGATTTATCGCTATTGGCGCAGGCAAGAGAGGAGTTAGGGAGGAAGCCGCTCGTGTCTGCCGCCTGCTGCTCCCAGGGCCTGCCGCAGGGCTGGCTCGTCCCACAGCCTCCCACCGGTGGGTGGTTCATCCTTTCCCCCCATCCCAGCCGTGTGTCTCTCTGGGGCACGGCTTTTGTGAGGAACGACCATCGCACAGCCTAAGGGATTTGCCCTGCTGATCATCTCACTTTGTGCAGTGTAAGTGGTTAACGTCTCCTGCCAGTGCTCCACTTTTAGGACTGCACGCTCAGAACGGGACGGGGCTGCTCAGAAGGGCAGTCAGCACCTGCGGCACAGCTCACTTGTCCCCTGCCAGTCTGTGGGATCTGGGGCGTGAAGTGGGCACCCACCAGCAGCCACAGGAATTGCATGCTAGCAGACAACCTGAAGGCATTCCTTGGTGGCTGGATAAAAACTCCCTGTAATACTGGGAAGACACCAAAATCTGTACCAAAACCAGAGGACTCTAAGCCTGACTTTCATCTCTGTGAGCTCTCTGACAGATATAAGTGCCATTCCCTGAACATTCTTGGGCAAAACAGGGAATAGGGTCAATACACTCCTGGATGTGTGAGATAAAACAAGAGTGACTAGTGGAGAATTAGTGAAGAGAACAGAAGGATTGTTTTTTCCTTGCTTTATAGGCCAGAACAAATATCTGTAAAGACCCTGGGTACCCTGCTGCAATCATTACTAGGAGCATAGCAAACTGGGGGGGGAAAGGATGGCAAAAAAACTGAAGATGACACTACTTGTTGGTAAGACTTATTCTAGGCACTGAAATAGCAGGCTCTGTCGTTAAGGCTGCCTCATGTTTGCTGCTAACAATACATCTTCAGCTGATTAAAGAAGGACAAAATCTGTTCTTCTGCCCTGCAGTTTTCATTGGTTCTGTTTGCCCCCAGTTGACTCCCTGCTCTTTTAATGCTTCAGGATTTCAGAGTGTGAATTAACATTTTGGAGAGAGTCCTGGAGTCAGAAGCATATATCTGCAGCCGAGATGGAGTTACATGGAAAAAAGAGAGGATGACTAAGCAATTAGTAAAAGCTCATTGAAATTGTTTAAAAGTCTGACAGTGATTAAAACAAATGTTGGATTAGGCCAACAAAAACAATACAAATTTCTGTTATATAAAGGGAAGGGGATTAGCAGAGAACTGTAAGTCTGACATTTGCTAATTTCTGTTTGCCCAGCGTCGTTGCCCCCCGGTTTGCTGCTGTAGGTGTACTTCACTCCTCGTCCCCTCTTCATTGTCATGTAGAGAGCTGTTTATACAAGCAGTCCCTTGTGCTCTCCAGAGCTTCCTTCCACAGATGATGATGGGTTTTTAAGTGAGAGAAACTGTTTTCTGCAGGCTGTAATTCTGTGAGAAATAGCAGACCACTGTAGGTTTCCTTTCTTGTTTTCAATTATTTCATCACATTGTTGTTCCATGAACACATAAGGACAAGAAATTTCACATCCCTAACTAGTAATGATACACTTCTAAACTAGCTAAAATGCTTGTCCCCATCTTTTAGACTGCCAGTCACTGGATAAGAAATTGCCTCTTGGAATTGTCAAATGTCTCAGTTTTAACCAAACCGGTCACACACGTAACCTGGTTTGTATTAAAGGACCATCTACATCAACCCTTGTACAGGGGAAAGGGACTGGCACACCCATTTTAGAATCATCCGTGGGGTTAAAAATAGTTATGACGTATAAACGCTTTCACTTAAGGAAAAAAAAAAAAAAAGAGTCAAAGAAAATAACCCCCTAGAGCCTGTCAGCATGGCGCTGAGGGCTGACCCCTGCCCACGGAGCAGGACACGCTGTGACAGCCCCGTTCACTGCGAGGGGCTGTTCCCCCAGTAAGGGGGAACGGGACCAGGGCCAAAGCTGGGTGGACCGGGTGGCAAACAGCACAGGAGAGCTGTGGACCCCGATGTGATGCAGTCACTTAATTCCTTTTTTTTTTTTTTTTTTTTTTTCTTTTTTCCCTCAAAAAGGAAATCATAAGGTATTGTAGCAGTAACCCCCAGCTCAACATTGTCACACCGTGCTTCCACCTTTGAAGTATTCTCAGCCATTTTATCTGCGCCATCGCAGACACACATCAGAAACACACAGCGTATCTCTGGCTGTGCCAAGGAGATAGTTGTTCCCTGATACCTCACGGTGGGGAAACTGATGGGCAGCCTCTTGGTGGAAACATCTACTTCTCAAATAGGTAATCAGTCCAAATTCTTTATTTTCACGAGTTACAGCCTGTTTTGGACTCCCTGTTCTGTTGCATATACAAATCTGATTTAAAAAATAAATAAACAAAGAGATAAATAAATAAAAACACTTTAAAACTGAGGAAACCTGAGAGAATATGGCAGCTACAGAAAGTAGAGGAGACGGTACGAAAGATATGCTGAAGGCCACTGTGAATCTCTCACTGCTATCAGTGGCTACTGCATTGCTCTCTTTTAAGTCTGTCAGCCTCCTGCCTCTGTTTTGGTAAAAATCTCTGTGCAAAAGCTGCTCTGCTAGAGCACCACCAGAATGAGTCGTGTTTACCGCAGCAGAAGGTCTGAGTGATTAAAGATGGTAGGAGAGCACAGACCCATCACGAATAAGAGACTGGTGCTTTGCTATGCCTATCTCTTCCCAGGGAACACATCCTTAAAATATCTTATGCCCCTACCCAATTGATTTTTCTCTTGTGCATTGTTTTTGCTGCTTCACCATTTATTTTCTCAGCTACAACAGAGGCACTTCTCTCTTCCTAAACAACAGCTGTTTCAGTAAGAGTTGCTCATGTATAAGATGTTATAACATGGTGCTTACCACTCACTTCATGCTTACCTGTCACCTGACAAAAATTGATCCTCTTTCTGTCTTTGTCATATATGGGAAATCTGTAGCTCTAAGTCTTTCTCAGGGGCTTGTTTTTCTCAGTTGTGACAGTTCTTCATCTGTTTCTGTGGATTTTTTATTTTTTTATTACTTGAACTTCATAAGCCACTAAATTGGCAGATTCTTGCATTGTGATTTAATTCTCCAGGTCAAAGTGTCACCTTTATAAATATTTCTCATATGTTTTACGGATCAGTGCATCAGCAGATTATTAGGAAGAAGAAGAGGAGGAGTAAATTGTGTCGTAGGATAAATTGTTGAACGTTATTGTGGCTGCGTTGGGTATAACTGGTTATGACCATACACTTGCATGCAGTACCATCTGGAGGTTGTCCAGGGGAAGCTTTGTCATGCCAGGTGCCGTATGAACACAAACCTGGAGGGCTTGTTTCCAAATGAGGTGGAGCAAATGTAGAGGGAGGCTGGGACTGGGAAAAGAGTAAAGAAATACTGGCTGAGGAAGAGAGATGGAGAGGGAAAACGCATCCCAGCAGGTGACAGGCAGAGCCGCTGTATGAGCCCAAGGAGCTTTAGGCAGCCTGGGGAAGGGGCCAGCCCAGGGAGACCCCAGGCACATTCTGGGGAAGGCACGGGACAAGAAGAGGACGTGCACACCGTGCACAAGGACGGCTTTCAGCCACCTCTTTTAACCTTCAGCAGACTGGAAAATAAATAAAGCAACAAACGCACAGCAAAAATGATCTTGAGAGGCAGTGTATGCCAACACATGGGCATCCACACCGGAGACTTTTCTTCGCAGCTTGGCAGCGTTCACTGAGCATTAGTGATTCAGCTGATCTGCTTGTTCCGATAACATCTCTAAAAGTGAAAATGTTCTTGGAAATGGTAAATAAAACTTCATTATCATGACAGATAATGCATTAAAGTGTAACAACAGTTTGTTTATTAGATTCGTAGGTGGTAAAATGAAGGTGATCCATCCAAATCTGCTTTGATGGGTACTGGGCCCTAAGCCGGCTCCATTTTAGCACTCTGGTGCAGCACTGATGAAAGCTAATTGAGATTTGGATGAGCTGAGCATGTTTTGCTTTTTATGAAGACCTACCAGCTGAGTTCACAATCGCTGCACACAGAGCAGCACTCAAACCCTAAATGCACAGCAGACCCAGGAGACGGGTAAATGGACAGATAGATACTGACCTGATAGACCTCATCAGAGCAGTGCTGATGGGCAAAGGATGGCACTTTAAGAAGGCAATTTAGTGGGAGGGGGAAAAAAAAAAAAAGAAAGAAAGAAAGAAAGAAAATAGAAACAACAAACAGATCTCAATATTACTGATAGCACAGTTGCCTACTTACAAGAATAATCTTTTGGATAAGACAAGGAAAATGTTCTTCTCCCAGTTGCAGGAACAGGGGTGGAAGGTCAGGACTAACAAGGCCCTTTGGTGTCTTCAGACTCCTGACAGCTCCTTCCTGTTGCATATTTTAGGTCCGTAAGTGTTAGCCTACAGAGCCATGTTCCCTTCTTAAGAGTTCACTGCATTATAAATCTGCTTCTCTGAGGTTGTTCCTCTGCATTAAGAAGTCCCCAGCTTGGGGGTTAGGATGTGCGTCGGCCACTCCGTGCTGCTGGAGGCCAGGCAGAAGTTGATGCCCCACTCCTCTGCAGCTGCTTGTGACTCCGAACAAGAAGCAAAGGACATGGATCCAACTTTTCTGTCATGAAATGCGTTAAAAACTGGTATCTGAAATGGCATTTGGTATTTTGCATATCATAGGCATCTATAGTTCATGGAAGGAGCTGACAGTTAGTTAATTATGTGGATATTCCTAATTATGTCTGAGGATAATACCAAGAACAATGGAAATAAAAGTACTGTAATTTTAAATCAAAAACTTCCCTATGTTTGAAATGATTAAAAGGCTGAATATAAATATCATGTTTTGATTCATTTTTTTCCATGAAATTTTAGTTAAATTATTTTCTCTAGCAGGAGATGTTAATAACAACACAAGGAAATTGAACATCAAGGATTAACTCAGAGGCAATAAATCAACATATAAAAAAAGGTTAAGGGTTGCACATTATGAAAACATTTCCAAAGATAATTACAAGTTAGAGGCATGTGTTGATTGAGTAGGAAATCTTATCACATAGACAAGGTTGGATTCACAATGAAGATAATCAGGTAAAGTACTACTCAGTGATTTTAAAAGAAAAGGTCTGTTGAATACCCAAAATAATTACCACAGTGCGTCTGCAGAGTGGTACAATATATCCAGAGTTAACCAACATATCTGCCTCCAAATCAAGTATATGTGCTGCAGCAGCCAATGACAGAAATTTATCAAGCTGTCACTCACCACCACCTTCTGCTTCAGGATGGTTGGTGCCAAGATCTACAGCTCTCAGGCTGAAATTGGAGAATGATGTGTAGTGTTTCTCATAAATCTGGATGTACCAGCCCAGACTCTGGCTCCATATGCCCATTTGCAATGAAATCATTGAGCCAAGGACATGCCTGGGAGGACAGAATTCAACCCCTGAAGTTTGGGATTTTTTATTTTATTTTTTTCTGGTGGGAAGAATCTGTTTGATTGCAGCTATAACCTGCTGTTTATGACTGTACATTGGCAGTGTTAAACATGCAAGAACAAGAGATAAGAAAATGTGGCAGCAGAGTGAATCATCTAAAGAAAATCCAGCATCTTTCTCTCCTGATTTCAAGGCTGCATTGCAGAGAGATGAAATCGGTACCAGAGAACTTCTAACGATATACAAAGAATGGGATGTAAGTTAATCCATTACAGCCTACCCCCTACTAACAGGATTTGCAACAGCCTGAAGCAGGTATAATTTGGTTATCACTTAGTTTAAAGCAGTTGGCCAAATACAAACACAGTTGTTACCAGCAGGTACACTTTAATTTTGCAATGTGCAAACTGCTTTAATGACTTTCCCCTTCTCTCAGTTTTGTCCAGCTTCCAGGATCGAGAATTTCCACTGCCTGGATAGCTTTGCATTGCCAGACACTCCGGTTTCAGTCTAGAAAAATAACATAGAGAACTCTTGTGTGTGACACAAAGACATTTTCAAGATAATTATATCTTTAAAGAATTAGAAAGAGTTCTAATATTCTCTCTGCATTCTCAAGATCTGTGCCAGTTTGCCACAGCCATACACCAGAGCAGAACAAGGTCCTGTTGCCTCCTGGAGTTAATAACAGGGGGAATGCCTGCTTACATGTGTTGATAGTGTTAGGACAAGGGGGAATGGTTTTAAACAAAGACAGGGGAGATTTAGGTTAGAAATTAGGAGAAAGTTTTTCACTCAGAGGGTGGTGAGGCACTGGCACAGGCTGCCCAGAGAGACTGTGGATGCCCCATCCCTGGAGGTGTTCAAGGCCAGGCTGGATGTGGCTCTGGGCAGCCTGCTCTAGTGGGTGGCATCCTGCCCATGGCAGGGGGTTGGAACTGGATGATCTTTAAGGTCCTTTTCAACCCAGGCCATTATATGATAATACATGGTGTGGAAGAAGGCTCAGCACCAGCATGAGGAGTAAGGCAGCGCCGGGCTCTGCAGCTCAACGGGGAGGACACGTCTGGGAAGACGAAGCCTTGCCACCTGCTCCTCACCCACAGGGCTGCTGAAGCGACAGATGGGAATGCACAGGAACGATGCTGGGAGGAGAGGCCGAAAGGAAAAGGGGAGTTGGTCCATCCACAGGCTGAACTGCTTCTGTCATCTGTAGCCAGGCTTTTAGTAAAGCAAGATTGTTTCCTTCATTGTTGCCATAAGTGGTAGTTTTTATTTTTAAACACAGCTCTTTATTCCTGTTAAATCTTGTTTAATGCTTGTTTCTATTAACTGTTGACATCATGACTCTGAAATGACTGGAATGAAAGTGTTCTTTTGGCTCTTTTTCCTGAGCTTCAGGTAGTTATAAAGTCCAGTGAAAGACAATTTTCAGGAGCTGATGGTTAGCCACACATAAAGACAACCGAGTCTGGCAAGCCATTCCAGTCATCTCATTAAGTCTGAATAAATATGAAAATTTAATATTAATTTCATTTTCATATATCCAAATTAGAAATCAGCAGAGAAGAAAACAACATAATCTGATTAAACAAATTAGAATCATGCTGCTAACATTACCCTTCACTATTTATTTATTTTTAACAGCAGTAGCTTAATAAAAAAATCTGAAAAACAAACTCCACCGGCTGCTACCTAACATCGCATCACCCCTTGCTTCTGCCCAGGATGCTGAGAGGCTGCAAAGCACATGTTCCAGCTCAGGTTTCCAAGCCTGCACAGGATGCTTACCTTTAATCCTGCTCAAAACTCAGGTTAAGGCTTTGAAATTTGGGCTGAGGATTGGTGTCTGCTGCAGGCATTCAGCAGCAGAATATAAAATGATCCCACAGGTGACCAGAAGCTCATTAGGAGCTCATTATCAGCAGAGCCTTTCTCCTGTTAGCTGTGTGTGAAGCCTGTCTGCCTGGATGGGGAGAGCAGGAGCCAGAAATGACTTCCCTGCACGTATCCCGGTGTAAGATCCGTGCCAAGGCACCTAATTAACTGCTGCAAGGGACGGACTTGAAGAATGGACACAGGAACATATTGCACTATGGTACGTATGGTTCACTCTGGTCTTGCCCTTTCCAGTTACCCCCCAACCCTCTGTGAAGGCAGTGCCCATGCCCTGTGTCACAGACACTATCCCACTCAGGTATCCCTCTCTGGGTCCCCCCAGAAGCTGCCTGTGGCACTGAGGTTTTCCCTCTGCCACCCTTCAAGCAGCCACAGGAGCCCCACAGCAGCGGGAGGCCTGCGAGCTCCCCACCCTTAGGTTCAGCAGCACCTGCAGCCCAAGGGGATGAGAGGTGACAGGCGTGGGCCCTCCTGCATCCTGCCGGGGCTGCCACCCGCAGCACTACCGCTGCTGGCCTGCTCCCTGTCCCCAGGAGGAGGCAGGCACCTCGGGGGGACTGCAGCTGAGCTTCCGCACGGGCATCCCTGCTGGAAGGGAGCTGGGAAGAGGCAGCGCTGCGGAAGGGGCATCGCTGTTTTACATTCACTACAGCGTGGGCCTGCTGCATGCACCTGAAGGATGGGGCCGGGATCTGCGTCAGCTTTCAGCATCTCCCCAGCCCCTGCGCAGGGAGTTGGAGTTGCTCTCTCCTTTAACACAGCAATACACAGCAAATGTTTGCACATCTTCAGCATCGCAAGTACAGCGAGCTGCTTCTGCTCAGTGGAAGAGAGGGCAGCGTGCTTTGCTTTCCCCCTTTGGAGTGGTGTTCCTGTGATTAACTTAGTTCGCTTAATGTGCATGAATGTCTCTGGGCTTTCCCCTTTCCCTGTGTAGAGCCTTCAGAGATCCACCCTTCCTTTGGGATGTGTTGTACAAAATACCACGCTGTTCCCATAGATGCTGTGACAGCTTGCTTGCTTCAGGTCATCCTTTGTACGTGTGATGCTTTCCTTCCTCTGCCCTGTGCGGGCACGCTCTTACACGGCTTTGGCTAGTAGGGGTGCTTTCATTTTTTGAGTCATCAGCTGTATATGCGTGTCTGTAGAAATAAATAAATGAATACACAAATGGAAACTCAATAGGAAATGTGGAATTTGGAAATTGTGGTGGTATTCCTAAAAGAGGCTTGGAAATGAGAGGCCCTTCCATCTGCAGTTCCCCACCTTACAGCTCAAATTTCTGACAGGGCCTCTTGTGCCCTCGACGCAGAAATGACTTCTCAAACCCCGTGCTATTCCTGGCAGTACCAGGAAGAGAGCAGCCTGGCCGTGCAGCCCATCCGGGGGGGTGTGTGGCTCCTGGTGGGTGCCAGGAAGCTGCACGGGCCTGGGCAAGTGAGGCACCTGCCGGTGCCATGCGGGTGCTTCTGGTAACTATCACTGCTGTTTGATTTCATCAGTATTTGTAACAGGCGTGTCATTGTTTAGTAACTGTAGGTGATAAAGTATTTTCACTAACCATCAATTTTATGAAATTATAAAATTTTAAATATCTTATTTCAGACTTTTTTTATATCTTTAAATGTATTAAATTGTAATAGATAGTAATTATTATAATCAAATCATCATACGCTAGAAGCAGCAAAAGAACTGTCTAGCCACTAGTCACGTTAAATGCAAAATCATTGTGCAACATGAGCTCTGTCTCTACTGCAGAAGCTTGATGTTGGACCAATTGTCTTGAATGTTTTTCCAATGACATAGAAGAAAGCAAAATTATTTCTGGCAAAATGACAAGGGCAAGCCAGCCATATAAAACTAGGTAGGGAGCCTGGTAATCACGGCTTGATTGGCCATCATTTAGTGATCCCAGCATGACATATGGCCTCCCCTCTTGTTAGAATAATAAACAGA
The DNA here is from genome assembly GCF_011077185.1 of Oxyura jamaicensis. NCBI lineage: Eukaryota > Metazoa > Chordata > Aves > Anseriformes > Anatidae > Oxyura > Oxyura jamaicensis. The sequence goes on along the minus strand of NC_048897.1, from coordinate 53,994,952 downwards.
AGAGAAGAGTAGAGGGGAATCTTACTATCAGAAGCAGTGCTAATAAGGTCAATTCTGCATTGATATTAAACTGTAAAAAAGGCCAACAAACAAGAAAGAGTTCAGAAAAGGGCTGCCACCAGGTCTTTATGTTTCAAAACCCTGCTTTTAAATGAGGAAAGGAGTTTTCCTGAGACTTTAACATGATTTAGAAATTATAAGGGGATGCGCAACAGGGCCAGCAATGAGAGGGAGGGCTTTCACGGCAAGGAGTTCAAGCCTTCAGCTGTTTTTGTTCAGGATGTAGTATGGTCTGGTACCCGAAGTATTTACAAGTCTGGGATTACTCTCTGAAATGAGTGTTCTTATAGGCAGTGTGCAGTATTTCGTAGGAGACATTCTCTGGCACCCACTGCATAATGACTGCACAGGGCCCTTTGGTCATAAAACCTGTTCTGGTTTTGCTTTTTATCAGCCATGTTACTTTTATGTTCCTTGTCTAAACTAGAACCAAATTCTACTCTAGAAAATAATCCTAGAGCCCCCAAGCCTCTCCCATGACCTTCAGGTGAAGCCACGCTGCCAAGGACAACTGAAGGCTTTTTTCCTCTGCTTCCTTGTCCTCTTGATGAACTGCCTCAAATACTGGCTGCACATCATGAATTCCTCCATTATCCCGCTAATTCTTCTGACTTTTCTGCCTTGCTCTTCCTACCTTTACAACATTTGGCAATTTTTTCCCTCAACTGCCAACTTAAACCTTATTCTAACTACACAGGTGGCAGTTATAGAAAAAAAAAGTTGTTCTTTTCTGTGTGAAAGAAGATATCAAAAGTGAGAACAGGTAACTGCCTGAATGAAGGCTGCAAATTCTTAATTAACGTGTAGAAGGGACGTGCAAGAGTACACTATTTCAGCAAAAGCACAAGGATCCAGCATGGTTATGACAGCACTGCTATACAACTGGTACTGCTGCCATAAAGAAGAAAACTTTAATAAATAAACCAGGGGAAAAAAAAAAAAAAGAGAGAGAGAGAAAAAAAAACTCTAGAAGCAGCAATTGTAACAATATAAAAGAAGATAAAACATCATATTAAGAATAACAGCAGAAATAGTACGAAGAGTCACATTGCAGTGGGCTTCATGGTAAGATATCCTGGGTGGATGCAAATTTATCATGTTTGATATGTTGTCAAAACTATTTTTAAGCTTAAACTAGACTATGGCCCACTTATGAGAAAGGTCTATTATGTACTCTACATACATAATATATTATTTTACATGGTTTCATGCCATTTCCAGGAAAATCACTCATCTGGGCTATTAGGGATGGGGATCTGTACTAAAGGATCCAAGCATTGAAGCTGCCCATGCTGACAGCATCACACGTGGCTGGGGCTGGAGCACCTCTGGGTGCCCCTGTGCCCCCCAGCCCAGCAGGGCCCCCCAAGCAGGGTGCCCAGCCCCACGGCCAGGTGGGGCTGGAGATGTCCAAGGAAGGAGACCCAAACCAGCAGCAATCAAAGCTGTGAACTGATGCCTCTGTGGGGGGCCTCCTACCAACACAACCTCCATTGTCCAGCAGTGGCCAAAAAGTGGAGTTATTAGAGATGAATTCATGGTTCTTTGGGTTTTGGAAGATAAACTGCTCAATTAATCATTCAGTACAATATACATTGGGCATGTTCAAATGCCTATGTTTTTAATGCTTTAAAGCAATTTTGCCAAATAGCAGGAAATCCACTGGAAATGAAAACAAAAAAACAGCCTTGGGGAACGACTAAGAGGACTGATGAATTATAGCTGGAAGAGGTCAGGGTTTCAAAACTTCCAAAGTGTATCTTTAAATAAATTTCCAGGTTATGCATTAAAACAAAACAAAACAAGTAGGAGGGCAAATGCAAGAGAGGCTCCTCCTCTGGAAGGCAGGCATAAATGGAGCAAGACATTAAATAAGATACAAAAATGCAGTTTTTCAGAACTAGCCCAATCACATAATGGAATAACTCTTGCCCTGGGGAGCTTCTTGAATCTCTAGGTGCTGAACCCAAAGCAAGCAACAGCCACCAGCATCCAGGCTCTGGCACTCCCCGCAGAGCCGTGGGGCTGCCAGCCCAGCGGGGCCCTTGCAGAGCCCAGTGGGGCACTGGGGGACCAGCGGTGCCTTCACACGCGGTGGTTGTCCCCTCCGCTGACGAGGAGACCATCACCTGTCATTTGAATGCGTGCCCTCACTTCTGATTCTTTTCAGCTTCCTGCAGAAAGGCTGTCTGCGGCTGTAAAGCTCAGCCTCCAACTTCCACATTTTTGTTTAAGGTGAGGAAAAGCACAACTCTTTAAACCCAAATTGCAAAAAGTTATGTCATTAATTGTCCTTGCATGTCTTTGAATTATTTAAAGATACATTTTGCCCATGGTATACACAGAACAGAGACTTACAGCCTTTGATATTTTTCTCATTTTTTTCTGTGCATGAAACACTGGCTAAGTCTTCTAGGCAGCATTTAACACCTGCTGCCATAATTTGATTGAATGGACGTCACATTTCTGTAGGTGGCCTCTTTAAATTAAACACTCACAATAAAACGTTATAGCTGGAATGAGGAAGGCCGTGCAGCAGGCTTGTGCAGCTGGAGGTTTTGGGCAGCAATGACTATTTACTGGCCTGGGCTGCCTGAGACCCAGCATGACTTTGTTTGGCCTTGCTCTGCACCTTGACTTCCTGCGGGCAAGAAGGGGTGTTTTTTACATCCAGACAGTCCTGGACAATTTCTGCTTCACAAGCATAAATGTTACCTGAGCAAACGAAGCCGGGCTGCCTCCCTGCTGGTACCGCTCACCCCGGGGGGCCAGCTATGCCTGGCCAGCCCAGGTGCCAGTGGTGCTAAATGTGCTGCCATCAGCTAACAGTTGTTCCTGTTCAATTAACCCTAATAAAGCACTCCTCACAGCACACAATGCCTGGGGTCCCACCCTGGCTGCTGCGCGCCTGCTGCTGGGGCCCATCGTGTCCATGCGGGGGGTGCTCAGCTCCTGGGGGGCGGCGGGTGAGAGACCCTTGGCTGTGGTGAGAGACCCTTGGCTTCACCTCTGAGCTGTGGTGCCTTCAGCAGAGATCATTCGGTTTCTCGGCAGGCAAAGCAAAGGGTTGCTGGCTGACAAAGACTGGAGCGGCAGCTGGAGGCAGCTTCGTGGGGCTTTGTGTTCATGCTGTTAATCTAATCAGTGGGCTTCATTGTTCTCTCTTTACACAGCCTTAATTCCACCCTACATTTGCAGTGGGGCTACAGCACAGGAAAAAATGCATTATTTAAAATGTTTGGTTTGTCCTGGAGAACATGTGGCCTGGTACGATTGTTTCAAGTTGGAGACAGAAAGCTCCTGCCGGTCACAGTGTCCAGAAATGGCACTTGTCATTTCTGAAAAGTCACCATTCAGTTTAGAAAAGCGCCCACAATTTCTTTCAAAATGTGCAGTTTTCTGCAAAAATCATCTGTGAGATGAATCTCGTTTAACTACGGCGTGTTCCTGCAGCCTTGCCACAGATGCTGGGAGGTCAGGCGTGCACACCCCCTTGCTGCGCTAAATCGGCTGCTGGGAAGCGTCCGCTGCCTGTTTAGGGTACGCCACCAACCATTTGTTTCCCTCTTCCATTTTGTTGTTCGACCACAGGTTAAATGTTCACCCCCTCACAGTTCTCTTATCCATTCAAAAGGCATAACATCAGAGCTGACCTTCCATTTAGGATTCCTTCAAGACTTTATATTCTTTCCTTCTTTACATTAAATCAATGAAAAGTGTAACTTGTCACATACGCAGTGCAGGGAACTGTCCCTGACGGCAGGTAACCCGTGCAGGCCAAGTCACTTCTCTTCAGTATAAGAAGAGCTATAACGCTGAAGCTTTGGCTTTCAAGAAAAGATTTCTTGAAAGAGAGAAGCATATGTGGGAACTTGGCTAAGGCAATATCATCCTGTGTTATCCCGGAGGTTATTTTTCCCTGCATGGAGGGATTTTCACAAGCAAAAGCTTCTGCGGCCATGGAGCTGTGCCTGCCCCGTGCGCACCAGCGCTGGGTGCCCTGCCTGCAGCCCCAGACCTCACGGGCCTTGGCTGGGCTGGGGGGTTCGGGGGGCCCTGCCCACACAGCCCATGGAGCAGCCCCACGCAGCCGGAGCACCAGGCTGCGCCCCCCCCCCCGGCGTCCTGCTGCGGGTGAGATCGATGGCCATCTGATGCTGCCCGCCTCTCCTTCATCCGAGCACGGGTACTTGGACACAATGTTGAACTGCCATTGATTCCAGCAGCAGCCGGACACCTAAATGATCTCAAACACCGCCCGCCCGGGCCTCGGTTCCCAGTGAGTGTAATGGCGATAACAGCACTGCCTGTCTCGGAGAGAAAGATAAATGCATTAAAGACTGCGAGGCGCTCAGATGCTGCCATGATTATCTCTCTATAGACAGACGAGCTGAAGAACAATCAGATGCTGCAGAGTACAAGTTTAATACACACAAGTAAGAGATGACCTTACCTTTATTACTATCTACACGGTAAAAGGACTACTTGATTCGATAATAAGATGCCCATAGTAAATATTTATGAAACATCACATCACGTAACAATTATAGGTTATTTAAATTTAATTTGCATTTATACTTTCAAATCGGGTTATTATATAGCAAAAATGTACTAAAATTAAATTCATAATGCACATTACAGCAATTTGAGCAAATTGTACCTTGAAGCAATTTGTATTTAAAATGCAGTCTGTGTGCTTCTTCACTTTCCAGCAGACTGTAAATAAATTTACAAAGCATTTTCAGTAACAGTCATAGTGTTCCAGTTGTAAATTGATGTAGTCTGAAACAAAGAACAATTACCACTTAAAGAGATCCTGTGTTACACTAAATCTTAAAGCATTTGAATTCCCTGGCAAAACAAAAGGAAGTGATTTTTCTTTTTTCCTTAATCCGCAGCAACAGTTATTGTCAGGTGGAAAATGTTTGTGCAGTAACCCCTTGTCTGTCTGTCTTCATAAACAACGAGCTCTTAACAGGGGCAAGCTGCAGGCAGAGCTGATGCAGCTTGGGGAAGCCAACTTCCAAGCAGCACTGTAAGCAGTGCAGCCTGCTCCCATCCCTCCATCGGACAAGATTAAGTTAGTTTTGAACCTCTCCCCAAAGATCAGCTCCATCAAAACACAGTCCCTGAAACATTCTTCTGCTCCAACCACAGTCCTGAAGACCGAACACCAAATCCATCTGTGTCTGAGGCTGTCCAGCTGCCGATGGCTTCAGTGGTTCAAGGAGCAGGGAGCCGCGCCAGCTCCAAGGAGATGCCTGGGCAAAGCGGCGTGCTGCCTGTGATACAGCTGGTTATAGACGTGGCACTTGCACACACACTCCAACATGAACACAGACACCCAGATTCACACAGTTGTACAGGCTTTGCCATCTGAATGAAAGGAAAAGAAATAATAATAATAATAATAATAATAATGAGCTAAAATCCCCAAATATTTCCATTTTTAAGTAATGGAGCATGGTGTTTCCCACAGGTCAGACACTTTTGCAGAGTGTCCCTGTTTCCTTAGGAATCTGCAGAAAACAAGCTACTTTTCAGAGCTCTAGTGCAAGTTGGACAATTTGAGCACTGAAATCTTGCTTGGCTGCTCCTCTCCTGCCCGCAGCTGCCCTGGGCCCATGCTGCTTGCTGGGGGGCTGAGGGCTCAGCCAGCACGGGGAAGCACCAGGTGAAGCACGAGCAGAAGCATGGCCCAGGGGGGCTGCCCCAGGGAAGAACAAATGGTGAGGGCGTGGAAGCAGCCAAGCAGAATGAAGGCACAAGTTTGTCCTCGATGGAAAATGTGGTTTAATTGGAATGAGTTTTTTTCTGTGTAGGACAGTGTTGATTTGAAAGTGATGGAACAAACAGAAATATTTCCATTCACACTGACGTTTATTTGGACATTTCATTTCAGATGTTGAAATGTTTCTTTCCTAATTAGCATTTTTAGCTGTGCCACTTTAAATTGATTTCTTAAATTGTGTTTGTTACATTTTATCTGCTGGCTTTCTATTCCTTTTGGAATGAAAGCAGACCTTGGAAATCAGAATTTCCTTCTGACACGCTCTGCTTTTTTAATTTAATATATTAAGAAATTTTATTTCTTGTATGGTAAATCTTATTTAATTGCTTATTTTCTTTTTATTACTAATGGCCTTTCCTTTTTAACAAGCCAAGTGTGAATTTTCAGACAGTTAGCAGTGCCTGTGAACGCTGCCATGGTGGCGCAGGTCAGGGTACGATGCGCAGGTTCCCCTCGTGCACCAGTGCCGTGCGAGCCTGCCCCCGGATGTCTGGCCTCTGCAGGTACAAAGAGCATTCAACACTGAACGTTTCTGAACATTGAGACACTTAATAAATTGACCATGATGTCCAGCAAAGAACCGTACTGGGAGCAAGGCTGGTTTTGTTTAAACATCAGCTGTCTGCATGCCGACCGGGCTGCCTTTGGGAAGCCTGGTCACTGCGCTCACCAGCAGCAGCCCCACAACCTGCTCGCGTGGTCTGTTCCACACAGCACACAGCACAAAGTCTCCTCAAGGACTTCAAGTCATCGCAGGGAAAGATTTTTTTCTAATCCCCCCTTTGCTTTTGGGACTTCAGTGCCTCTCTTCTGTAATATCTTCATTCCCCAATGAGGGGACAGTGGGTATTTTGGGATGACTAAACAGGCCTGAGCCCGTGCATTTTCTGTATTAAGTCATTGATTTTTGTGTTCAAATATAAATCCAAAAAGCTGGTTATAGAATTTATGTTCCTTCTTAATAGAAGATATTCATACATTTCTTAAATCCATCCTATTCCTAGGAGGGATGGCTTTCCTCTTCAGTCTGAAAACCTTCGTTATGTCCTGCTGATTCCTCTTTTAACGGTTTCTTTAGAGACTCGGGTTCAGATTCAGAGGAAAATTATCTCACTCCTGTTTGTAAGAGCAGTAATTCTGTTTTCTTGTTGTTGAATATATCAAAGTAAAAGCATATAGAAAAGGGGGAGCAAGTCACTTTTTCTATGACAATTTCAGTCGTTTTTAAAGCACAAACTCCAGGCAGACAGGCATTTCCTGAGATATGAGCCCACTCAGTTGCTCACTCTCAGGTTTTCCTGCATGTTCAGCCCCTGCAGCCTGGTCCGATGGTGCGCGGGCAGATGTGCGGCAGGACCAGGGTCGTCCTTTAAACTTTATATAATTGCTAATAAATTGTTTTGGTAATTTACCTGGCAGCACATTGTCTCCATAGGGACAGAAATGGTGACGGATAATAATACGCATGTAAAAACCTTAAAATTTGAGGGATGGTTTTATTTCCCTTCAGTTAATCAAAAGTTAAGACTCTTGATTAACTGAAGCCACTAAAGCTGTCTTGGCACTTTTCATCAATGAAGCTCATTAAGTCTAGTGTCTTGGCCAAATTCCTTTTGTGTCAGACTGGAAGTACCAGACTAAATGCCTGCACAGTGCCATGCAGTGATGTGTGGCACACAGAGTTCATCCTAGTAATGGCTCTCTTTCTATGTCGACGACGTTAAACACTTGTTCACTTATCTGTTCAAATTATGCTGATGACCATGCAGCTGTGGTGAATGAAATTCACACGATTAATTGTCCATAACATTAGAAAGCCTTTACTGCGGGAGCTGATGCGTGCTGGAGCAGGCACAACACATTCATTCAAAGTCCAAGTCTTTGCAGTTCTGTCTCACAGGGGTGAACTCCATCTAAGTGTGGCCTATTTCCCATGGGAGACCAGAGAAACCAGTGTTCAGGTGCAGACAAACTGAATACAAACAAAATTCCTGTCTTTCCTGCTCCTCTTGGAAAGTGATTATTTCAGGTTTCTAAATGCAGAAAATAAATAGAAAGACTGAACTTCAATTAATTTTTCAAATGTTGCTATACTCTGTGAGGTGTTGACAGTTAAATACAGAATGGAAAACTTTGGGGTCAGCAGAACAAAATCCATTCTATTTTAGCGTCTGAAATATCAAATCCAGTCAACTAAGAGAGTAAGTAATTGCCCGTGCCCTTATTTAACATATGAAGTGACAAAAGAAGATGAACTTTCTGACCAGGGACAAGGGTGTCCTCTTCACAGCTTGCATTATCTAAAAGCCTCCAAAAGCATCATCTAATCCATTGTTAACCTGATAATGAGTGTGCTAAACTGTGATGGCTTCAGGGTGAATTTCAAATATTAATGGCACGCAGGAACAGAAGATGAAGATATCTCTCACCTTTGAACAACAGAGGTGCTGTGCAATGCACGATAGTCAGCAATGCTCTAGTAATTCAATGACACTTTGACATTGCCTACTGCACTTCTGTATCAGGTTTCTGCAGTTCAGCATGAGAGCTATATGGCAGACAGAGCAACTCAGGTAATTTAGACGTTGGCTTATTTATTTATTGCACAGCAGTGCTGTAGGTGCGCTCAAAAAGGAAGGCAAAGGACTTTTCACAAGTGCAGTCTGAGGCACTGGGGGATGAAACGTGATGTATTTGGGATATCTGCGAGTAAATGTAACTAGGCAGGTGGGATTTCTCTAGAATTCTCTGTCTTCAGATGGAATTTGAATGAAATAAATGGGGCAGGGACAGGGGTAGGGGTAGGGGGCAGGGTCCCCTCCCTGCTCCTGCTGCCCAAGCCCTGCCTGCTTCCACCTTTGCTTCCAGGGCACGCTGCTGGTCACGGTCAGCCTGGTGCCTGCCAGGATGCCTGCTCCTTCTCTGCAGAGCTGCTTTCCAGCTGGGTGGTCCCCAGTGTGTACAGGTGCCCGGGGTTGTTCTTCACCAGTAGCAGGACTTTGCAGTTCTCCCTGTTGAACTTCATCAGTTCCTATCAGCCCATTTCTCCACCCTGTCGAGGTCCCTCTGGATGGCAGCCCAATGCTCTGGCATACCAGCTGCTCTCCCCAGCTTTGTTTTATCTACGGACTTGCTGAAGTACTCTCTGTCCCATTGTCCAGATTGTTAATGAAGGTGTTAATCAGAGCTGGACCTGGTATTTACCACTGGGGTACTCCATTAGTTTACTGGCCTCCAGCTGGACTGCATAACACAGGTCACCACCCTGCAGGTCTACCCGTTCCGCCAGATTTTGAACTAACTGCACTATTTAGATCAAACAAGCAATACTTTTAGAACAGCATACAGAACAAAAAATGTACAAAATACTCATGGTCTATGTCAGGTCAGGTCACACTGAATACAGTGATTCATCATGTTGTTCTTAATAAGTTCAGCCTTAGGGTAACTGCACCCTTATCAATTCAGATGAGTGTTTGAAATCAACCTAAAAAAAAAACAGCTGTAACATCAGCTACATCTGTCACTGTCCCCAGAGGCAGACACCGCTCACCACGTGTGCATGCTTCCGTGGTTCCATCCTGATGCCTCTTAGCATTGCTTCAATTTCCCATGTTGTTCATTCATGGATTTCTGTAGTTGCTGAGAAATTCTTTGACCAGGGAAGAAGAGTGAAATCATGTGCAGCAACCTGCCCAGATAACAATGCTAATAAAAAGCCCGATCTTCAAAGCCCAGTTCACTGTGGGATGTGAAAACTTGGCCTCGTTAACAGACACGGCATGAAGTCCCGGCTCCACCAACATTAACTCTCAGTCACTTCAGTGGAACCAAAATTTTACAGGACTTAGGGCCTGCACCAGCTCTGCTGAAGACTAAAGTCAAAGCCTGTTGACGTCAAGGAGAACCCAGAATGGCCTGTAAAATGCAGATATTGACCATGCACAACAAGACGGACGAGGTTACTCTGTGTAACCTGCCGCCGCCGCCAAGATCCCTCCAGTGGAACGAACTCCAGAGCCCCTGGATACGGGCCTCTGTATAACCACTTGTCACAGATAACGCAGAGGTTTTCCAAAGGACGGGGCAGAAGCCAATCTGGCTAATGAAAGCCCAGCTGAAAGGGGGTAATCCAGCTGAAATAAAGCGTTCATGGGTCATTGTAACAAAACCCCTCCCACTCAGTTTTTTGTGTGAATACATACTGTAGAGAGTAACCATTGGTCCTACTGATAAAATTACACACAGAGAGATGAGTAAAGGAACATAAAAACATTTTTCACCAAAAAATATCTTCTTTTGTTATGTACTGCTAGCAAAATCTTCTCATGTTCTGTTCACAAGTATTACTCAGCATGTTTCCTCTCAAAAGTCTGTTTTTATTTCACGTTAAGCCATGAGTTTCACTTCAAAATGTGGTGATATTTTAATTATAGTTGAAACAGTTTTTATTTTGTACTTACCATGATCCGTTTGAAAAAATCTTCAGGGGTTGTGCCCTGGCTGTGGTCTCATCCTCAAGGAGCAGCACTGCTCTCCCAGCTCCCCTGGGAGCCTCTGGATCCCACGTTCAGTTTCTGGCACTTTTAAGAAGAGGTACCAGGGCCATGAGACCCAATAGTAATTTTCTTTCTGTGCACTTGCCTTCTAAATAAATATGTTTATCTTGATCAATAAACTGAGTTTTTGCCTGTAGGCAGTAGAGGAATTTCTCCTAACCATGGCACTGAAGTGATAAGAAATGGTGGAAAGAATATTGTTCAGTAAAGGCTGCAGATAATTGAAAGATGTCAGTTGGTAGGAAAAATTAATAATATTGCTTCTGTTTTGAAACCAAAGGTTTCTCCAGTGCCTATTCTTTTCTTCAAGGGAAAGAAGACTCTTGTGGTCAGTGTTATTGCAGGTCAAAAAAGCGACTGCTGAGCTCTCAGATGAAAAATATGGAGCAGTTTTAAATTCCAGTTCTGCCCAGGGTCAGAGTACCTCAGCACAAAGGCTGAGTAGTGAAAAGAAGATGGAGTGTGTTCCTCCAAGGTTGGCATCGACTCCCTCAGAAGTTCTGAGCTCACCGAGCATCAATCTCAAGTGTTGTTTTTCTCAGCAAATGGTTCAAAGCTGACTCTGTTGCTCCTTCTCACTTCAGAGGCAGCCAAACAACCCAAGTCTCCAATAACTGCAGATAATCAAATGGCAGCGGGGGTGAAAGACACTTAATTAAAATACTGTGGTTCTACACATTAAACAAATACTGCCTCCTGCAACACAGTGAGCTGAGCACGGGAGCTGCCGGGGGGGGAAGGGGCTGCAGGAGCTCTGCCCTGTCCGACTGCCACGCAAAGGATTTAGAGATTTCAGATTTTGCTACATGTCAAATCTGAATTTCAAAAAATGTAGAGTGGGAAAGGGAAAACCACAGTACAGAGTAACAAGGCTGCTGCAGGGACAGAAGAGCTCCCGTGCAAGGAAGTAGCAGGTAGACTCGTGATTTTCTTGAGGGATGTTCAAATTCATTCCACTGCTAATGACAATGATTTGAATATTTACTGTCTTTAAGTCAGTGTTGAGAGGAAATAGTGACAAAAGCTGTAAGGTGGGCACCACCCTCAAGCAGATGTGCAAGTTGCTACATATATAATGATTCCTGGCAGAGTTTGTAGAAGAAGATGCTGATACAAGAGACCCAGCACTAGTGGTGACGGCTGAGCTGTAGTGGGAATCTGAGAAGATGAAGAAAGGAGAGAGGGAAGTGAGTGACAGATATTGGGACAAGAGGGGCTGGAAGGTGCGGAGCTGGGCATGGAGGGCCTCCCCAGATGTAACAGGGATGGAAAACATGAACATGAACCAAAAAGGAAGAGAAATAGGCAAAAGACAGTGTGAGAAAGCTAGGTGGAAATCCTGAATTGGGTTATATACAATGATCATTCAGAGAAGTGCTGGTAGGTGTTAGCAGTACTGGTGAGGCTGCCATATGAAACGAGGTGAACAAAGATACCTGCAAAGATGCCTGAAGCCTGCACAGGGAGGCGCTCCTCAGGGAACAGAGACTGCCTTTACAAGACATCCTAATGAGGCTGTTTTCTTTAGCCTAAAGAAGTGAAGGCTGAAAAGGATGCGATTGCTCTCTAGAAACACATGAATGGGAAAATATCAGGGAAGGACAAAATGTCATTTATTCTAAAAATAACTTTGGCATAACAATAAATGATGATAAGCTGGCCATGAATAAATACATTTTTGAAAAGTGTGGTGTTGGCATTAGAAGAAAGTTCTTAAACATTAAACCTTGCAGAGTCATGAACAGCCTTCCAAGCAGAGCAGTGGGTGCAAGCATCTCCACTTTTAAGCTCAATGAATTCATAAAAAGGAACGAATTGCTGCAACCCCAGGGCACTGGAATTGGTAACCCATATTCTTTCCAGCCCTACATTCCTTTGTTCCTCTGCACATAAAAAACTGCTGCCACAGACAGAAGTGCTTGGCATTTAAATCATGTTAATTTAATAAGCACTGAATAAGATGACATGACTGAGAGCTGCGCTGCAGTTGCAGGAGGCACAGCCCTGTCCAGGCAGGCTGTATCCTTCTGGCCACGGGGCGCAGCGCGGCTCTGCCAGCTGGCACACGCGGCGCAGTCAGCCGCACGCACAAGAAGGACCGAGGAGCATCCAGAAGAGCCGTATGGCAGCAGCTCCGTAACACTCTGCTGCCTGTGATGCTTATGTCTGCGGGCACTCCAGGCTCTCCGTATGCCCCGCAGGAAAAGCATTCACATGCCCACAGCCCTTGCCTGTGAAAGCAGCTCTTCTGCTCACCGAAGGGCATCTTGTCCAACAGGGGGGCTCTGCAGCACTGCCGTCTTGTATTCCCAAGCAAGAGGGAAGGCAAAGTAGCCTCACTGAGGAAAGGCCAGTGCATCAGGACTTCTTCAACCAGTTCTCCACACCCACGTCTCTCCCCACACGCGGTGAGTCACCTTGCCTGGAGGACGTGTCATCATTAAAACTGGAATAGTAATGACAAAGGAGAAAGTTTCTACAGTATAAAAGAGCTCAGCTATAACAGAAAAGAAGTGAAATTTGTCTTTAGTCATGCAAGCCAATGGGGAATACTGCGTTTTCATCACTGAAAATAAATTTCCATCAGCAGCTGTGGCAGGTAAGGGCCACACACAGAAAGGAGATTTGCAGATCTGTGCCTCTTTGGGAGCAGGATGTCTAGACACATCATTTTTCAGAAGATGTGTCAAAGTTCAGAAGAGTAATTTATTTGATCATTGGTGGAAACTTAAGATATTATAATTGATTACATCTATGCAAGAAAAGTACACTAGGATGTTGACTGAACAATAAACGATGTGATTGGTTGGAAAGCATTAACAGGAGACAAATCTTACTCCTTTCCTGGATGCTTTTTGTAAAGCATTAAAGCTTAAAATATAATTCAAAAGAATTAGATGTAAAATGTGTGCATATTTGCTGAGTACAATAGTGGAATAAAATATTTAATGTTGTTGGCTTTGGGAAAAGTGGGGAGGAAGTGAAAACAAAATTTAAAAACTCAAAGTTTTGTAACTATTTGAAGAGTAACTTTCAAAGGACTAATAAAAAGAGATTGTCTCATTAAAATAAAACAGTTTTTATCTTTAATATTTTTGTAATATAAGTGAATACCTAAATCCCCCATGCCACTAAAGATCATCTAACTAAATTAATATCAATGCTGTTCATCTTGCAGAGATTATAATCTCAATCATAACAATTAATTTCTCCGTGAAATTTTATGTCTGGAAACCCTTTCGGCTACATAGTAATGCCAGACTGTGCAGTGGGATGGAGTTCCACTGCAGTGTGAGGAGATGCCCTATTCTATGAGGGCTTAACTCCCCTCTCACCCATAAAATTTCACAGATTTTCTACAAGTTTATATTTCCATTTTCTTTGTTTAAAGTGAGCCACTTAAAAAAATCTCAAACATATTTTCTTATATTATGTTCTTATTTTCTACAATTTCATGAAGTCCTATAATCTGTGTTTGAAACAGACTTCAGGAAAACCAATCAGCATTCATTTACAAAGATATTAGGCTTAAAAGGCAACAAATTGATCCATAAATGCACGAATATATTCGACCAAGAAATGTTTGAGCATATGCTATGTAGCTGAGAAATGTGTTCTGAATTATTAATCCAAATCTTTGAATGTGTGTTCAGTATAAAGGAGCAACCTTGCAGTATAACCCACGTCTGTGGATCCTGTACAAAACTACCAGCGGTGCTTCAGAACATTATTCTTCTTGTTTAGATGTTCTGCCCATGAGCGGAGTTCCTCTCTTAAGACAAACGGTGCTTGCATGGTGAGAAACTGCAGCGAGACGAGGTCGAGGGGCAAACAAGACCTGCTGGAGACTCAGCTGAGGAGCAGAGCTCAGCGAGCGCCTTACTTTGCACACACAACCCCTTTTCCTGTGCCTGTGTGGATTTCCTAAAAGTACCGGCAGGAGCCCGGGCATGGAGCAACACCGAGTCCTCCAGCAGCCACAGCTGCTTCAAGCGTGGTCACGGGCAGACAGAGATAGAGAAATATCGATCCTTGCACACATCTTGCCTCAAGTGGTCATCCCATGACAAGAAAGAAGAGTATTTAGATAACTTTAACATGACAGGGGAACAGGCTCCATGCCTGAGATGCTGGCTTTACAGGCTCCAGAGCGATTTAAAACTGCTGAGCTGGAAACAGCCCCAAGCACCTCCAACTCAGTACGGCATCTTACCGAACTGCAGCTAGCCTTGCAACTGCCACTGATCCACTTCAGCACCTCCAGGGCACTCCTAGGTACTCCAAAATCAAGCTTTATTTAGGTGGCCTTTGCATTTCCTCCTCAGGAAGCCCCAGTGCCATGCCACGACTGCCCGGGCTGCCTGTGCCACCACCCAGGGCAATGAGGGCCTGCTGCCTCCCCAGGGTGCGTGGCTGTGTCTGTGTGTGAAGAAAAGGTTTACTGGCTAAACAGGGAGATCGGTAACGGCAGGCAATCAGTCTGCTTTTCCCTCTAAATATTGGCTCTGGCTACATCTTTATCTTCTGTGGCTGAACTTTTTTGAAACTTAGCCCATCAACAAGTATCTGACAGCCTCTTGTATTTTCTGGCAGGGTTATGCTGCAGCAGTTTAACAGTATATTGAAAACGAGCTGTCCTGAGTGCTGAACAAAAGCTTTTCCCTCAGCCTGCTTCTTTGCCTTCTTCTCCATGGATCTCACTCATAATGAGCACACGGTTCTTTAATCTGCTGGACTTCCCAGGTGCTCACTTCTGAGGGAGCAGTAAGTGATTGGAGAGCACTGCAAGAAGAAAACCCAGAGGCTGAGGAGATGAAATAATAAATATACCTGTCATGACGCTTGCACAAAAAGTGTTTTCAGTGATAAATAGCGGTGACAAGCCCAGTCCAAGCGTATCAGTATGGGGGGATCAGCAGCTCAGATCTCTTCCAACTCCCACGCTGGAAATGGCCAGAGCAGCACAAGGTGTCGCCAGGACCGGTCCTTCCCCAGGACCCTCAGCCCCCATCCCACCAGGGCTCCAGCTGAGAGGCGCTTCTCTGGTCCCCAGCACCAGGACTGCTCGTTTCTTTTTGTGTGCTCAGTACAAAACGAAACAAAAAGTGACGCATTATCTACAGTATTTTCCATTCAATATATTTACACTCTTTACAACTCTGAGGATGTTAACTATTTGTTAATAGTTAATAGTTAATTTGTTAATAGTCACGCTGCACAGTGCCCAGCGTGAGCTCCCTGCCAAGCAGGAGGCTGCTGCGCCCCCAGGAATCAGGACGTGGGTTGTGGTCACACAGGTGAGAACTCGGCGCAGTCCCAGTTGAGTCAGAGCTGGGGGGCGCGGGAGGGGGGTGGCAGTTTTCCAAGCCAGGAGGGCTGAGGGTGACGGAGGATGTCCCTTCTCACACTGTCTGAAAGGAACAAAACGCCCCAATGGTCTGCAGGTGTAGCTCAGGCTGCGTGGGCATTGCAAACAGACATAAAGGGGTATCTGACTACTAGGCACTGCACTAACTCTGCCAATTAAGGGACACCCAAATTACACCCTAACTGCCCTGAGCAGGTGCTTGGATGCGGACCTCCAGCAGTCCCTTCCCACCCAAATTGTCCCAGTTCCACAGGTATGTATTTGGGCCACCAGCCAGAGCTCTTTGCTATTGCACTAACAGGTGGGAAGTCAGCTTCTGATTCCCCTTTGTCTCCTTCCCGACTCCTCCCAAAAGACGTTGTCCTACATAACTGCAACAGTGTCCCCTCTCCCGGCCCTATGCCCGTGACAGATCACTGCTGGTCTCCTTCCTGATCCTGTCCTCACACACAGCTCTGGCAGCACTGCCTGTGGAGGATGGATAAACATTCAGCACAGAAAAAAAAAATAATAATAAAAAAAGGAGTTTTTCTTATTTTCTCCCCTCCCCAGTTATTAGTACTGCATCTCCATGCCAGACCCATGCTCCCCTCTGACTAGGCTGGCTGTTTCTGCAGAAGCACCTCGGGCCTGTTTTTTGTACAGCCCACACCTCTTCAGGTGTGAACAGGCTGGGGCAAAATCGACACACCGGCTGCCCACGTACACCAGGCACGCTCCGTGCCCAGCAAACGCCCGGCTCCCAGCCTGGAGCTCGAAGCCGTGTCCCCGCAGCGCCGAGCTCCGGCGGCAGCACAGCGTGCTCGAGCTGCGCTCTCTGCTGTGCTGGGCCTCTAATTTGCCTTGACCCCTTGCTGTCTAGCTGAGGGCGAGATGCTGCAGGGACCAGTAATACCCACGTGCACCTGCTGAGAGCTCGTTCCTGTCGGCGAAGCCTCACTCAAGCAGATTGAGCTGTTTTCCAGCTCATTTGAGCCATATATACCTTTGAGCAGAGAGACGGGCAGCTTGTCTCACGGGGAGATAAGGGGCAGGCAGCAAACAAAAGGATGATATTTCCCTCTCCCCGCTTCTGTTTTTCTTGCAAGATCACCACTTATCTCCAAAGAAAATAATCACACTAAGAATATTCTGAAAATAAATTAAAAGATATAAAGCATGAGAATAACACTGGAAATTCTTCTTCTGAATGGCTATAAGGGTTTTTGGTCTGGTTCTTGTGGATGAATCTTATTTTAAAAATATGACTAAAGGAAAAAATATCCACATAAAGTACGCATTGT
The DNA here is from genome assembly GCF_011077185.1 of Oxyura jamaicensis. NCBI lineage: Eukaryota > Metazoa > Chordata > Aves > Anseriformes > Anatidae > Oxyura > Oxyura jamaicensis. Next base: position 53,977,891 of record NC_048897.1, on the reverse strand, counting down.
AATGGAAGTGAAATCTGGCAGAGTAAACAGCTAAATCACATCCACAGAAATTACAAATGTTTGTTTAGGAACTGGAAACATAGAATTTGCATTTAAAATTCCTATTAAATAGTTTAAAATGTGTACTATTCATGGTATACATCAAAGACAGAAAGTTTCATGGTTGTATTGGAAAACTATATAACTTTACTGTGTGGACTTGTTACGGCAAAACCCCGGTGCAAGAATTTCCAGTGAAAGCTAGAAAGTTGACAAAAGGCATTATGTTCAGGCTCAGGACTCCCCAGGAACCTGAAGAGCAGTTAGGCTCTCTTTAAACGAACGGACACAAATGAAAGCTGCTGGCAGGTTCAGGAAGGAGGGCACTTTTTAAGCCCACACTTGATGAAGGGTGCCTGCCCTGGGCTGAGGGGCAGGGGCCACCCCACGCCGCGGCCCCTCGCAGCACTGCCCAGCCGTGGCTGAGAGCCTGCCCGGGGAAGGGCAACAGTGGAGCCGGGGGTGCCTGCCCCGCTGGCACGCACTGCTGGGCACTTTAAAAGCAGTTCTGCTTGAGAACAAAGGCGGCCTGTACTGTTTTGTTTTCTCTGTTGTTAACTTCTGTTTTCCTTGGGGAAGGTTCTTCTTAAACTATTTTCAAATGCAAGGATCATTTTCCATTGGAAATGAAGTGTATTTCTGGGAGCTGTACTTGCACACAGCAAAGTTTCCATCCCAGCTTACCAAAAAGAGCAGAAGCAACCAGACTGAAAAAAAATCCCAAAGTGGTTTTGATTAAAGTCTGTTGCATTATGCTCAAGTAGGAAATAGAAGATTTTTTAAAAGAATAATCCTTTGCCTTGATATTTGTTTGTGACTGCTGAAGGAAAGGTAGGCCGTTCAAACTGTTATAAGTGTTTAAATGATAGAAGAGCAAGCGAGAGCAGAAATGCCACATAGCTGTAACCCATGCCTGCCTCAAATGCCTTCCTTCATGCCTAAGGATTTCTTGCATCTCTTACAGCTCTTTCATTGCAGCCAGCTCACACACCTCCACACAAAGTCAACTTCACAAAGCATTTCCTTGACTTGACTGGGCTTTCTTGAAAATGTTGGATCTTCCTCAATCCCAGGCTGTTTTCTTCTCTTTTTCCTTCCAGGGTTGCAGTGAGCCCAGCTGCCCCTTGTCTCTGCGTGCACAAACCCAGGACTAACAAGCCCTGACTGCTGATGAAGAGCCTTCTTGCTATGAACACTGACAAGCAGCTCCTCAGAGACTCCCATGGCAGTGCAGTGGCAGACAGGGGCATTTAACACTGCTTGGGGTCTTCCAGAGCAATATCTGTTCCTTCCTCCATCGCTCCTTTTTCACCATTTTCACATGCCTGTTTCCATTCCTGTGTCTGGCTCAGCCAAGACCTGCCAACCCCGCAGCCTCTGCATGCTGAACAGCTCTGAGGAACCACCGCATCTGTGGGGACAGCATCTCCCCACTCTGGGTCCCTCTTGCTGTGGAATTTCCCTGTGCCAGCACTTACGGCAGAGTTACCATGGCACGGGGCAGGAAAAGCCCTTGCAGAACAGCAGGGGATGGCACATACCCTCCGTCACACTGCGCATGGGATGCTCAGCCAGGGGACAAGGAACACACGTGGTCCTGCGAGCCGAGCCAGAGTCCCGGCTCTGTGCTCAGCAACAGACACACATTTCCTCAGTTCAGTGTTTTCCCCCTTTCTCACTTCCCTTCTGCTCCTGCCAGTCACTGCCGTACTTCTGTTTGCTTGTTTGCAAATAAAACTCGGTACAATGTTGCTAAAAAAACTAATTAGCTGGTGTGGTGCTACCCAGAGATGTGTTATTACTGAAAGGATTATGTAATAACGGAAAAGAGCATCAGTCTTTCTGGAGTGAAAAATCCACCCACGCAAGCAGTTCAGACAGTGCCTGGAAAGGCTGAAACGACAAACGAATGCTGAGTGTCGGCCTCCTCCTCAGAGCCGCGGGCTTGCACAGCGCCAGAGAGCCGGCAGCGTGGGACCCGCAGCCTCCCGAGAGCAGGGCTGACACGGGCGTTTCGCAGCAAGGCCGAGCTGTTGGCAGACAGACAGACGTCCTGCCATCCACCTCCCTCCTGCCGCGCTGTCGGGATGGAAGGGAAGCCAGCCCAGGCACTGAGCGCTGCTCAGGCCATGCACCGGCCCTGGAAGCAGGGCCGCCCTGCCGCCCCCCGCACGCTCCGGTGGGCTGGGGCCCCATTGGGCCTGCTGTGGGCACACACGGCTACCTCGGTGTGCTCTGCGTCTGTTTTCTCCTGTTTTGTTGTTGTTATTTGTTAGTGGATTGGGGGGTTTTAATGGAGTGCCCCTGAACCAGCTGGGAAAGCAGAAGGGTGCACAACGGCTGTGAGCCGGGGAGCAGGGGGACGAGGCAGCCAGCACGGTGAGCCCGACTGCTTGCAGCCACAGCCACGCACTGGGGGAGCAGGTTCTGTGCTGAAGCTGCTCGAGTGACCCACCACCGAAGCCAGTTGGACACTGCAGGTGCTCAGGGGTGCTGTTCCCATGTCCTACCCCGTCACCTCACCCCAGCTGACCCTGGCTACGGTGCGGTTTGTCCCGGGTACCAGGGGTGGGTCCAGCAGACTCAGGCCACTCTCCCTGAATAGTGAATTATTCTGTGGCTGAGGCTAGAGAGCCGAAAGGCACTTTCACAGCCTAGTCAGACTCTGTGATGGATCAGCTCTGTCCCAGTGAAGAAGTAAAGGGAGATGAGCACTGACAGAGATTATTTTCTGTCGTATTAACATCTGGTACTCTGAAAGAGCACTTAAGCAAGGAATGCTGTCAAAAGCATGACAAATAAGATAAATCTGATATATATGATGAATTGCACTTCTTTTCACTTCACCGTCATTGAACCAGAAGGAGAGTTCTTGTTTTCAGGGTCGGGTCTGGAGCAGCCCCCTTGGGTGCGGTGCAGCGTGGGGGCTCGCAGCTGGGCTGAGGAGATGCTGCTGGGGACACAGAGGGGCAGAGCGCTGTGGGTGACCCTTGTGAAGTTTCACATGGAAAAAAGCTCTTGTACACTGTTACATGGAGCTACCAGAGCATTCAGTGATTGAGGCATTCAGCAGGAAGAATTATAATAATCCCTGTTTTTTCAAATGCAGAACTTTCGGATATCTGAAACCCCAGAAAGAAACCTGGGGCAAAGCCAAGACGGTGACATGACACTGGGAGATAACCTGTTAATCCCCATCTACCGTAATCTGGATGGACACATACAAGAAGATCACTGGAGAGCTCTGACAGGGAGCAGTCTGGCAAAATGGGCATCCCAAAGCCTAGCAGCTGGAGCCTGGTACTTCGTGAATTCATCCCAGAAATAAGATGCAGGCTCCTTTAGTGCAAAGTGATAAAAAGCAGAACAATATTCCCCAGCCCCATGGTGGATCTGCCATGGCATGGAAGCTTCAAAGAGAGCTGGGACAGCTTTAACTCACCTTCTGGGAGCAGCTCCCCAGCCAGCGTACTGTAGTGATCAGTTATTATAAATAAAACCTTTACAGGAGGCAACTTCTCCTCTCCCTCCTGTGCATCACCACAAAGCAAGGGCACCCAGCAGATATCTGTCTTTCTTCCCTCACTTCTAATCTGATAGCCCTCGCACCAGTTGTGTCCACCCAAGCACCAGAAGGCAGGATACCAGGGGAGTCCTCATGCACGGTCACTGTGCGATGCTGCCTGCTCTGTTGAGATGGGTCACAGAACCCTGCGAACAGCCCAGTATGGCACCGGAGCAAAAATGGGGGCTATTTATTTTTTTCATTAAAAACAAAACAAAACAAAACAAAAAGTTCTGAAGCACCTATTTAACTTGACAGCTGGGAAGTGGGTGAGGTTTGTTTTTTTTTGTCTGGTTGGTTGTTTGCTTTTTATTTTTATTTTTATTTTTAGTCTGTAATTAATTAATTAATGTTTTGGTGTTTCTTTCTGGAAAAGAAAATCATGTATCTAACCAAAGATATAGTAGTTAAAATACTCTTGTATAGTTCATTCAGGTTGGAAAGGACCCCTGGATGTCCCTAGCCTAAGCTCTTGCCCAAAGACCAACACTGCATTCATACTAGGCTGCTAGGGCACTGGCCAGCTGAGTCTCAATAACCTCCAGGAACACGGATTTTTTAGTTCCTTGCATGAGCCTTTTCTGGAGCCTCATCATGTATCCTTATCTATAGGCATCAGATAGGGGCTATCCAGTCTCTTTGCTCTGTAAGTAGATTAAAGAACAGGTTGAGTTACAAAGAAAACCTCTGTTAATATTACATGTGCTCTGGAATTGCAATCAGATCAGACAAAAATGGGAGAGTTTTAGCAAGAAGAATAGCAAGTATGTCTCAAACATTTTAAGACTGCATTTTAATGCCTGAAGCAAAATTCATTTCTTGAATGAAAAAGATATGATTCATTTTGCTTGACCTTATTCATGGGATTTTAGATAGCTTTTTTTCTTGCCTGATTGAACACCCTTATTTTTGGTTTACTTTGCATTTCTTTGTCTCTTTTTCTTCCCTTATTTCTTTTTCAGTGCTATGGAAAGCTCAAAAAATCAAGGCAGGGAGAAACAATATTAAATATTAGGTAGCAGTGAAATTAGATCTCTCTGTTAAAGCAAATAAAACTAACCATTTCTATATCTAATCTAAATTATCCACGGAATGTTCTCGTTTTCTTTTAAATTCATTTTTTCATAAATATTAATGTAAAATGGGCTCAATAGATACTGTAGCTCTTGATGCTTGAACAAAAAAAAATCAAAACTATTGATTCTCATGATAAGTAAATCCTCTCTTCAGGTCACAATCAAGTTTCCACAGACATTTTTGTTTTCGTGAATGTCTCCCCACATGCACCCTTGTTACAGAATCAGCTAAAAATACATGTCGAGTGCCTGCAGAGCGCGGGGGAAGCTCACACCTCTTCGCAGAAAACTGCGAAAGCTTTCAGCTGCTTCACTTCAGCTGTGTTTAGCTCCTGTTTGAAGACTGAGCAGAATTTTAACAGAAAATACCCCGTGCTTCGTGCCTGCCCTGGGAAAGCTCAGTCACTGGAAGGATGTCCTGCCACCCCATGTTTTCTGACACACCCGTTATGGCACGGTATCACTGTCGTAGAGGTGTTGTGAAAAGGGACCTCTAGCTGCTTCTGCCACCCCCTGCTTCAAGGGGGTGATAGCCCACACTCGATCATGTTGGCGTCACTGGCTGCTGCCTGGATTTGCCTGTGAGGACCAGGCTGGAAAAGTGTCCCCACTCCCACCATGGAAGATGTTGGTTCTGCACCACGGAGGACTCAGGAAAGGGGCCATGGGTTCCCCTGGTCTCAGCCCCTAGCAATCACCACGTATCAACCACAGCCCTAGCAATCACCACTTATCCACCACAGGCAAGGTCCACTGGAATTGTGGACACTTGTAGAAAATGTCAATAATACTGAAAAGTGCAACCTAAAAGCCTAGCCACTACCTCCGTGTCAAAAAATACAACTTCAGTTGATAGTTTCCAGATTCAGATCTTCAGTTGTTCACTTTGAGATCTGGCTGTTCCTTTGCACGTAGAAGTTTCCTTTTTACATAGAGAAATGGGTTTCCAGAAATACTCGCGTACTGTGAATACATCAATACTGACAAGGGGTGTTGAAGGAATTTTCCTATAGCTTGTCCTTAGCCACTTCTTGCAACTGCCTTGCGAGTTTCTGGTTTGGAATATCATTGCCCATAAAATAGGAAAAAAATGCATTTATTCTTTTAAGACAATGCCTATAAATGAAATAACTGCTGTGGCAATTATGGATCCTAATAGAATTCTCCATTTGCAATTATAATTCTGTTTACATTCAAGAAGTACTCAACCATGAGACAAGGGGTCAAGAGATGAGCTGGGGACAGCTGGAACCATTCCACCTGTGAAACTTCCTGAGCCCGCACAGACATACACGCTCATATTAATAATTACCTACAGTTACTAGACAGAAAAGGATGTGTCCAGGATGTGTCCAGGAGTATTACCAGAATACATTTGCTCTTTATATAAAGCAGTTCGAATCTAAATGTTTGCCTTGTGTATATATACATAAACCATTGCTCTTTGCTCAGGAATTACCCAATTGTCTCAAATCTAAGACAAAAGCAAACAAAAGTTAGACTAGATATCCATCCCTGGCAGGTCTGCTGGTGCTCTCATTTAGCTGAGATGGATCCCCACTTCTGCTCTTGGTCCAGGCAAGATCTGGTGGGCCAGATCCCTGGTTTTGGCGTAGCACTGATACTGCTGCCCTGCTCCCTGCTTCTGGCTCCCGAGTCAATGCAGGGTCACACAGGCTCTTTAAGGGCACTTTCAAAGGTACTTTTCAAAGGACTTTCTCCCCACCTGATGTACTGAAATGCAGCTGACCTCTGAAACCCACCAGTGTTAGCGTGGCTCAGCTGAACTTGTTTGCAGGCAACTTACTGGCAAAGTGTAGCTCTGCTCCAAGCCCCGGGTGCAGGTCTCTTTTGGGAGGTACCTGTGCAGCAAACCTGGCTCTGCACTGACACACCTGGACTCAACAGCGAGTTCACTTATCAACAGAGCTCCTTTGTATTCACACTTGTCAATTTTAAATGCAGAATAACTGAAATTATTGCATTTTCTACTGTGAGGCTTACTTTAATTGATTAACCAGAGCCACAGTGCCCATAGCAACTTAAAAACTGCCATCACTTACTTTTAAAATTGTACCTATTTTTTTCTATCACTGCACTGGAGTTCACCATTCTTCTGAAACCCACGTAATGTGGAAAAACAACAACAACAACAACAACAACAAAAACACATATTTAATGAAAATGATTTGGGATTGGATAACACTCTCATTGATGTAAAAGTCAAAAAAAGTCACACACTTAAACAACAGCTCTGAGTACTTTCTAATATTCTGAGAATGCCTTTTATTTGTCGAAGGTCTGAGAATTAATAACTTCTTGGCCCAAGGGAGAAAAAAAAAGTAGGGAGAAAGAGACTCATAAGAGTGATATGAACTGTTGTTTCCATGATCTCTTTCTCAACAGAATAAAATTGTTGATCAAGTAGCGGTTTGTTTACCCCAATCACAGCACTTCTCTCCTGCTGGTAAAGCAGCAATTTGGGAGGTGAGAAAGACTAGGTCTGCAAGTATAACCAGAATAAATTTTCATAATATAAATCATTTACAACAAATACAGAGACACACTTGGAAACAGTAAAGTAAGATGGATAACAAATGTATTCCATCTTGTCTGTAAGAAATTTCTGTTTTGTTTTACCCTCTTTTGGGTGGACACACACCTGTACAGCAGTTCTAAGGGGCCGGCAGGGCTTGCAGGTCCATGACTCTTACTAGTTGGATTGACGTTTTATATTTCTTCAGCAGTAGCAGGCTATGGTATGTGTGCATACACAAATATACCTATACACACACCTATGCATATACATAGCTTTTTAAAGTTTGTGACTTCTTAAATTTTGCTCTACAATTGTTTTGCTGAAGAACTTCAGAAATATACGGTCTGCTGCCAACTCTAGACCAGGCACAGAACAGCAGTTCTCTGCAATTTTAACCCATACATTCTCACTGAAAACCAATAAACAGCTATTACTGCATAACTGCACTCACACTGTACAATACCTTTGTTCCAAGCCCTGCAGAGGTACGTGTCTGAACACTCTGCCCTTCAACAACAAGCCTGGAGGGGGAATGGTCTTAAACTAAAAAAGGATAGATTTAGATTAGACATTAGCAGAAAATTCTTCACTGTAAGGGTGGTGAGGCACTGGAACAAGTTGCGAAGAGTTGTGGATGCCCCATCCCTGGAGGTGTTCAAGGCCAGGCTGGATAAGGCCCTGGGCAACCTGATCTGGTGGGTGGCATCCCTCCCAATGGCAGGTCGGGTTGGAGTAAGGTGATCTTTAAGGTCCCTTCCAACCCACATGATTCTATGATGGAGCAGTTTAGATCTGTAAGGACGGGCCCAAAAGTGGGGTTTTCCCTGGAGAATGGTAAGAGAGGGGCACCCAGCCCCTACCAAGAAAACCAAAAGCAGTGGAATGTGAGATCAGGACCACTCCCGAGCCCTGGGTCATCGTGCTGCTGCAAGCTCACTTACTGATGGAAGGCTGCAAACAGTCGTGTTTTCCTGACACGCATTTAAAACTTACACTCTTTATTTGTTTGATCCCTTTGCTTAAAAACAAACAAACAAACAACAAAAAAAATGTCAGGTTAAAAACAGGTATTCAGCATGGCCAGAAGATTTTTCATTCCTCCCTTATCCAAAAAATCATTAAAACCGGCACTTTTATTTCAGTGCAGCCGTGCTTTCTGACAGAAGATCACTCTGGCAGAGCTTCTGATCAGTCCCAGGAGGAATGACCATGCAGGGAGAACAACCCACATCAAGGCTGCCAGACATGTAATAATGGGTTGACTAACAACAAGCTGAGAAGTCTTTCCATTCAACTGGTGTTTGTGAAAACCAGGTGGGAGGAAGAGGAGAAAAGGAAAGGAAGGGACAGGTTTGATCCCAGGTGACAAGTCCATGCAGCAGGTCAGGATTCATCCAGGAGCACGGTCCTCTGTACTTTTACAGCACTACAAAATCCTGGAAGAAAGGCTGCCAGTGACAGCTCTGACATACACTCGCAGCTGCACCGTGAATGGCACATAGGTAATGGGGGTTTCTCATAATCAGCCTGTCAGATTTATGTAAAAACAGACAAGATAACAATAGGTAACTCTGCTTTTGTCTGACAGAAACCTGTGACCTATTTAGAAATTACTCAGAATACAGTATCTGTACATGCTGGCAGATAGGGGAACCGTCCTGACACTCACCTTGCTGATACAGTGACATTATTTTGACAGCAGTGCTGTGCAGCCAAATGGACTTCGGTTCATGAAAAGGGATTATGCAGATGGAGACACAGCAAAATTGTAAGAAAATACCCCCAGCTCGTGGGATGGAGAACAGCTCTGGTGCGAGGCCAGGCAGCTGGCAATGCGTCCTGGGGCTGGCTGCAAGCGGCAGAAAGGGGCCTGTGTTTGCAGAGAAGGGTTTATTTTTCACTGATTGCTGTTCCTCCCTGAAAAGCTGCGCTTGCGGGAACACACCTTTATCACAACCTGTCATTTCTGGAGGTTATTGCTTTTGACAAACATGAGAGCCTCCGCAGCCTGGCATGAGATAAAATGGGGCATCTTGCCTGGTCAAGACTGAGCGTGCGTCACCTCTGCAGGTAACTCCTCTCCTCGAGACAAGGAAAAGCTGCAAGATGAATAGATCTCGACTAATCCCACAAGCCAGATACAGCAGAAAAGCTGCATGATTGATAACCTTTCAGTGGGGAAAAAAAATAACATAAATCCTCATCTGACAATGTGTAGTCTGAGAATTGAACAATTCGTTTGGTTGATATATTTGCTTTTATGTTGCATGAAATCATTTGTGCTACAGAGCCCAAAGGTGTAACTGAGAGCCGGACTTTGTTGTGCTAAGGACATTGCTAGATACGTATGTGTGGCTAAAGGCAATCCTCCCGGGAAGCAGATGGGGCACTTTGTGGCATGCTGCTGATGGACGAGAGTGGTCAGGGTGTGTACAGGTAGCCCTGAGTAAAGGAAACAAGGAGGGAAGGAAGAAATGCTCATTGTACCACAGCAAAGGGAGACCGAGGCCAAAGCAGAAGTATTCTGCCCGCAGCCACCCCAGGTGTCTCTGGAGACAGCACGCCAGCCCCACACTCTCCAGAGAACCCCACTTTTCTCATTAGCACCAAACAAGGAAAGAAAGATGTTTGTATTTGGTATTCAAACAAACAAACAAACAAATTCAAGACAGCAATCCTTCAAAAAACAAGTTTAGTCCCCCCAAAAGGCACTGAATATATTTTTCTTTCACGTTTTGTGGTTCTTGTTTTTTCTGACAGGCTTCTTGTGACTTTGTAATAAAAGCAGTTAGGGACAAGTCAGTTTTAAAAACACACAGGACACTTCCTTGGACATAATTCTTTAACCACACAGATCCCATGTTACTGGGTGAGCTGGTTCCTCACCCCCTGCAGATCAGCACAGAGGAGATGGCCTTGGGCAAAACCAGACACGGCCGCACTCCCGCAGCAGCACAACTGCCCCAGCGCCCAGTGCCACGGACAGGGCACGGGTTTATCCGCACGGCAGGCGGGATAGGAAACATCACCTGAAGTGGCTCAGCAGCCTTATGCTTTACCCACCTCACATGGACGAGGTCTCAGTGAGATCGTAGCGTGAGATTTTCCCACAGAGCGTTCAGATGCGAGGAGCGGGACGCTAGAGAAAGAAACATTTCCAGCAGCACATTGCTGCTCGCCTGTGTTATCAGTAAGCCTAATAAAGCACTGGGCTTCTAACACTTTGGGAACAATGCCACTATCATTCTCAAAGGCTTTTTTTGGTTAGTGCATCTGAACAGAACAGAGTGCATTTTTTTTCAGATGCCTAGTTTATGTGACTAAAAAAAGTAGTTTGTGAATTTGAGCTGAATTCTGGTTTCGTTTTGTTATTACCATATAAATGGGTTATTTTCTAGAGATTTCAAAAACTGAAGTGGAGAAGTGGAGACATTACCTTATAGAAATATTTTCATTAAAAAAAAAATCTTAGTTTGAAATTTTAGCATCTAAATATTGCTTTCTAATTCAGAACTTGATACAAAATGTTTTTCTATTTTCATTAATAAGTGATATATATTTATTTTCTTTTTAACCATCTTCTTCCTACCTGTGACTTTTGGTTCACCTTCTAAGTGAAAATTCCCAGTATTTGCAGAGTTCTCACGGGCACTGAGATGGCAGCGGTGCCTCCGAGCCTGACAGGGGCACTCGCTGTGCAGAGCACGGACTCGGGGCACCTCCTTCACCTCTCAGGGAAGGGCATCCTCCAGATGGTGATGTACATCACCTAGGTTAAGCCTCACCCTCTGAAGCGCCTTCCTTGGCTACAGAGGCATTCTGAGGAGCCTGACTTCCCGGCTTGAACATGATGTCTTCCTGGGGGAAAATGGGCAGTGGGTGGTGAGTAAGGTTGAACTGGGGGGATAATGGGACATGCGGGGTGGTTTGCTGAACAGCATGCCAGGATTTTTTGTGCTTTCCCTTTTTCTGCTTGGGTCCGTAGTATACAACTTCTGCAGATGAGTAAAACTAATCTGATTTCACTTCTAGGTGGAAGGGAGAAGGAGATGGGGCTGGAAAAAGAAATGGAAAGGAAAAACAAACAAACAAACAAAAAGCTAGTTTAAAGCCCTAAAAAACAGAAATTTGAATGAAAATCTGTTGGTATCAATTGCTGCCTTTCTCTTCTGGAGGTGCTTCCCTTCAGGAGAAAATTTTCCTCAAAAGCCAACAGAGACGGAGGCTGGTCACTGATCTGCAGCCTGTGAGCACTGACTGTAGCTTAGAAAATAGGATTTATGTGAACTGAAAATGAGTTTACAGAGGAAAAGATGCAGCAATTGTGGGAAAACATTTTAGCTTCTGAACTCATCCTTAATAGCAGCTTTTTATATCACATTTTGCTATGCAGGAAAAGATGCTTATCCGAGTGGGAAGGCTTAGCAGGTAACATCTAGGCTTACAGCTAGCTTCATCAACATAAGAACAGGGTTTTCCAAAGAGGCACACGGAGCTTTTAACGGATAATTTAGAAATGAATCCTGCTTTCTCAGGACCTATGTCAATGCCTTCACTACCGACCCTTCCTGCTTCAAGGCACACACACCTCCAGCCCCAGAACCAGTGCTCTGGGCAGTGCTCCATACCCACGTGCTTTGGGAGACAAAGACCTGCCTGTGCACACCGCTGCTTTGTTTGTTCTTCGCACTATCAAAGCAAAGTAACCTTGGCTCCCATTCTGAAATGTAGAATCAGTTCCAAGTTGCCAAATTATTTTCCAAAAAATGAATAATTCAACATACCACTGAGTGATAAAAATTTTGTCATAGCTGATTTGAAAGAATCCACAGCTGTGAGGAACTATTTCATTCAAGAATTAATGATTTGAGGGAACAACTGTTTATTGCAGTAATAGGGCCAGAACCTTCTCTATCTGCTTTCTCAGCACATGAAGAAAAAGAGAGACCGGAGCAAGGTTTTCAGGTTTGCTCCTGACAAGCTTTCATGATGTAGTGGTTGAGATCCTCCTGGAAGAGGAAGCTGTTATGAATAAGAAAGTGTAACCATCTCCCAGCAAGATTTATTCTCTTGTTGATAAGCCAAATTAGTTTTGCTATTCTCTTCTTAATCTGATTGACAGGGCAAATCTGTCATCATTTATCATGACACCTACATTGGAAGTAAATTAAATCAACAAGAATGAAACTGTGTAACACTTTATCTTGCATATAACTGCAGGGCAGGATGCGCAATGGGACTGTGTACGTTCCTTCTGGACACCGCAATGCTTGTATGCTGTCAGGCTGTAAATGAAAGAAGCCATTGTAAAGGCTCCCTTTGCCTCCAAGGTGGAATCCTCTTGCCTGGAGGCTGTTATGCATTTGCATCCTAACAAGCTGCCTTAAAAATCATTTGGTAATTGAAAGTTATAGTTTGTGCATCTTAACACTTATTTAATCTAATTGATCATTAGAGTTAATTAAAACAAGTCAATGGCTTCAATCCCAGTTTAAGAACTTGGCATGAAGGAGAAAGTGATTAATTCTTCCAACCTATATTCAGATATATCTCTATTACGATATAGAATATGAATGAGTTGAATATGTAAAGGTTGATCACCCTTACTTCTCTGTTGCTTCCCATGAAGACAGTGATATTATCAAACAGATCATTAATATGCCAGTCTTCCCATAATTCAAAGTGTATTGCAGTGAAATAGGAAATATGTTCTCCATCCTTCCTGCAACCTCAACAACAAAAAGGAAATTAAAAATATTCAATTTCTAAGGTATTAGGAGTAAATTCTGTAACCTCTATCTAGTTTGATCTGATTCTAAATGATTCCACATTTCCATTTCCATTGATTTAAAAGAACATAGAACTGCCACAAAATTACAATTCAGGCAGCAATTCCCTTTGAAATCAAAGATTTGCCTAAGAAATACTGGATTTTTTTCCAAAATTATTTTATTTTATTTTATTTTATTATTTTATTTTATTTTATTTTATTTTAGGTTTTGCAGCAAAAAGTTCTCTCAGCAAGGAATGCATGCTTATGAAAAGAAACTACATTTCTAGCTCACTTGGGCAAAAGTGACTTTTTGCATCCAGAGAAGTTTATATTGCATACAGATACATCATATTTCTTATTTGTGTATACTGAGTATTTTTAAAAGAATCTGTCAAATCTCCCATCTTTTTCAGAACTAACACATTTATTGCCATAAAGCATTTCCTGACTCTAACGACAACCTGTGAGAGGTAATATCACCTTGCACAACAAGGCAATTTCTTGCAAACACTGTACATAGAGAAAGGGAAAGTCCTGGTGCCCCAAAGATGAAATTTTAAGGTTTCAAATAAGTGAAAATTACAAATGCATGAATTGCATTGAATAATTTTAATAATCACAGGCAGATACTAGCTTATTGGATATTAGATTATTATTCTATATTACTGCAAAATTTTAACCAACCTTGTCAGCAGTGACAAAATCTGTGTGTACTCATCTCAATATATACAAAATTGAGAAAACATTGTTTATTGTGTGAAACTTTCTTCAACAAATCTATTTTTCTTTGACTTTTAACTGACCCCAAATTGCTCTGAACTGTTGATCTGATATTAAAAAGTTCAACAAAATAGAAGACGTCTTTAGTTCATTGTGACCATTTCTTCCTTTTTTGATAAATAGATTCCAGAATATTCACTGAACAGAATTAAACAGAAAATGTACTCAGAGTAAGAAAGAAAAAGTACGCATGTTGTTCTAACACAAGAACTAGGAAACATCAAAAATAGACAGCAGGAAGCTGTATCAGAACAAGCAAAGTGGGATGTGCAATAGAGCACTTCCCTGGGGAGCTCCTTAGCACAGGATATTTTGATGCTACCAATTTTCATGGGTTCAAAAAGCAGCTGTGCAAATTCAGCGAAGAAAAAGTCTGTGCAGCTACAAAAATAAAGACAGTATTTCTGCCACAGGACATCTTGTAGGCTGTATGGCTGAAGGCTAAGGTTTATTTTGGAAGAATATCACTACGTGCTTACACATAGGAAAGGACGGGTGAGAGGGAGAGGTCTTTTGTAACTCCCTTACAGACCTACAATTGCCTTTGTGCAAAATATTAGGTGGAATGTTGTATATTACAGCAACAGGCATCTGCTCTTGGACAGTTACGGTGTCATAAGCAATTCTGTGAGGTACAAGGTATCCTACAACAGGTACCCAGTTGATCTGTTCCATCACCTGGGGTTTGGTACAGTACACTCCTGAGGGCTTCAGAGGCATAGCTGTCACACCCGCCCTGCCTACTTTTTATAAGGAAATTTCTTCATTATATATGCATACAGGCAAGGGTGTATGGCGAGAAGTAGGTCTTGCCATCTGTTTCCATTAAATACAAGGAAGTGGAAAAATGTTTTCAAAGGACAGCATGAAAATTTCACAAAGAAATTAATTTAAAAGATGAGCTATCCACGAAAATGACACAGATTGCTGCTGTAAATGTGATATAGTTACAGAAAAGTGTAATCCCATAACTGCTGATAGAACTTGGATTTAAATAAACTCCATCTAGATTTATATTTTGGCACACCAATTAAATCTATTGATTTTATCTTGCCAGTGTTCAGGAGACTTTTGGATAATGCCCTTCATAATATGCTTTAACTTTTGGTTACCCCTGAAGTGGTCAGACAGTAGGACTCGATGATCGTCTGTAGGTCCCTTCCAACTGAACCATGCTATGCTGTGCCATGCTGTGCTATGCTACAAATACAGCGTTCTGTAAGCCACTTTTCCCCTAACTAATAGGTTCTTGTATCATGTCAGAGTATAACAGATAACTTACTAGTAAATACTTCTATTTCAAAGCTTAATCAGTATTCTTGCTTAGCTGTCATATCTCATCTAATTTATGGCTTTTTTTTTTTTTTTCATTTAACTGTTCAGATCTCAGAAAATCTCCATTTCAGACTACCATTTTTTACTTTGAAAAATGACACCGTTTGTATTGCTGTGGTCTTTTATTTATCAAAAACACTTTGCTCAGCATGTAACAAAAACCAGAGTCCTCTGCCTCTCTGAGCATGGCCATCTACCAGAGGGTTCCTGGCTCAACGGTTATAACAGGGGGACGGGCAGTCTTCCAGAAAGCCTGTTGGCAATGAACTGGAATTAACACAACTAAATATTCAGATCTAGAGAGAGACTGCAAGGTTGGTAAATAAAAATAAAATAAATGAATAAAAATCATATTTAATTCATAACTAGAGCAGGCCTGATACTAATGTTATCATGGTTCCGTAAACATGGCACTTCTGAAATCTTTTCTAAGGGAAGCCGTATTTATCACAGCATTATTATTCAGTCTGGTCAGACTAGTCTTCACCAGCTGTCTCAGACAGAGAATTTAACCACATTGCTATGAAGCTTGTGGATAACTTTGAATATACAGCAAGAGGCAATGTGAGCAAATTTGTTTTACTGCCCACTCCACAGTGTCGGAAGTCCTGGAACCATAATGACAAATGAAGTAATGGTGTTGGTAGACGAGAAGCTTGACGTGAGGCAGTAATGTGCTCTTGCAGCCCAGAAAGCCAACCATACCCTGGGCTGCATCAAAAGCAGCGTGGGCAGCAGGGCGAGGGATGTGATTCTCCCCCTCTGCTCTGATCTCATGAGACTCAACCCGGATCCTTGTGTTCACCTCTGGGGTCTCAGTACAGGAAGGAAATGGAGGTATTAGAACAAGGCCTGAGGGGGTCCATAAAAAGATTGAGGGGCTGGAGCACTTCTCCTACGAAGACAGGCTGAGAGAGTTGTGGTCATTCAGCCTGAGGAAGAGAAGGCTCTGGCAAGACCTCATTGCAACCTGCCAGTACCTAAAGTGATAGTGTAGTGATAGGACAAGGGGGAGTAGCTTTAAACTAAAAGAGGGTAGGTTCAGATTAGATGTGAGGAAGAAATTCTTCCTTCCGAGGGTGGTGAGGGAAATTCTTCCCCCTGAGGAGCTGTGGCTGTCCCTGGCAGTGCTCAAGGCCAGGCTGGATGGGGCTGGGGGCAGCCTGGGCCGGGAGCAGGGGGCCCTGCCCATGGCAGGGGGCTGGAACTAGATGATCTTCAAAGTCCCTTCCAACCCAAACCATTCTATGATTCATAGATAATTTAAAAATAGATGACTAAAACGCAGAGATGAGAATCGCTGCTCCTAGAAGGACTACTCTTCCTTCACTGACAGTGGAGGGAGCGTTGCATTGGCTCTCATTGGTATGTCTAAAAATGCCACAATATAAGTGGAAGAGCTGCCTTTCTGGGAATCAGTGCATAGGAAACATCAACATGCACACTCCTGCAGGGGACAAACAGAAAATGCTTCTTCGAATTAGCCAGTCCCTTTCAGCACTTTATGCCGCTCTGGAAAAAATGCAAAAAAAAGCATAGTCCCAAATAATTTTTGATCTGATACCTTTCTTTACAAAAGGAAATAACATTTTTACAATATAGCTGCAGCTTGTTAGTCCTATCCCATGGTAGTACTGCCTTCAGGAAGATTCTTGCTCAGTATTCTTGAATATGTTAAAAATATCCTAAATAAGGAAAAAGATTGAAAGCAATGAAGATGTGGTTTTGTATGAAATCACCTATGAACACCTATGTAAAAAATAAATGTAGTCTGTTTTAATTCCCATGAAAATGCACTAGTAACTCAGGAAATCAAACTGAATTAATTATTCTGAATTATCATCATTAGCAAACTTGATTTCACTCATATGCACTAGCAATTTGTTCTTTATGCTGCACGAATAAACAGCTCTCCTCAGATTTCAGCAGCAGAACTCTTTTTCTCTTTCAGCAGGTGACAGAAGCCTGTGGGCCGTGTCCTGTTGCACCCCCTGTGCTGCTGCAGTGCTGCTATCCTCACTGTCCTGTCCTCGAGCAGGTGACGTAAGAGGGTGACATGAAGTTTAGCTTAGAGATCTTTACTGTGTTCTGAATATAAAGAACAATAAAACTGAAGACACTGTTCAAAAGTCACAGATTCCATTTCCAAACAATTATGAAATAGTGCAAGCCAATTCCAAAAGCAGCTCACCCCGTTTGTTCTGTGTACCTTCTTTACAATGGGACAAGACTGCTTGGAGTTGTCTGTCCTCCTTTACGGGCAATAGCAGAAGCATGTACGCCTAGATGAGAGTGGGGGGCTGACAGCAGGTAGCTGAGCTAAACCAGAGTTTATGGAAAAGACAGAGACATGATGTACCTCCTCCTCCTCCCTGCCTCCATGTTTCAGGCAGTTCCCAACAGTTCCAAAGCAGGTCTGATGGGAAAGACAGCCATAACGCACACAGCTAATGGCAGAAATTATCTAGTATCAGAGGGAAAGGGAGTCAACCACAACCTCGTGGTTAGAGATTTAACTTGAAACCTTATGTACCAAAAAGACCCAGAGGGCAAAAGGAAGCCCATCAGGCTCTCCAGAGCATCTGCTTGACCTCTGCCTGTGCAGGTTCTGTTTGTTTCTGAACCAGTTTGTGCTGAGTCGGTGTTGCATGCAGAGCTGATTACAAGATAATTTGGTGAGACAAGGCCATTTAATGGGCTGAGCATGGGTGTGTTAATAGAAACATGTCAAGAATTAACTGCACATCTCTGCAGACATGTCAACTTTGTTGAGACACACTGCTGTCTTCATTTCTAGTTGGATAACACTGTACTGGGCTTGTGCATCAAGGTTTTGCTAGCAGGGGTAGCCTCTGTGAGCAGAGCCCAGCAGCTGCCCCAAGTCAGATCACAGCCAGCTCCAGCTGCTCCAGAGGGGACCTGCCACTGGTTAGAGCTGAGCCATTGAAGTTAGTTGGGCCTCTGGGAGAGCAGATTTAAGAAAGGGGAAACTGCTGGGCTGGGGCTGCAACTTGTGGAGAGGAGACCATGCAGGAGCAGGGGGTCTGGGGGGAGCTGCTGCCCGTGGGGGACCCGTGCTGCAGCAGTTTGCTCCTGGAGGATGGACCCCGTGGGACAGAGCCGTGTGGGAGCAGTTCTTGAATCACAGAATTATAGAACCATGGAATCATAAAATAGTTTGGGTTGGAAGGGACATTAAAGGTCATCGAATTCCCACCTCCCTCCCATGGGCAGGGACACCTCCCAGTAGACCAGGCTGCCCCCAGCCCCATCCGGAGCCTTCTCTTCTCCAGGCTGAATGATCCCAACCCTCTCAGCCTGTCTTCGTAGGAGAGGTGCTCCAGAGGTGCTCCAGACTCTTGATGAAGAGCTGCTGCCTGTGGGCAGCCCCCGCAGGCTCAGTTGGGGAAGGACGGCATCCCGTGGGAGGGACCCCACGGCGAGCAGGGGCAGAGAGGGACCGTGAAGTGTCAGGGCCTGACCGCAGCCCCCATTCCCTGGTCCCCTGCACTGCTCAGGGGGAGGAAGTGGAAGAGGGTGGATAGGGGGAAGGCATTTTTAGTTTGCTTCTAATTCTCACTGTCCTAGTCTGTTAGCGATAGGCAGTAACTTGTATTAATCTCCCTTTGTTGAGTTTGTTTTGCCTGTGACAGTAATTGGTGAGCGGTCTCCCTGTCCTTGTCTCAAACATTAAGCCCTTTTTTGTCATATTTTCTGCCCCTATTCTGTTGAGGAGGGGGAGTGAGAGAGCAACGTGTTGGAGCTGAGCTGCCAATCAGCATGAAACTACCACGCACGTCCTGACAGCGTGACTAAATAAATGAATCTGAACGGAAGCTTTTGCTTTAAAAATAACGCTTTCTACTAAATGCCTTTTGAACTGGCTTTCACAGTTAATGTGGCAGATTCTCAATACCTTGTGATGAAAAGATTTAATGGCTATTAATTATTATTACTACTATTATTTTTTGTATTTAGTCTCCATTGTAATAATACTGTTCCTGAGAATGTTGGGGGGAATTTGGGTTTCATTTAATGAGATGGGTTCCGACAGTTGCAACAATACTCTCAGCTTCTAACCAGGGTTACTGTAGAATGCAAAATGTAGATTTTGTCCTTTTGCATCAACTCTTATGACTTGGGAGAGAATATATATATATATTTTTTTTTTAGAAAAACAGCCACTTATTATTTAGGGAGTTAGCAACAGAGTGTCTGCTACATGCTCCTGTACCCAGTTAACACCTCATTTCTTGTGAGATTGCTTTCTAGTGTTCAGAAATTCTAGTTTGAACTTCCACCAAGATCTCAGCATTTCCTTGCCTGATACATTAAAGAATCTTTTCTTAACAGGAACATGCATAAATACATGCACACCAAGATCAAGTCAACTCTTAGCTTCCTCTGGGATAAAATATTTAAATGGAAGGTGTTTTTTTTTTTTTTTTCTTTCTATATCCTGTATGTTTCTTTCTCTGGCAGTTTTATTCCAGACCTCATTCTCATATCATTCTTTTTTTGTTGTTGTTGTTATCACCAGTGCTTTTTGTTGTTGTTGTTGTTTTCTTTTTTATTATTATTTTTTATTATTTTTTTTTATTTTTTTTTTCCCTAGATCAACCAGAATTTAAGCTTCATACCATATCAACTCTAAAAACCTTTTGTATGTGTTATGCTACATAAATGAGAGTTTGAATCCTCAGTGCCATCTTTACCGTATCTCAGAGGAATTTGACAGCTAGCTTTCATGTTTGGCAAGCTAAGGATACATGTTAAAATTTACAGATGCTAGAAATGCTCCAACATTTGAAACAAGGCCCTGTCTTTTCTTAGAGTGGAATATAACAGGGACACTGATAAAATTTCAAGTCATGAACATTTTGCATCTGTAAATGATGAATACCTTTGCCTAAAACTGAACATAGAGCATTGTCTAAAGAGCTCTCCCCCGTGTTTTACAGCCTGTTGCTCTGCAGGCTTCTAATTTCTTGGTCTTTAAAACCCTGCATTAAGTAATTAATCCTTAAAATATTTTTCCTAACATAGTATTTGGCCAAGGAATTAAAACCATTGCAACAAGCTTGAACATGATGTGCTATACTCAGAACTGTTGATGTCTAGATATGTTTTGCATAATATCAATTATTTACTTTAGATATTTTTTAAACTGTTATAATACTGCTACTAATTGAGCACAAGTACAGAAAATAGTATTTAAGCTGACTAAAAGTCGAGTGTGTAAATTTTTCAGCTTTTACTTAGTACACATTATTTTAGTTGGGGAGCTTGCCAGAAAGATTGGTGAGGCCTTGTTTGTTAAAAAGTGGAGCTTTCCAAGTTGTTTAGCTTGTGGAGATGTCGGTCATAATCTAATTAGACTTCTTATGCATCGCACTGAAGTTTAGAAGGCTGGGCACTACTGCTTTTTTAATTTTATTTATTTATTTATTTATTACTGTGCTGCGCTGGTATGTAAGTACTTGGGGCTATAACTGGAATGTGAAATTGTACGGATGGCAGAACAAAATGCAACTGAAAAGTGACGGCAGTACTGGAAAGAACAGCATTAGAGCTGAATTTGAGTAGCCTCCTAACACAAAGGAAAGGAAAACAGCTTTGTGATGAAATTTGCAGATGCTTACATAGTTGAAGTTGAGAATATTAATAGATCCAGAGGAAAATTCACAACGTCTGTAAACAATACATGAAATAATCCAGTACATGTAATTTCTTTTGTTAACAAGAGATTCTATCCCTTGGAGAGCTGAAGAAAAATGGGTTGAGGCAGGATTGCATGGGGCAGCCTTTCTCTCTTGGCAAGCCAAATGGCCTGGGGGAGCCAGCCCCAGAAAGGGGGCCCTCAGCCCCCCCAGCCCTCCTCCTTCCTCCACGTGAGGGCATCTTCCAGGCTGCTCCCAGCACCGCTGCCTTTGGGCCATGTTGGGCATCACAGAGGCTTGCTGAGGTCACAGTGGCCACCGCCTTTGCCCTGGGCCCTATAAAACTGGCCCCCCGCAGCAGGCCTGCCACTTGCTCAGCTACTTGGTCCTCTGAGAGCCAGCGGCAGGATGAAGGCTAGAGGAGGAGCAAGGCGAGCGGCAGCCCTCCTCGGTGTGAGGACAGCGAAGCGGTCCGAGGAAACACTGAGGATGGCAACTAACGAGAGGAAGATGTGTCGTGGGCAGAGGGACAGCGCCTCCGGCACAAAAGACACCAGTGCCCGGGGGACGTCTGGTGCCCGGCCCACAGACACATATCGGAGATATCATTGGCACCGCAGCGATGCAGGGAACAGGCCGGCCCCTCAGACATACAGCGACAGTGGGCCTGGGCCTAAGCTGTGCTGCAGTGGTGGTGTGGAACGATGGCAGGAGCGTGAGGCAGGCAGCCGTGAGGAGCAGAGGCGTGCCCGTCAGCCAGAACGCAGTGTGGGACCCAGCCATGGCCGTAAAACAATGGCAGCATTGAATCCATGCCTGGAAATGAACTGGACCACGGCATGGGACCTAAATGTGGAACTGGGAGGCCCCCTGGTTCGGCACCCTGGCCTGAAAATATTCCTGATGGAAGGCATCCCGTGTGGGCAGTCCTGGACAAGGACTGGCTTATCCTCCTGCCTAACACCGTGGAGCCCATGGAGGTGGGTCCACAAGAAGAGCTGGAGGAACCCATGGAAGTGGATCCACCTCAGCCACATCAGACCTGGGACTACCCCGGCAGGTCTTTGCTCTGTGCCATCAGAAAACACCAACAGCTTCACAGCAGGGCCTGGCCAGATCCCTACTCGTTGTCGCTCAGGCTCCATCCCATGCATTAGCTTGGAGCCACCAAACACATGGCAATAAAGAACTTTTGCTGATTCTTGGGGGTTGTGTGCGTGCTTCTTTCCCATCCACCAGCCCTTGTGCGGCAGGTGGCATCCCTTCTGCACAGAGCCTCAAGGAAGAGCACAAGAGAGGACACAGCTCCCTTCGGGCTGCTGCGCTGCGGTGACAGGAGGAGTCCCCAAGGGCCACCATGCGCCTTTAACATTTGTTTAAATAGACTGAGGGGTGAAATAGTAGCAAGTAAGCGATTATAGGTGGATAATTTCTTTTATTAAGAGTGAGTTTCTGTATCTGAGTAATTGGTAATGACAAGCACAGAGAAGGCTGAGGTACTCAGCAACTGCTTTGCCTCTGTCTGCACTGGCAGACGGCTTCCCAAGTCTTTCATTTCCCTGAAGCCGTAGATGGAGGCTGGGGGATCAAAGTCCCACCCGCTGCAAGTGAAGAGCAGGTTCGACACCACCTGATGAACCTGAACAGGTACAAGTCTGTGGGACCTGATGACATGAATCCCAAGGTCCTGAGGGAACTGGCTGATGGAGTTGTCAAGCCTCTCTCCATCATAGCTGAAAAGTCCTGGCAGTCAGGCGATGTCCGTGGTGAGTGGAAAAATGGAAATGTCATGCCCCTACTCTTCAACAATTAAAATAAAGAACTGGACAAAGAGCACTACTCTTCAACAGTTAAAACAATTAAGACACATTCCTTCTTAGGAAGAGCAGTCAGGCATTGGGACAGGTTGCCCAGGGAAGTGGTGGAGTCACCGTCCCTGGGGGTGTTCAAGGAAAGGTTGGACACGTTGCTTAGGGACATGGTTTAGTGGGTGACATTGGTGGTGGGGGATGGCTGGACCAGATGATCTTGAAGGTCTTTTCCAACCTTAATTTTTCTATGATTCTGATTCAATATTTTACTGCAGGAACAAAAGGATGTGAAAATAGCATAAAGTTACCTTTGGTGTGCATTACAGAATAGCCACCAGAAAACAGCAAGCCAAAGAGAAGAAAAAAATCATAGTGAGAAGGCAGCGTGTGAACATTTCCCAAGGACCGTTAAGCTGCAGAGACTAGTAGGCATGCTGTATCTGCAAGAACTGGTAGATATAAAACACCAGAGGGTACAGTAGCACACACAAGAACCAACAAGGGCAGTACAGCTCAGACCACATCCGCATGGAGAACATCTGCCCTTTGTAGAAAAACACTACTGGATTATCCAGGCACTTGACAAAACAAAGGATAGTCTAAGGGACCTTTTGAAGCCATCTAGAAGTCACTAGTAGCCCAGCATGACTCCCTGCTTCTGAACGTACCCCTGAGGCTGGGCTCTTCACTGGGGTTCTAGCTGGGCAATGATGAGAGGATGTGTGAGTGAGCCAAGTGAAAATGTGAATGTGTTGTGTGAACAGTTATTTACTACTGTTTATAGAATCAAGCCTTTGTTGCTAGTAACAACAGCTTAATGAATAGAAGGTTTTCTAAGATGCATTCATTGTGAACTTTGATTTGTGTCACCACATCACTTATCAGGGTAAAAGGAATTTACAGCAGAAAGTTTCTTTCATTTGCTTTTCTACTCCCTTAGCATTGTGAGTTACAGGAGAAAAAAAGAAAAAAAAAAGAAAAAAAGAAAAAAAAAAAAAAGAAAAAAAAAGAGCACAGCACCATCCTAGCCTCATTCCTACCATGGTGATTTTGCACCTCTAAGGGTTGTTTCTTAGCCCTAAAACTGCAGTTGAAACAGCAAAAGGTGGGAAGAGCACAGGACTTTGACAGCCAGAATCATTCTAATTTCTTCCATCTCCAAGTAGCCAGACACATTAATCCTCCTTAGCCCCAGTGTTTCCATGGGAGCTCACATATATTTAGAGTGAAATCCTTCCCTCATATAAATATTAGACATCTAAATCTGAGCCAGTTTTCTGGGCTCCCTTTAGAGCCCATGGGGAAGAATGGGCAATTAGTTCCCATTCGTCTGATTTACCTATATAACAACTGCCCTTCTGATGTTCTCATATCTCTCCATTAGTTACAAACAGAATCCAGGGTGACTTACTCTGATTTAAGAGCCTCGCTCTTAGCTCTCTAAACCAAGATACACCCAGTCTTAATGATCTCCAATTGCAGCTGAAAGCCCCGTTTTCCAAGGCACATCTCTGCAGCTCCCACAACACAGGATAATGGCATTCTTTGTTCCTATACACCTGTTTATGTTTATTTATATGCATGATAATTACATATCCCAGAATGAAGCCACCTCTACCACTCCATTTAGATCATCTCTGCCACCCACTCTATTTACAATAACCTCATTACTAATATTCTTGATAATGATGATACATTTCCTTTCATGTCAAAATGTATCATCACAAAGGTCCAAGAATAAGCCTTACAAAGTCTATGAACTATTCCTTCGTGGGCTTCTCATCAACAGTACATGCCAGGTATTCATGCTCTTGAGATAATTGTTGCAATGCATCTACCCCGGCTGAAATAAACCCTGATTGTATAAAATAGGAAAGAGAAAACACTTCAAAAATTCAGGGAATAAACTGTATATGTGAAGAACAGGATGACATGAATACTTGGAGTTCGAAAAGCCACTATTAATTTAGGTTTGTCTTGATCTTTAACATACAGAATTCACAGTATTTCTTTTTATCTACTAGGAGCAACTGTGGTGCAATCAAGAAACATTGCCATGAAAACTGAAATAAAGGAATAGCATGAAATCTTATCCTGTAGAGAAGGATTGCTAAATAGAGGCAAGAGTCCTGTGTCTCTGCCTAGAATTCACCTGAAAATCCTTGAACCATAGAATATCTCAATTTGGAAGGGACACACATGGATCATCAAGTCCCACTCCTGGCTTCACAGAGCACCACCCAAAAAACAGACCCCGTGTCTGAGAGCGGTGTCCAAACGCTCCTTGACCTCCTTCAGGCTCAGCACGGTGCCCACGTCCCTGGGCAGCCTGTCCCAGTGCCCAAACACCCTCTGGGTGCAGAACCTTTCCCTAACCCCAGCCTGACCCTCCCCTGTCCCAGCTCCATGCCGTCCCCTCGGGTCCTGACGCTGTCCCCAGAGAGCAGAGCTCAGCGCCTGCCCCTCCGCTCCCCTGTGAGGGAGCTGCAGGCCGCCATGAGGCCTCCCCTCGGCCTGCTCTGCTCGGGGCTGAACAAACCCGGGGACCTCAGCTGCTCCTATTACATCTTGGCCTCTAGACCCTTCACCATCTTTGTAGCCCTCCTTTGGACACTCCCTAATAGTTTTATGTCCTTTTTATCCCATGGTGTCCAAACTCGCAGACAGTGCGCTAGGTGAGGCTGCACCAGAACAGAGCAGAGCGGGACAATCCCTTCCCCTGACCTGCCAGCAGTGCTGTGCTTGACGCACCCCAGGTACAGCCCTTTTGGCTGCCAGGGCATGCTGCTGGCTCATGTTCCACTTGCTGTTGACCAAAACCCCCAGATCCCTTTCTGAGGGGCTGCTCTCCAGCCTCTCATTCCCCAGCCTGTACGTAAAGCCAGGGCTGCCCCATCCCCGGTGTAGAATCCAACTGGTTAAACTTCAGATTGTTAATGATAGTCCAGCCTTGTAATTTGTCAAGATCTCTCTGCAAGGCCTCTCTACCCTTGATGGAACCTACTGCTCCTCCCAGTTTAGTGTCATCCACAAAAGGTTCATGGAGTATCCAGTGAGGAATGTGCCAGCCAAGTTCGAAGAAGCCACCGAGAAAGACTCTTATTATCCACCGTATTTTCAAATTACATAAGGCTGAAGAATGGCAGTTGTCACTCAGGCTGCAGGACCAGGTTGCACAACAGTTCCGGGTCACAGAGGATTTGCAGTTCCCCCTTGAATGGGAAACGGCTCCACCACATTCTTGGGAGAAAAATAAGAATAAACTCTTCAAATAGTTTTGCCACAAAATCTTTGCATTGTGTAAGCTGATGGTGTTTTATGAGTATTTTGAAGTCCATTTCCCAGAAGCATGCTAAGAAGTAAATCCCTCAGATTGGTTGGCATATGTTATAAAAGGCACGTAGCTTATCAAAGGGAGAAAAGGACACTGCTAATAATAATAATAATAAATAATAATTTTAAAAAGTCAGCTGCTAAAAAGGCTTGTGCTGTCCACATTGATAGTTCTGTAACCAGACTAGTCAGTTTGAAAGTCATCTCTCTTCAGATAGAACTGCAAGAACTTGCTGGTTTGTGAGGGATGAATGGGGAAGGTATTGTTGGGAACGGTATAGGAATAAGTCAATGATTAACTTGATCTATCTAAACTAACCACAAGCACGACATCAGTAACAGATTCAGTCCTGTGTAAACATCATGTGTATCTTGATTTTCAGCTTGTGGTCAATCTCTGTCCTCCTGTCTCTGAATCGTTAGTATCAAAGGAGTTCAGCTGAACTCTTGCTTACATTGCTGTGCACAAGATTGATGAGTGCAGGCTGATAGTTTTGAAGGTACAGCAAGCCTAAATTAGAGGAGAGTCAGGCGACACACATATTTCACAGAAAGGCATGGTGCTGCCTGACCGTGCACCCTTTAGAATAAGCTATTGGCTAGCATCTTCCTCCTTGCCAGTTCTCTCTTCTTGATTTTTTTCTGTTTCATTCTTGCTGAAACCGTTCTTTACTGAAAGCAGATGGCACACATAAGAAATAATGTTTTTCTTTTACCTGCTTGAAACTTGTTTCCTTCCTATTACCAGTGAGTGCTCCCTAATCCTTGGGTTGTGTAACTTGGTGAGCAGTTCTGCATTCAGGACACATCGCTACCTTCATGACAACATAAACCTCAATCATTTACTGTCTAAACAGGAAAATTTCAGCCTTCTTGTCTCTTCTACCAGAGTATCTGCTTAATTCCCTTGACTATACTGGCTGTACTACTACATGGGTTGAAAAGACCTACCAATAACGAGTGTGAGATCATTTTTCTGAATCATGTGTGACAGTTCTGAGTCCAGAATCGTCTAGAATCGAATTAGGTTCTCATCCCCTGGATGCAACAATTCACATTTATGTGAGCTGAAGCTTACTTGCTGTGCTTTTGACCACTTGCTCAGTTTGATGCAGGTTCCTCGTGGAGTCCCTCATCTTTTGCAGAGTCAGACAGATCAAAAAACCCTAGTCATCTGCAGACTTGGAGCTTCCACTGCATGCTCCCTTTACAGGTCACTGATGAAGGCACTGAATAAACTGGTCCCAGCACCAATGTTAGGAACACTACCAAAGATTCGGGGCAATCCCAGAAGTGAGTACAGACTGGTGGAAAAACTCACTGGGAACAGCCCTGCAGAGAAGGACTTGGGGGTTCTGGTGGACATAAAGCTTGACACAAGCCAGCAGTGTGTGCCTGCAGCCCAGAGACCAACTGCATGCTGCATGCTGCCCTCTGCTCTGCCCTTGTGAGTCCCCACCTGGAGCCCTGCATCTGGGGCCCCCAGCACAAGGAGGATGTGGGGCTGTTAGACCGGGTCCAGAGGAGGGCCATGAAGATGATCAGAGGGGCTGGAGCACCTCCCTTGTGAAGACAGGCTGAGAGAGCTGAGCTGAGCTTCACTCAGAGGGTGGTGAAGCACTGGCACAGGTTGCCCAGAGAAGCTGTGGATGCCCCATCCCTGGAGGTGTTCAAGATCAGGTTGGATGAGACCCTGGGCAAACTGATCTAGTGGGTGGCATCCCTGTCTGTGGCAGGAGGGTTGGAACTAGATGATCTTCCAACCCCAGGCATTCTATGACTGTGATTCTTCTCTATTCTTGCAAAGTGATCATTATGCCCTATGCTTGGCTATTCCTCAGTATTTTCTTATCCTTTATTTATAGTCATGAATCAAACTGAGATCATATCCCTGATTCATGTTTATTTTCATGTTAAGCTTCTGATTTAAATAATAATCTTCCATATTGTTCCTTTTAAGCCAGAGATTATGGATTTGCTTTGTTTGTTTTTGTTGTTGTTTAGTAGTAACTCCTGTATAATATGTCATAATGTCCTCATTACTTCTCATTTCATAAACAGAATTACTAGAATTTGTGAAGTGACATATTGCATTTGTAGCATAATGACTGTTTTGGCTTTTAAAAGTGGAAAAATTAATTATCACATTTAAAAAGCTAACACTCTAAACTGATGGAGCTTGAATAATTTCAATCTATTATGTTTTGTAAGGGGTTGACAACTTTTACTACATTTTCTGCCCCACCTGCAACTTCTGATATCTCACAAAAACATGTGGCCCTAACAAAAAAAAAAAATAAAATCTATTTCTTAAATGACACAGAGACTTTGTTGATTTATGAGATATATAGATGGTCTTTAGGCAACCAAAGAGAAATCCAGACATGCTGTAAGTGTTTAGTTCATTACATCTGAATACACGCCTGCAGAGACAATAAATGTTAGAAAACATGTAGTTACAAAGCTAAGAGTATCACCTCGTTTCTCCCATGTGCTTGCAGCAAAGCAGAGTTTTTGATGGCAGAACAGTTTTTAGTCAAAAAAAAATAAAAAATATAAAAAAAATGCATTCTTCAGCTTTGGCTATCACATTTGTTTCATGTTTTATTTTTATCTCCCAAAACGTGGCTGTAGTTGTACTCAGAGAAGGCAGCTGTTAAGCATTGTCAATGTTTTTATAAGTGTATTCCAGTTTTGTCTGTCTTTAATAATTCCAGTGATGTTGATTCAATGTGATCAGCTTGTGGGATATGCAGTAATATGCAGTGAAAATTTACTCGGGCTGAGTCCGCTCCCACTTACTATATAACACAGCAGTATGAAATGTACAATGCAACAGAAAGGGCCGTCTAAGGCGACCTGTAAATACCAAGAATACCGTGAATGACCTGTCTCCGGTCAGGAACACTGGATCAGGTGTAAGTGACCATCTCCAAAACTATTAACTGCCTCTTCCCTGCTCTTGCAGAGACACTGTCCTTCACGGTACTGCACGCTGGAGCTGCAGTATGCAGCCCAGATCTACAGCTATGCAAAGCTTTCTTTAAAGCTTGCTTTATATTCCTTCATAGGCCAAACGAAAACATGAAAAATACATTTTTGAGTTGTCAACAATCTTTGTTTGCATCTAAAACCCTTTTGAGAGGTCATCATTTTTTTTTATTTTTTTTTTTTAATTCTTGAAGACACACTGCTACAAGGCTATGAAGCTGGTGAAAGGCCTGGGACACAAGTCCTGTGAGGAGCGGCTGAGGGCACGACGGGTGTTCAGTCTGGAGGAGGCTCAGGGCAGACCTTTTTGGTCTCTACAGTACCTGAAAGGAAGGTGTGAGGAGCTGGGGGTCGGCCTCTTCTCACAGGTAACCAGTGATAGGACTGGAGGGAATGGCCTCAAGTTGTGCCAGGGGAGGTTCAGGTTGGAAATGAGGAGACATTTCTGCTCAGAAAGAGCAGTCAGGTGTTGGGACGGGTTGCCCGGGGAGGTGGTGGAGTCACCGTCCCTGGGAGTCTTTAAGGAAAGGTTGGACGGGGTGCTTGGGGTTCAGTGGGTGATGGTGGTGGTAAGGGGACGGGTGGCCCAGATGATCCTGGAGGGCTTTTCCAACCTTAATGATTCACAGAATCATAGAATCATAGAATATCCCGAGTTGGAAGGGACCCATAAGGATCAATAAGTCCAACTCCTTGCACCGCACAGGTCTACCCAAAAGTTTAGACCACGTGATTTAGTGCACAGCCCAAATGTTTCTTAAATTCAGATAGGCTTGGTGCAGTGACTGCTTCCCTGGGGAGCCTGTTCCAGTGTGCAACCACCCTCTCAGTAAAAAATCTCCTCCTGATATCTAGTCTGAACTTCCCCTGCCTCAGCTTCACCCCGTTCCTGCGGGTCCTATCACTGGTGTTTACGGAGAATAGGTCTCCCTCCTCTCCACTCCCTCTTGCGAGGAAGTTGTAGACTGCGATGAGGTCCCCCCTCAGCCTCCTCTTCTCCAGGCTGAACAGGCCCAGTGACCTCAGTCGCTCCTCATACGTCTTCCCCTCCAGGCCCTTCACCATCTTCGTTGCCCTCCTCTGGACACTCTCCAACAGCTGAATGTCCTCTTTGTGCTGTGGTGCCCAGACCTGCACACAGTGCTCGAGGTGAGGCCGCACCAGTGCAGAGCAGAGCGGGACGATCCCTTCACTTGCCCTACCAGTGATGCCGTGCTTGATGCACCCCAGGGTACGGTTGGCCCTCCTGGCTGCCAGGGCACACTGATGGCTCATATTCAACTTGCTGTCAACCACGACCCCCAGATCCCTCTCTGTGGGGCTGCTCTCCAGCGTCACGTCACCCAGTCTGTATGTGTAGCCAGGGTTGCTGCATCCCAGGTGCAGGACCCAGCACTTGCTTTTGTTGAACTTCATGCAGTTGGTGATCGCCCGGCTCTCCAACCTGTCCAGATCTCTCTGCAAGGCCTTTCCACCCTCATCTGAGTCCACAACTCCTCCAAGTTTGGTGTCGTCGGCAAATTTGCTCAAAACACGCTCCAGTCCTACATCCAAATCGTTTATAAAGACATTGAAGACCCTAAGATAGAGCCTTGAGGGACCCCACTAGAGACCTTCCACCAGCCTGATGTGGCCCCATTTAGCACAACCCTCCGAGCCCTGCCCGTCAGCCAGTTGCTCACCCATCGGACGATGTTTTTGTTAAGCTGTATGCTGGACATTTTGTCCAGGAGGATCCTATGGGAAACCGTGTCGAGAGCCTTGCTGAAGTCCAGAAAGATCACATCAGCTGGTTTCCCTTTGTCGACTAGACGGGTGATCTTATCGTAAAAGGAAATCAAATTTGTTAGGCAGGACCTGCCCCTCACGAGCCCATGTTGGCTGGGACCAATGACTGCATTGTCCCCAGGTGCGCTTCAATGGCCTCAATAATCGTCTTCTCCATAATTTTGCCAGGCACTGATGTGAGACTGACAGGCCTGTAGTTGCCAGAGTCTTCTTTCTTACCCTTCTTGAAAATTGGCACAACATTCTATGATTTCCAAATGAGATGATATGTTAAAATGTCTTAATGGCATGACAAAAATGCAGATTAAAAAATTATTATTATTTTTTTTTGGCTGAATGAAATGTCACCAAACTGAAATTAACTTGCAAAGGACTGTAAGGAACCCCAAACTTCATTTTCTTGGTATCAAGTACTTTTTTTAAGTACTAAGACATCCTATCTTATTAGGATGATTATTAATTGTTCTGTATTGTAGGTTGAAATTGTTCTCTTATTAGCTTTTAAACCTGAAAATTGTGATGGCAAAAGGAAACAATGGCAAGAGGGGATTAAAAGACAAGTTTTTTTTTTTTTGTTGTTTTTTTGTTTTTTAATCTAGAACTCATTTTTAGATCATTTGTGCACAATAAAATTGAGACTTTTTTTTTTGTTCCTCTTCGTTTTGAATTCCTGTGACAGTAAAATCGCAAACAGACTTTCAAAATAATGACTCACGGTTTGAAACCTTGACTAATGAGGTACAGTCTGGTTTAACAGCATTGTTCTGAACATTTAAAAACATGGAATTAAAATGAAATCATTATCACAACATTAACTGCAGTGGTCTCAGTTTCCTAAAACCCATTAAAATGGCTCCTAAAAAGGCCCCAGTCACAACGCAGTAACCCCTCGACTCATTAGTGCGCCTTCGTGACTCTACCAAAGGGTGTCCGCCGATGAGCTGACGTGCTTCTCACCAGAGACATTTTACCACTGGAAATAGCACACTGAAAGAGGAATAGAAACTTCTTTAGACTCCCAGTTACTGAAGAGAGTCATCATAGATTATCTAGAAGAAAGTGATTTACTGAGCTTTGCAGTGATTACCATCTCCATTATACCAGATACGATGCCTCTTTTACAGAAACCCTCCACAGAGCTCTGGGCAAATAATTAAAGCAAATAATTTGTTATTCGTTGATTAATTTTGCCTTTCTTTTTCTTCTCCTAGCGAAGCATCCTCGAGTTTATTGCCTTTTCTTTGGATAATTTCATTATTCAGATTTATTCACCACCCAGATTTATGGGAAGAGTATCGGTGTTTTCACACTGCCTCAAGGAGCTGCCCCAACCCTCAGAGCACGCCCTGAGGTAACACCAGTGCCCTGAGGCCCAGGACCTTCGTCCCCCATCCCTGTGCACAGGAAGGTAGCGGGCACCCCCTGGTGCTCCCCGAGGGCCCGAGGCCGCCCCGAGGCCCGCCCGGCGCCCCCCGGCCGCCATCACGCAGAGAGCGCCGCCCTCCACCGCCCCCCGGGCCCGTCTCCCCTCTGGCAGCAGAGCGCGGCCAATGGGACGAAGCGCCGGCGGTCGGGTGGACCAATCGGTTCGCTCGTGGCTGCCAGCGCAGCTGGGATTGGCTGAGGCTGGCGCAGCGGGGCGGGTCTGTGGGCGCCGGGGCTGTGCTGAGGCGCATTGGGCGCCATGATGGGGAATGTGGCGGGCACACGCGGCCGGGGCCGGCACTGCTCGTCCAGCCCTAATCTCCTTGTTCCCTTCACATAAATATCTGTATCGGCCCCGTAACAGATCGTGCTTTCACGTGTAACCTGGCTTCTCTTCAGGTTTCTTGTGGAAATACCTCTGTAGTGGTATTTGTGGTTTTCTGGTGCTGCTCCACGTTTAGGATGGAGTGTCAGGAATTTAACTCACCTGGTCCCACTGAACTTCGGTGCACAACGGGCTCTTCGTGGCAGAAAGCTTTGGAAAACGTGTTTTCTCAGGCATCATTGTGCTTTTCTGTATAGCCATTATAAGGGTTATTAAATGGAGCATTCTGGCAAGTTGTGTCGTTTCCATGCAGATTCTCCTGTAACAATTCCGTGCGTTCGTACAGCAAATTATCCCAGGGAATGTGGGAGAGAAAGCAGCTCGTCAGGAGGAAGGAGATACAGGACTTGGCTGTCCTGCAGATTCTAGTGCACTGTAAAAATATGTAAACTAATTTTAAACGAGCAATTAAAACTAGAAGCTGTTCGGCTATGGCAGCATGAGGTCTAGCAGAAGCTCTTTTTTTTTCTTTTTTTCTTTTTTTCTTTTTTTTCTAGAAAGCAAGATAAAATAGCCTACAAAGAGTCTGCATTGGCAGCTAGAATACATCCGAGCTGGCACATCTAAAAGCTGGTTGGTTTTACTGAAGGATGCTGAATTCTTTTGTGTAGAGGGCACAAGAGAAGGAATTTCTGCTGGCTTTTTTCTTGGTTTTGAATGGCAACTGGCTGCCAGAGGTGGGGATCAGAGCAAAGTGTTTCAAAATAGCTTCCCGGTAAGAGCAGCAGTCATTTAAACAGGTTTGGATGTAACTGATCTCCTTCTGGTATCTTTTCCCAGCCAGCCAGCCTGTCTTTCATCAAATGGTGACTTTGACAGATACCTTGGGATAGCCAGGAACATCTAACAGCTTGTGGTCGGATTAAAAGGGGGCTGCTTGTATCAAAACTTTGAGGTAGTGCACGGCGGCTGCTGTCACACTCAGCCTGAGCCCACCGTCCCTTTGTAGCATATCCCCTGATGTATGAGGAAGGTGCATTATTTTCCTGCTTAGAGAATAATTTTTTCAGAATGCCATTGATTGCTCATAGTATGACCTGAAACCTGAAAAAGCAGAAAGTGGAGAGCTCACCGAGATAAACTGACTGGTCCAAGTGATTGAAGGCAGATGGTATTATACAATGACAAAATATGCATCTCCCTACAGAGTGTAATTCCCTAACAGTCCACACTCCTGCATGGCAGGGCACTCCTGGGCTTCTTTCTGAGTTGAGTAAGCTACTTCTGAGGTAGAACCTGCCTGGTTTTTAGAGCAAAATAAGCATAAAGAACCACTCATAATACACACGCGACTAAGATGGATTTGGGTCTTTGTCCTATACAGTTTTTTGTTAAAACAAAAAAATGAATTATTATTATTATTATTTTTTTTTCCTTAGAGCCAGAGGCCCTAGAGGCCTGTGGGAGACCTAGGCCAGGAGTCATGCAATCTCCCAGGCCGCAACCCTGGAAAAGGGGAGCCTGGGGCAGTGTGGACACAAACGATGACCCATGAGACAGGGATCCTTTCTGAGTGGAAAGATGCCTTTAAAGGCATCTTTTATTATAAAGGCATCTTGAGCTTCCTGATGGCATAGCAGTGTGACTTACCTGGTTGCTCTATTTGTAATCCAGAAAGTGAGGCTTTTGTTTTGATTGGCCTCAACATCTACGGGGCGAAGAGCGTTTTTCGCGATGTGGCACAGCAGCCTAAGGGCAATGATTAGAAAAAAAAAAAAAAAAAAAAAAAAAAAAAAAAACAGATGACAATATAAGGGAGAAAAGGCTGAAAACAAAGAAACAAACACACACTCAAACAGCTCTTCAGAGGAAGTTATTGCATAGATTCCTAATAGGTTGTTCTTTCCCTCATTGTACCTTCCTACTGGTACTGTCAACGTTTGGATAGATGGTTTATCAGTGATATTTTTCTTCTGTATTTGAAGGAAATACAGAGGCATTCATTTTGTTTCCTCATGTGTCACCCTGTTTTTGTACTTTGTTCAGAATTAGGCTTACAGGTAAGCTCCAGTTGGTTGCAGCAGAGTCAGAACAAAAGTTATTTCCTTAAGAACTATTCACAGCTGTTTTCATACTTTTTGCTCAAATTGTAGATTCTGTATGATTGCTGGTGTATGGGCACACACCCGATTGTATGGGCACTCAGTTCCCATTACTAGGTGAAGCTTCAGCTGAGTGAGTTCCACTTTGGGTGAGTTTGGTTGGGTTACCCAGCCAGAGGACTTGCACGTTGCATTTCGAGGTATCTGTAAGCAGCTTGAGATCTGCAAACAGAGCAGGAGGTTCCATCCGACAAGGTAACTGCTTGCTGTGAACCACTTGCTGCTCTGCGCAGGGGAGTGCTGCAACCTGTGGCAGTTAGCAATGAACTCAGACAAGAGTTCATCATCACACCCAGCAGAAAGGACCCAGGCAGACCTCCCTGCTTAACTGTTGCATGATAGATGCAAAGACATGAGCTGTACAACAGATCTGCTAGGTCAGAACATCTAATTTTTGACGAACCCCATCAAAATGCCTTTCCTTGCACTCTATCCGTCCGTGATACATCTAGTTCAGTAATGAGGACTCACAAAATGAGCCACCTGTTCTCCTTGGGAAAGGTTGTATGGTTTGATAAGACATATTTACAGAAAGATGAAGGCACGGCAGGAAAAAATGTTCCTTTGGGATTTAAATGCTGATACAATGCTGAAAGATACTCTTCCTGCTAGGCTACACACTAATTTGTTTCCTTTGTATTTTTGAAGCAACTTAATGGCGGTAGTGTCCACTACTGGGCTGAAAGCATCGAAGAGCACATTAGTTTAAGTGTGTAAGTCCCAAGTATTCCATATTTTTAAATTTATCTCTTTTGACTTACTCTTTGTTGGAGTAAATTTTTGAAGCATAAATATTAGAAAATACTCATTTTTATTCCGTCTGCTTTTTAGAATGATCACTGGTCTTTATTAGGCAGCCTTACACCTTATTCATCAGTGGCAAATGCAATTTGAGAATCCACAGTTTTGTCTAAAATGCAGAACCTTTGAAATATTGCAAGCTAAATACACAGGTACAATTACGCTGCACAAAGATTGACTTCAGAATTGCTTGTGTCACTTACTGTCATCATCACTTAGCAAGAAGTAACACAGGGAAGTCCTGTGACAAGTTGGTACAGAATTGGATTAGATTATCATGAGGCCTCTTCTAGTTGTAAAATCTGTGAATGTGGGCAATTTGTTTTCACCACTAGAGAAATAGCAGATGCCTGATATGTGTAAGACATAGGAATAAGATTTCAAAAAGTTAATCATGTTAATCATGTTTTTATTATTATTATTATTTTATTTTTATTTTTTTCGGGGAGCAGTTAAACTGGGCCTTGATTCTTCATGTCTCTGTGTTGGATTCAGTCATCTGAGCAGTGCAAAGCAGGATTACAGTTGTACCAGACTGTACAGACTGTACAGACTTTACATTAAAATTTGCTGCTGGATATGGCTGCAGAAAGCTAATGGGAAGGCAGATTTGCTTGCTGGTTTTCCTGAGGGCCGTATGGAGAGAAAGAAACATTTTCTGATCATCTGCTGCATACAGCAAACTGTACCCTTTGAGAGGTGTCACTGTGACTTCTGTGTTGAGTTCAGCAGGGTCAGAATTGACCCCTGGGAGCTTCTTTGTGGATGGGACAGGAAGACGAGGTTGTCAGGACTTGAATTTCCCCCGGATGCTGTAAGTGGAGGACAGCATTCTACATTGTGGTCACTTTCAGGGATACATGCAAATCTGTGTCCTAAGTATGCATCATTTGTCCTACTTTTAGTTTTAGCCACTAATGCTGAAAATTAAAGCCAGTACTTTATTCGGCATGTCACTACATGGCTCACGCAGCAGGAATGTATTTTACATTAATGCAGCTTTCCGAATCTGCCAGCGGCAGCCAGCCTTGGGCATTACCCCCACATCACCAAAGCCAGCGGAGCTGCACCAAGTTAAAATTGGTTATGGGGGAAACCAAGAGCTCTGTGTGATTACTTTTCTGTTTAACATGGTATTCTTTTTCTCAACTTTTGACTATAAAATAACATCCATGTTTACACCATCTTACATCAAACCCATTTTATGAATGGATAATTTTTAGGTTTCACCTACTAGAGCACTCACACTGAGGCTTTGTTGTTGATGGCAGTGGTTGTTTGTTTTTAATTTTATAAAATAAAATCTTTTGCGAGTCCAATTAAGACTTTTGTTTGCACATCTTAAGCCCTTACTGATATTAAGTAGGGCAATCTCAATTGCCATGAATTATCTTAACTCTCCTAAATGTTGGTTCAGAACAGCTGAGAGTCTAGATTGAACTTGGCCTCAGTGTGCTGAAAAATATTAAATTGATTGAGTACATGAAGTCCAAGGAGAAACAAAACCCAGTTCAAACCATTTTATGCCATCTACAGAAATAAAGCAAAAAGTTACCACTAGAGGAAAAAAAGGTTTTCAATGTGAGCATGTTGTGTGTGGAACAAGTTTCTACTTTTCCATTATCCCTTGTGGAAAGTGAAGCCAAGGCAATAAGCTTACAGTCTGAATAACAGTGGTATGACTTTGAGATCATACAATGCATGAGACAGTGCTGTTAGAGTGTAATCTCATTTATTCTTTCACTGAAAAGCATTCATACTGGACTCTCACTGTGAGAGAAACTGGAAGATTTTTGGTCATAAGTTGTATGTATAAAATTGCCTATAATTAGTCCCTGAGGACACATAATTTGGAGCCGAGTTATGCTTAAAAATGATTTATATTTATCCATTCAACTTCTGCATTAGAAGGATAGTTACTGAACTGTGATATTGTAAGTGAACAGAGGAAATTTTAAAACCCTAGACAAAAACTTGTGCTCACATTTTTTTTCACAAAATGCTAGAATAAGATAAGCATACATTTACATACCTCAGATTAAAATTGGGTCAGTCACAACACCCTTTGCTAGCTTAAAGCTTGGCTACTGGAAAACCCAGCAAATTAACCAGAGATAGTTGGAAAATTATCTTGTAATTGCCCACTATACATTCAGACTGGGTATTCCACTAGTTGGCATCTAATCTACTTTTTTTTTTTTTCTTTTTTTTTTTCTTTTTTAACTATAAGTTAGTAAAAAGAGCCGACTGAAAAATAATTCCACTTTGTGTTTATGAACACGAAGATCAGTTCATTAAATAACTCCTCTTCATAATGATGTTGTAAAACTACTCTCTGCTGCAAGATTATCATATTGTCTCATACCACGGAATTGTATGGCACAGAAAATGTGAGATACGACATATTATATTTCATTATAACAGAGCATTATTCCTCACAATATGTGATCATAGGTTGCAAGGATAAAATAATAGCACATTATGAGTCAAGCTAGAATTGCAGTGCTGTGCATAATGACCCTCCTACTCCCTAGAGGACTGATAGATATCTAAGCTCTTTCTAAGCAGTTTCTCACTGCAGTTGCGTCTATACATATCTGGCTTTATTGAATTTCTTACTGATGGAGTTCAATGAATAAGCCCTATTTAGGTTTGGCTCCTATCCTAGTTTAAAATCCTGGTGACTGCTGTAGGAGGTTTGCCAAGTACAGACAACAACATAAACTCCATAAAGAGAACTGTTGAGAACACTTGCAGATGTATTTGTGTTAGGGGAACGTCTGGAGATCACAGCTGAGGAGTTACTGCCCTGCTGGCAGCTGACACATACACCAGTGTCACCAGAGCAGATTTCCCCCCTGTATTCGGGCTGAGAAGCTAAGGCAGGGGGAGATCAAAGATGTGGCTTGCCTTCTGCACCTACATAATAATAACAACAACAAAAAAAAACCCGCAGGATAGGTCCACTGAATTGCTCCGGAGCTCCTGATTCTCTCATCCGTCTCTAAAGGGAGCCAATATTTTTGTCTGCATTAGTAAGCAATTTAGCAAAATCATAGCAGATGAGTAGTTTGAAGCAGCTGTTGATGAAGCCCATATGTCTATGCTATATGCACTTCAGGAGCTTTACTTTGGGCTAAATTTGGTGCAGTGTCCCTGACTGAGATCAGGGTTTGAGGCCGTCTGAAGAACCAGTCCCTTCTTGGTGCCTTTTGCTCCATCAGGGAGCCATTCTGGTGCAAGTGAAACAACATTGCTTTGTATCAAAAATGGACATGACCAGGAGATTCGATTAAAAGCTGTGCTACTGCTGTGAATCAAAATCTGCTGGATGTGCAGCCGATGTCACAGGTTCAGACCCGGTCCTCTGCCTGTTATTTGTCTGAGGTGTATTAGAGAAGTCCCAGACTTGGTGACTGGTTTATGTTCGCAAGGGATCGGGGCAGTGCTAGAAATCAGAGTGATAGTCCGTGTCCTGTGAGCATGGCAGTCCTCTTCAGTGCGTATTAAGTTGATCATATGAAATGACAAATCTCACAGAATGAAAGACTTTGAGTTCAGTCAGTTATGTCTAAAAAATTATGTCAGCCTCAAAGAAAGTTAATTACAGGGCTGAAGGCAGTTGCTTGAGCTCCAGAGTGCTGGGCATTTGAGTGGCAGGTGCAAGTAAAATAAGTAGAAAATGTTGATAAGAGGCATTTCTCAGGCAAGATGTTCACCTGTTCACATCTTGGTATGAACATGAGAGCTCTGTGCATCAGAGGAAGAAAGCTCTAACTCTTCCACAGAGCTATTTTCCTTCCTTTGAAGAGGAATACCTTCCGCTGTTAGGGCAGAAAAGCCCAGGAAGTTCTTTTTTTTTGAGGCCCTTCCAAGTTTTTTCATCTGTGCATGCACAGATCAGTCCATGGCTCACCTCTTCCTGACTGTTGCACCACCCTGTAATGGTCTCCCTTTCTTGCTCATGAATTTCCACCACCACCACCCCTGGACGTTGCAATTTACTCCAGTCTGCAAACTGCTGCTCTGCTTTTGTAGAGGAGTCTGCACCCAATTGTGCTAAGCGGATTTCACGTCCAGTTTGTTTGTGTGAGCTATGCACATCAACTTTCTTCACTGCTAACATTATGTGGTTAGAACTGAGAATAAAAAATAAATAATAATAATGAGTGAACATTCTATACCAAAGCATGTGTGTGTTCAAGTGATCAGTGGCTCAGCTACAGGAGGTCTGTGCCGCAGATCTGAGATCTTGTGGAACTAATAATTTGGTGTACATTTCTTCTCATCTGCAACAAAGGATCCGTGATCAGAGAAAAGATAAAACCAGTGACAACCAGCTTTCCCAAAAGCTCCTGAATTTCCGTGGAAAATCTCAAAGGGCTCACGGGCTGCTTAGGAGGCTCTGTGCCTTCTGTGCTGCTCTGTGCTGCTCTGGCTGTGCTGGCAAAAGACAAGCCGGACTGAAAGTCCACAGAAGACGTTTCTATCAAGGAGAATCAACATTGGAATTAGTGCTCTAAGAGAAAGAAGAGGAAAATACATGGGGGAATTGGGGGGGGGGGGGGGGAATAAGGGGGGAAGAAAATGGGGGGGGGGGGGGATAAATGAAGGGGGAAAAAAAATGGGGTGGGGGGGGGGGAGGGGGACGACGCTGTCCACGTCCATGGACCTCTTTGCTGAATGGAGATCTTTTTTTTCTGTTTGTTAA
The DNA here is from genome assembly GCF_011077185.1 of Oxyura jamaicensis. Taxonomy (NCBI): domain Eukaryota; kingdom Metazoa; phylum Chordata; class Aves; order Anseriformes; family Anatidae; genus Oxyura; species Oxyura jamaicensis. The sequence goes on along the minus strand of NC_048897.1, from coordinate 53,937,777 downwards.
CTGACTGAACTCTGAAATTTCCTAGGAACAGAAAATCTGCTAAGGTAGGTTTGAATAAGCAAGGAAGTTAGAAAACTAAAATAAGATGTATTTAATTTTAAAACACTGGATTTTAACACTATCGGAACAAAATGTTTCAGGCCTTGATATTTTAAAGAGCTTCATTTCAATCTTTAATAAGTCACTTTTAACGAAGTGACACTTCCACATTAAAATTGACATACCTTTATAGAGGGGGTTTTAATGGGTAGATAGCACCAATCTTCCTGAAAATAAAGTGCAGTTACAATTTTTAAATTTTTGTTCAATCAGTATTTTTTAGAAAACCTTGGTTTAATTAACCATAAATTTGCCCCCTCCTATTTTTCTTTACTTTGAACATATCTGAAAATCCCACTATTCGTCTTTACCGATAGTGAGCCCCTGAAAACTTGGAATAAGTCATTACAAGGGAAGGGCTCATAACCAGAGTAATGAAAGACTATTGTAGCTGAGGAGTAGGGTGAATTTGAAATGGTTATTGTAGCCAAGGCCAGTGCCCATTCCTAAAACCACTGGCTTGTAGCAAAAGAGTTTGAAAATATGTTATTGTCCATGTTCTTTTATTTAGACTGCAATTTTCATTTGTACTGCTAGTTCTGTATTTGCCTGTAGACAGTGGCATCAGATGAGAAAAAAAATAAGCAAGTTTTAAAAATCACCTACCAGCATGCTGGTATTTCAGATCTATTCTCACATTGGGAAGGGATAAAAAAAGGCCGGGAACGAAATGATTCCAGACAGATCGTGTGTGTCCTGGAATTACTTTGCAGTCCACATAACACATTCAGACAAATGATTACTTGGCCTACATGATTTTATTTTTTAAAGGATTTCTTCCCCATTTCTAATATGAGCCAGGATATAACAGAAGCTTGAGCCTTTCTTGTCTTCTGTTTCTTTTTCTTTTTTCTTTTTTTTTTATTCTTTTTCTTTCTTTTTCTTTTTCTTTTTCTTTTTCTTTTTCTTTTTCTTTTTCTTTTTTTTTTCATTTTTTTTTTCTCCCCCATATTAATCCCACTTTTTACTTATTTGTGGCTTCTGGATGATAAAGGCTAGGATTTGTTCTCTGAACCATTTGGAATCTTGGCATGACTTACCTTCCCCAATTCCACTGAAAGTTGCAGTGCATCTCTCTTTTTACATATACCCTGTATCTTCTTTCTACGGTGGAGTTTTCTGTTTAATTCTGTTCCATTTATCTAATGATGTGGCCACTTCTCTGTGACAGCGTTTGTCTTTGCATTACGTACCTTTTTATGCCTGAAAACTATTCATTCACACTTTTTCCATCACCATGGAAACATGAAAATGGGAGATAAAGTTTGCTAATTCACTCGAACGCGTTACAGTGACTTGCTGCTTTTTGCATCATGTGAATTTATATGACTGTAATGAGAACAACAAGGGCAAATCCCGTTCACACAAGCTGTGCATCTTTTCAGACATTACTGCCTTTGTAATGGAAATCAGGTCTGGTAGGTTCCAGGCATACTTTCGAAGAGCCTTCTTGTTCAGTGATGCGTCGTTTCTTTCTTTCTTCAGTGTAATCCTCATTTTTTTCCCCTTTTCATTCATTTTCTGTGATATAAAGTGATGCTAGCTGTTTCATGCGAGCTTGCAGTAGAGGAATGGGGTTTAGTTACTAAAGCAACCATGTGTAAGTCAGAACACAACCACGTCTCCATCACAATTCTGAGGTGCTGAGGAATGAAAAGCCAGTTTAGCTCAAAACAAAATTCTTATATAAGAGTGATACATAGCCCAGTGACCTCAGATTATTACATAATAAGAGCTTTACACTTTCATGTCCCTAAGGTTCTCCCTCTGGAGCATCACTGCCATAGGAAAAGGAACATTATCCTGGCTGCAGACAGTGTAAGCAGGGTCAGGAAGCTGGAACAAAAATATAAAAAGGAATATATATATATATATATATATGATTTAGTGCTGTAAGAAAAGGCTCATTCCAAATAGATGGCTATAGAGAGAACAGACCTGATCTTCTATCTCCATGAAGCCAATTTGTGAGGAGAAAAGTTTAAGAGAAGGAAAGACAATTAGGACAATCTGATCTGACCCTGACTTTCATTTGAGCTGAAGAAAAATAGTAAAAAGGAAGCCAAGGATGAATACGAAGAATCTCTGCTACCACAAGGAAAATCTCCATATGGAGCAGGATAGGATTTCTACTACCTGAGGCAAAAAATGGTCTGGTGAAATAGCCTGGTACATAGTGGAGTAGTTTGTGTCTATAAGCCTCTCTGTCTTTTTCAATCATTTCCTTTGGGGTTTCTGATCCCTTGGTTAGGTCTGACTGAGTCTTTTTCCAAACGTTTACTTTCTTTTTAAGACAACCTACTTATAAGTGTATCACTCTGAATTCCTTTTTCTAATCTAGTCTGTTTGGCCACAAGAGCTGTTCCCAAGTGCCCAGGTACCTTATCATTCAGTACTGGAGTTACCTCCCGAGGAGGTAACATAATGGTACACTTAGGTTTGTGAATAGCTGTTTAGATTGCTAAAGCCCTGAAGGCTCATGCCTGAGTGAAATACAGTGCTTTTGCCATGGTTCTGCAATATTTTCTGTTTATGGCTTATGGAAATTTGTATTTTTAGTCAGTTCAAACATACAAGAACTCTAAGATTCTATGACACTATTATAAATAATTAAAAACTGCTATAGGAGTAGAGGATTAATGTGCTAAGAAAGTTTTGGAACGGTTCTAATATATTTTCTTGACTTGCCCTACAATGTTAGAAAAGCTACTTCTGAACAGCAGATGGTCTCAGGCCAGGAAATTACTAACAGAGTGGAACAAGTTGAATTACAATTGGTTATTTCTTGCCAGGTTTCTAATCTCAGCCCTGCGAGGTGTTAAGTGCCCTCAGCTCCTGATGAAATGAGGGTTGATGGCATTCAGCACTCAGCTGGATTGGGTACTGCATACATAATATAATTTTTCTATTTCAGAAATGCAATTTCTGATACAGGCTTTTAGACTACCCATTAAAACTATCTAAGAGTGCACAGGCAGGTGTAGCTGAAGCCGAGGCCTGTTGCACCCATAAAGTAGAAATATTTTAAGCAGGCTATTTGCATGCCTCTAATACAGATATAAGCACGAAAAATAAAATAACCAACAACAGCATATAGGCATTTTGTAACACAGCTAAGCATAGGTATATTAAAAATATGTAATCACAAGGGGACAAACAAAGATTTTTGGGATAGGTACACAAATGGGGTACAGGAAAATGGTTGTTTGAAGGTAATAGAACCTGCAAGATAAGAACAAAGGATGAAGAGGAGGGAGGAAAGACTATAGAATCATCGAAATGTTTGGGTTGGAAAGGACCTTAAAAGCCATCTGGGTCCAAGCCCCTTGCCATGAGCAGGGACACCTTCCACTAGACCAGGCTGCCCCCAGCCCCATCCAGCCTGGCCTTGGGCATTGCCAGGGATGGGGCACCCACAGCTCCTCAGAGCAGCCTGGCCCAGGGCCTCACCGCCCTCTGAGTAAAGTATTTCTTCCTACTATCTAATCTAAACCTACCCTCTTTTATTTTAGAGCTGTGACACCTTATCTGATCACTCCCTAATAAAGTCCCTCCCCATCTTTCCTGTAGGCCCTCTTTGATATTGGAAGGTCTCCCTGGAGCCTTCTCTTCTCCAGGCTGAACAACCCCGACCCTCTCAGCCTTTGTAAGAGAGGTGCTCCAGCCCTCTGACCATCTTCATGGCCCTCCTCTGGACGCAGTCTAACAGGTCCATGTATTTCTTATGTGGGGGGACCCAGAGCTGAACGCAGTTCAGGGTGTCCAGTGGTACTGGAGTAATGCCGCAGACCAAGGAGGAAAGATGTGTGGCAAAACCAGAATAAGTCCCAGTCATAAAATAATAATAATAATAATAATAATAAAAGATAAACTGTGTTAGGAGCATATGCCTTACTCTGTCTTACACTTTGGGGAGGGAGAAGGAAGAAGGAAACAAAAATGATAAGCAAGGTAAAATGGGGAAAAAGAAGTTGCCTGTTTTGCTTGAATCTTCCGTCAAATTCTCAAACCTGATCATCAGCCTTGGGGAATAGGACCATGAAAGATCACAGCTATCAAATCTCATTACCTGGCATCAGCTGCCTTATACTGTACATCTACAGTTAGTTCAGGATAAGAGTAAGAACTAATTGCTTCAGTGTGTGATGATAATGATTAAAACTAAACCCTTGCTAATGTGTTCTGTTAATGACTATCTGCCTAGTAAAGCTTGTTTTTGATGTTTGAAAGTGGATTTCTTTATCTGTCTTCTGACCAGCATTATCAATGCTATGTATATGCAAGTATATGTATACTTAGATATACACAATATATGTGTATGTACCACTTTATATGTATATATGTTCACATATATATACACCATTGTCCATACAATATATGCATATGTATACATGGTGTATCATGTACGCCAAGGTAATTAAAGGACGGAGCACCTCTCCCGTGAGGAGAGGCTGAGAGAGCTGGGGCTGTTGAAAGGAGGGCTACAAAGAAGGTGAAGGGTCTGGAGGGCAAGACGTATGAGGAGCAGCTGAGGTCCCTGGGTCTGTTCAGCCCAGAGCAGAGCAGGCCGAGGGGAGGCCTCATGGCGGCCTGCAGCTCCCTCACAGGGGAGCAGAGGGGCAGGCGCTGAGCTCTGCTCTCTGGGGACAGCGACAGGACCCGAGGGGACGGCATGGAGCTGGGACAGGGGAGGGTCAGGCTGGGGGTTAGGGAAAGGTTCTGCACCCAGAGGTGGTCGGGCACTGGGACAGGCTGCCCAGGGACGTGGTCACAGCACCGAGCCTGCTGGAGTTCAAGGAGCGTTTGGACAATTCTCTCAGGCATAGGGTCTGATTTTTGGGTGGTGCTGTGTGGAGCCAGGAGTTGGTCTCGATGATCCTTGTTGGTCCCTTCCAAGCTGGGGTATTCTGTTATTCCATGATTCTGATTCAGTGTTCAGCCTGGAGAAGAGGAGGCTCAGGGGGATCTCATTAATGTCTGAAAACACCTGAAGGGAGGTGCAAAGAGGACAGAGCCAGGCGCTGTTCAGTGCTGCGCAGGGACAGGACAAGAGCAACTTCAGGAGCAACTTCAAATTATTTCCCTACATTATTTCTTGTCTACTTCCAAACATAGCAGAACCCTTACCTTTGCTCTAAGCATCCTTGTATGAATAAGGCTATTGCTAGATTGATTGGCATTCTCCATCCTTGGTAACCATGGGAGAGTTAGTGCTTTTCCTTTCAGTTAAACAAATGTAAAGAATTAAATGGAAACATCTGAGGGAATGATTTCTCAGCTCCTTTCCCTCTCACCTCAGCAAAGTGTGGTGGTTTTCACAAGTGGTGCTAAATAATATCTATATCTCCCTGGAAGAGGTACACTGTCATATCACCAGAGGATGTGCTCTCAGAGGATGGGTCTTTCTGCTGAACACCGCGTCCTGTGGTCTGTCCTGCAGTGAGGCCCCTGACCAGCTCAAGGACTGTGGCTGGGTCCTCGGCAGCAGTGGCTGATGGCAACAGCCCAGGGATAAGGACAGGACATGTCCCTGCCCAGGACATGATACTGTCCTGCAGCGATTCCCAGATCAGGCACTCCCCCAGTACGTCTGCAATATTTCCCCTCTCTGAAATATTTCCTGTCACCTCCAAGCCCATGTCACATCCCTCTGAAATGCAGCTAGAACATGGCCAAGTGAAACGGGAGGGCCACAGCATGGCTATAGGGAGAGAAGAGGAAGGGGCAGCAGTGTGAAAACATTGTGACCATTGCAGCTGGATTTCCAAATGTTGAAACTGTCACTGATAATAGTGCAGTCAGATTTAGCAAGGCATTTCTTCCCTGCAAGACACTTTGTAAGAAAGTAAGCAAGGCCATCGTGGGTATAAGTGCACAAAGATCTCAGCAGTTTGTGTGCAACAATGGTCTCTAGTGGATCATCTAGGATGAAGTGTAGAAACATGGACAAAAAGGGAAGAGAAAGCTGAAAAAGATGCCACTTGGTGGTACAGCTTGACAGAGAGAGGTATATGCTGAGGTTCTTGCCATGTCCATCTATTTCAGATTTAATTCTTCAAATAATTCCCTTCCATTTAGCTGAATGCCACACACCATGTAAATAATATTTGCTTCAGGCAAATGCTCCTCACCTTGAGAGCTGGCCCTCTTGAAGATGAAATGCTGTTTTATTTCCTTGGCCCACTTTTATTCCTTGCAGGCATCTTCTGCCAGCTGCTGATGGCTGGTGTCTGGAGAATCTGATACAGAACCAGAGCTCCTATTTTAGGAAACAGATCTGCCAGGGGATATTACCATTAATTGACATCCTATTTCTCATCTCCTCTTCTTTCAAAGGTTATTGAAAAGTTTGGAAAATCTCCTTCAGAATTGTATAGCAGGGCCTATATTGGAGAGATAACAAATTTCAGACAAGGTTTTTGGCTCTCTGTAACCAAGGGGATGATTAATGTTAATAAAGTAAGGGTCTGCCTGTTACAGTGACATTGTTTATCTCTTTGGGTTACATCCCACATCTTGGATTTTTTAAAAACTGAAGATTTATCCTTAACCTGTACAAACAAAAAGTAGCTTACATTTCTTCTGTAAATCTTTTTGCTATATAGTTTAAGTCAATCCTCATAAGCTTGTTGGTCAGTATTTAACAGGTGATTTCTCTCATTTTGATTTGAGATATATAGATATTTATCTGTTATTTTTTCTTTAAAATATTTTTTTTCTTTTTTCATTTTTCATTTTTCTTCCTTTTTTTTTTTCTTTCCCCTAGATTAACTTTAGTCAATGTTAGAGGCAGGTTTAATAATATCACCATTTCTACTGTATTATGCTATATAAAAAGAATCATTTTTAAATGATGTCTTTTATCCTCAGTGCTATTATTTTTCATGCCCAAGTTTCAGATTCTTTTGTTGCTTTAATCAATTTCTGAGTATTGGGAATTATGAAAAATTGCAAGAAGAATAAAGAATCCATAGGAAACAATGCCTAGTGCCATCCTGCCTAATACTGGAGATAGACTGTCTTATGTGCCACCCTTTACGTAAGCTAAAATCAAGATAAATGCCTTACCCTGTTTCTCTGTTCATTAGTAAGATGTTCAGAGGGCTCTGTAACCACAGACTTTGGCCATATTTGTGCTGCTACCTGAATCATAGAAAAATGCAATTTGGAAGTGGCTCTAGAATCACGAAGTCCCATCTCCTGCTCCGAGCAAAGCCATCTCCAAAGTCAGATGAAGGCACTGAGGCCTTCATCAAGCCCAGTTCAAATAGTCTCAAAAAATGGGGATCCTGCAGCCTACCTGGGCAGCTCTTCAGCAGCTGCATGATGATGTTTTTTCCTTATATCCAGTTGCAGTTTCTCTTGCATCAATTTGTACATGCTGCCTTTTGCTGTGCTCCTGCTCCTCAGAGAAGAATCTGACTTTGATTTCTCCCAGCACCCCCTACTCATTAAAGACAGCACTGGGGTCTGCTCTTCGCCTACTCTTCTCTAGGCTCTACAAGCTCAGCTTTGTCAGCTTATCAGATCTTAATATCTTAAAATGTTATAATATGAAGATATTTGAGCCCAGTTTAAAAAGAAGTGGCCCTCACATCTATCTGTCATAGAAGATCAGCAGTGCACCCACTGTGGCTAATTTCTCAACATAGCAAGTACTGAGAATCATATAACTTTCAAAGTTTAATAATACTTCGAGAGGTTTTTTTTGTTTGTTTTTTTTTGTTTGTTTGCCTTCACTTAATAATGAATCTCCAGGCTCCCAGAACAATGCCACAAATTACTTAAATTTCAATAACACAGAGGAAAATATTGTTTTTCATTAACTTTTTAAAGCTTACTGATTTTGTGCAATTGCTGCCACAAATCATAAATGATGCATGAATTGAAAAATTCATGCCCACCTGGTGTACAGGGAGAATGCGGACTGGGCTCTGTAATGGAGTCTGTGCTGTTTGCTGTGATGCTGAACGTCCACGTACGGCAAGGGGAGACCATGAAGCTGTGACCATTGTTCCTTGAGTGGGTCATTCAGCCAGCCCTAAGCCTCAGCTCTACCTAGGAAATACTGAATACAGCACAGTACCCTTCCTGGGGATTACTCGGTTGCTCATACACTAGGTTAAAAATGTGTAGAATTATACATGTGTAAAACCAAAAGAAAATAATAAAAAAGTAATTCAGAAATGTTAATCTGAGGAGCATTTAAAAGTTAACATCTTCTTGTTTGTGGTAACTGGAAGCATACAGCTAAGAACAGCTCAGCTCTCCGGCACCACTCTCAGCACCTCTGTCCAGCCACCCACAGACATGGTGTGTTACTCTAACATCAGCACACATCTGCCCATTTGCAGTCATTCCTGAGTACAGTAGGGGGAAAATATTTCATAGGCCAGGTTCAGAAAATGCTTTGTTTATTAAACTGGGCTTGGATCTGTAAAGAACTATGGGATTGCCTTTAAACAGATGATGCATACTGTTCGGCCCAATGCCTGTAAACCTGTAACATCCCACACTCACTTCATGCTGCCATAATACAGAATTTCTGTTGGTCCAGCTTCAGAAAGTAAATGGGGTCTTTTCATTCCTTTTTGACATATCTAAAATTTTGCAAAAACACTGGCCAGCTGTAAGTATAGGAAAATATGATACCATAGGAAAGGTATAATTTTAACCATGGTACAAGTTAAGCACGCTATTCCTTAACAGCAAGTTCCTCATGATAATGGACAATAATCAGAGAATAAAAACAATATTTTGCATATAGAAGGTAAAAATATGCATATTTATAAAATAGTTCTTTCAAAATGTTGCCCATGGCAAGATAAAATTAGTTTGAATAAACTAAAGTATATTCAACATGCTAAATTACGTCCTTCTATTTTCTTTCTGGTAGTAATTGCAATGTATGGAGCAAGAGATTTGATAAATTGCCTTTCATAGGTTCCAGATCAATAAATATGTGTGTGTGAAAACCCATGAAGGAGGTCTAAATTAATTAGGGTTATATCAAAGGCCACACTAATTTCTGCAGACCTCAAGGGAGCAGCTTCAGTGCTTTATCATGTAGCATGCTAACTGAAACATTTTAGGTTAGTATTTCATTGAAACAAGCAATTTCACTGAAATGCAATCATTTCCAGGTACTGCGTTGATTTTTTTAGTTTTTCAACAGAATTTTGTTTCATTGAAATAAAGACTTCATTTTTACCTTTCTTTCAAGTACATAATTTTTTGGAGAATTGCCATATTAATTTGATACCATTTACTGTTATATTTTGTTGTATTGTTTGGATGTGTGTCAATGTCGTATGTCAAAGTATCATACTGCTGATTCCACAGGAAACTGGAGCTTTTTGTTCTCCCAGAGTTGGGGATTATACACAGTACATTTCAGAATAAGGATCAGAAGATGTTTCTGAATATTCAAATTGTCAGTGAAAAGGCAATCCCATATTTCAGCCTACAGTACTACTCCAGCACAGCCAGCCTGGAGTTGCATGAGATACTGAAAATCAGCATTATCTGGAAATGCAGATACCTGTTGTAAGTACAGCAAGTAATGAGTCATTGTTACACTCTAAATCTACAAAGCTGTCTTTCATTTTGCTTGATAAAAGAAGGAGAGAAGTTAATTTCAAATGCAGAGTAACACAGCTTGTCTCAGAAAATGGCAGGTATATGTGTTACATTAAGTCACTTAAGGTCCCTTCCCTTCTCCTTTCAGAGCATCTAAAACAAGAGATGAAGAGATAAAGCAACCTTAAATCTGGAAGTCTTTTACATTGCAATCCACAGCAGTGCAGAAGTGTAAAGCAAGGATGGATGAGCTTGTTTTGGGAGAGCAGCACATCTTTTGCTCATCTGCAGAGCTGAACTTCAGCCAACTATTTTCTGAGATGCTGCAATTTTTGAATACAAATCTTTTGTTTATTTTGCTTTTCGGCCCTGAACATGAAACAGTACAATCCATAGAAGCAGCCTGGGCATTTCAGAGGAACATCCATTCTTGCGGGATCTCCAGGGTAAGACAGGAGGTTTATGTAAGCAGCGGGTAAGCCTCCGATCTGTCCCAGCCCCTGTGATGCTGGACGTTGCTGCTGTCTCGGTACAGACAGCATCCCCCTGTCACAGGCTGTACTCGGCCACGCTGCTGCTGCCTGAAGGGCCTGCTGGTTCCACGTGGAGCGGGACGTTCCTGCGGTGCCTCGGTGGGTGCTGCTCAGCAGCTGCTGCCTCCCTGGCCGTGCCGCCACACCGCTGGGCCACGCAGCGACCCCTCACCCGCTGGCCATGACCGCCACACCTTCCATGCTCTGGTGTTTAAGGCAATGTGGTTCTGGAGGACAAGGAAGTCTCCTTCCCCAGTGCTGTGCTCCCCTACGGAGGCTGCCAGCTCACCTTGTGTGCTGTCGTGTAGGGGACAATGGCATTAACAAACAGTTTGGGCAAAAAGCTCCCAGCTGGCCCAGAGAGTGCTGGTGCTACCCCGCCACTCACCCAGCCGTCACTGCCCAGCACTTCTGGCTGTGTCCCTTTTGGTGAGCTTCTTTGTCAATTTACAACATCTTATATTATTCTGTTTCAATAGATTATTTCCTCTTTGGTTTTATTAAATGTTTCAGAATAATTTAGACAGATTAATCTACTGAATTTTCCTCACCTAGAAGAAACAGTTACATTATCAAGGCTTTCCTTGACAATACTGTGTTAATCTGGAATGATATACCTTTAGTAAGCCCAAGCTCCACTTTCCTCGTTGTTTCTGTTTATACTGTCATGTTTTACACTTTTCTCCAAGATGTGTACCAAACCCATCCACGCTAACGGCATTGTTGTTACTGAATTATTTCCTCACCTCACCTCAGCACGCTGCTCAAGTGCTGCACGACGGAGCACAGTCAGCTGAATGTAGCATCACCTCGTTAGATTTATTAAAAATCTTTGCCAGCGGACTGCAGTATTCCCTTTCCGTCCCTTTTCCTCCTGGGATGTAGGTCATCATTTCCTCAGGCAAGGCCAACAGCAGCAGCTCCAGCCAGCTTTGCAGCACAGAGGTGGGCACCGGTTCTGGTGGGCCTCGGAGCCACCCAGAGCCCCACTTGCCTGGGCTGCATGGCCGGGCCCTTGGGCAAACGCCTGGCACTGAAGGCCAGTGCCTGGGGGAAAGGCGTTGTGACTCCACCAGTGTTGCTCTGTTGCTGGATTCCAAGCTTGTTCTGGAAGCTTCCCTAGGCAAAGAAGTTTTCGCTGTATCATTGTCACAGACACACAGTGCTGCAAATGTGCTGAATGCTGTCCCTGTTTCCTCTTGAAAGAGTCTTTTCCACAGGGAAGCACCGGGAGATGTTCCCTCACTGGCAGCGGCGTGCTGAGGATCTGCAGCTCTGTGCAGAGCAGCGCAGGGCACACACCAGCGCCCAGCTGGGAGCGGGCACCTCGAGGGAAAAGGCAAGAGTGGGGGGATACAGAGCAACACTTCCCCCAGCACACAGCTGATCAGAGAACACCTGGGCCAGAGATCACACCCAGGCTGTTGTGATTAACAGTTCTTTGTAGATTTTCATTCTATGCATTATTTTTTTGAACCTATTTATAACCAGCAACTGCTAAAGCTTATGCCAATGAGTTCTGCAACGTCATTATAGAATCACAGGAAACAGGATTGAATAGGAACATCAAGAGGACATCTGGTCCATCACTTGCCCTAAGGCAAGAACAACTACGTAATGTCAATCCTGACAGATGTTTGTCCAACATTCGGATGAAAAAATACTCTCATGTGTTTCTTTTGAACATGTTACCTGGTGAATTGATTGGGGTCCTTACTTCTTCTGTTAGGAAAGTACTTCCCCCATTCACTGTTTCTGTGTCATTTTTGAATTTCCAGGCTGGTATCATATCCTCAGTGTTATGTTTTTCTTTCTAAGGTTGAGAAATTCTAATCTATTTAGTCTTTGCTCATACATATGCATGTAGGATGTGAAAATACTGCTGCCGAGTGCTTGTTTCACTCACTTCAGTAACTGATACTAACTGTGATGAAAGCCTACAGCTATCGTTTCATGCAGAAAAGGTTGTACTGATGATTTTAGTGCTGTAAAACCAAGAGATTCTCTGAATGATAGAAAAAAAATGTATAGAAAAATATATGCATATAAGTCTAGAGGGCATGTGCTATGTATGTGCCTAGAGGGCATATCTTCTTTGCAATGAATTAACTCCATATCACTCCCTAAGCTCACTGGTTTCATCCCTTGACGACAACATCAACAGTTGCATCCACTCAACACTAAAACAGCTTTGCCAAGCCAGCCTAGTCTTCCAAGAGAAATCCCACAGGAGTTTTCCATTCCCTAAAGACTCTGAGAGTCCTTTTATAATGATTGGATTGAAAAAAGGAAAGTGTTATTAAAAGGAGAATATCTATGTGTCTTTCCAAAGGGCATATTTAAGAAGGTAACAGAAATGACAATTAAAAAATCCATCTTTTTTAGCTAAGTCTGTATAACAGAAAGGTTTGGTTGATCTCCTAGTTCCATCAGTTTTGCTTCTGCTCTACGCTACATAGAATGGCCATTGATTGGACCAAGAGTGCACTAAACAAAACAGCAAAATAAGGAATGAAAACGTCCCATGCATCCAATTTTGTGTAAGAAGCAAGGAAAAAGTAATGACAGTTAAAGGAAATAAATATGGCCCTCAGCTGAGAAAGGCACCTAGATTTATAAACTTTTTATAAACTGAGGTTTATGAAACGTGTGTCCTGCTTGACTTAACCTGATCTCCTTCTATGACAAGGTGACCCACTTAGTGGATGAGGGAAAGACTATGGATATAGTTTACCTGGATTTTAGTAAATTATTTGACAGTTTCCCACAGGATTCCCTTGGAGAAACTGGCTGCTCATGCTCATGCAGTGGTATAGGCTGGGGGAAGAGTGGCTGGGAAGGTGCCAAGCAGAATAGGGGACCTGGGGATATTGGTTGACAGCCAGCTGGACATGAGGTGCCAAGCTGCTCAGGTGGCCAAGAAGGCCAAGGGCAAGCAGGACCAGGGAGGTGACTGTCCCTCTGTACTCATCACTGGTGAGACCCCCCCTCAAATACTGAGTTCAGTTTTGGGCCCCTCACTGCTAGAAGGACATTGAGGTGTGCTCAGGCATGTGCAGAGAAGGGCAACAAAGGTGGCAAAGGGACGAGAAAAAAAGACATACAAGGAGCAACTGAGGGAATTCATGTTGTTTAGACTGGATAAAAGGAGGCTGAGGAGCAACCTCTTTGCTCTCTACAACTACCTGAAAGGAGGTTGCAGCAAGGAGGGTGTCAATCTTTTTCCTCAGGTGACAAGTGATAGGATGTGAGGAACTGGTCTCAGGTTATGCCAGGGAGGTTTAGATTGGACATAAGGAAGAATTTCTTCACAGACAGGGTGGTCAAGCATTGGAATGGGCTGCCCAGGGAAGTGGAGGGATCCCCATCCCTGGAGGTATTGAAGAGATGTGGACATGGACATGGCCTAGTGATGGGAGCTGGTGGGGCAGGTTGGTGGTTGGACCTGATGCTCCTGAAGGTCTTTTCTGACCTAAATGATTCTATGATTGTATATGACTGTGCTAAATGCTGTGTCCATATATTCCTGTGCTTTAGGACACTGGGCAGACCAGACTGGATTATAATACTGCTAACATGTGAAGGCTGTACTATGCCTGTTCAAGAAAAGATATTTTCCCACTAGAATCAGAGCAAGACAGAGTATTTACCTGGTTTTGTATCTCTGAAAGAAGAGAAACAATTTTCAATTTCACAGAAATGAAAGTATTCAGAGAAATAATCTTGCAAGAATTTTCAATATCAACAGAGAACATCCTGGTCTGGGGCTAGTTCATGACATCTCAAGGTAATTTAAATTTTAAAAGGAATATTTAAATTACCTTGAGATGTCATAAACCAGGATTTGAGCTCATAGTTATTTCTCATTGTCATAAAGTTAAGGAAGTTGAAATTATTTCCAGTGAGGAGAGGCTCAGGAAACTGGGGTTATTTAGCCTAGAGAAACGGAGGCCCGGGGGAAACCTTATCACTCTGCACAGCTACCTCAAAGGAGATTGTAGTGGGGTGCTGGTTGGTCTCTTCTCCCAAGCAACAAGCGATAGGACAAGAGGAAATGGCCTTGAGTTGCACCAGGGGAGGTTTAAGTTTGATTTAGGAGAAATTTCTTCACTGGAAGTGTTGTGAGGCATTGGAACAGGCTGCCCAGGGAAGTGGTTGAGTCACCATCCTTGGAGGTATTTAAAAGACGTGTAGCTGTGGTGCTCAGGGATGTGGTGTCGTGGTACGCTTGGCAGTGCTAGGTTAATGGTTGGACCTGATGATCTTGGAGGCTTTTTACAGCCTAAGTGACTCTATGATTCTATGACTTCTACCTCAGAAACTGATCTGAAACACCCAAAGCAAAGTGAACTGTTACTGTTATATATCCAAATATCCAAATTATTTTTTGTATTTTATTAATTTCACCTGATTTTATTTCCTTTCCCTAGGTATTTGTATTGGTTCAAGCTTAGTACAAAGAGTAACCGCAGGATAGATGAACATGTTAATGTAAGACTGGAAGTAACCTAGTCCCTTCCAGTGCCAGTATTTTCTTGCTGTATTTTTCCATGTCCACACAACTAAAATAGAACAGTGTACACAGGCAAGCAAGGAAATAAAAATATATTTTGTATCAAAAAACAATATCATGAACCCTAATACACACAAAACAATTCTCATTTAATTGTGCAAGAGAAGGCTTCTAACCATAATAACAAATCCTTATCTCAAGCAAATCTGAATTGGATTATACACTGCCAAAGAAAGGACATCTTCTCTTAGCAGGCAAAACGCAACCTGGGGAAATACAAAACGTGTCTGGTAAATTAATGTTCTGTTGCTGTAAATGGCAGGCAGCAGCAGTAAGAAGCCATGTAGTTAGAAAAGAATATTTTATAGGTTACTAGCTACCTGTGTTTCCTCTCTCCCCATCTCTGTCTTTCATGATCACCTTCTCCCCCCCCTGCTCCCCTCTCCTTGTTACACCCCGGGCTGCTCACTAGTCAATTTACTTCTGGGGTTAATTGCATAGGACTAGAAGAGTAACACATTCAGGACACAATCCACATGCAGATTTTCTTCACTGTTCAAAGACAATTTAGGGGGAAAGCGACAGATACTCAATTTGCAGCATGGGGCAAAATCTGTATATGAAGAGATTCCCTGCTGTACAGATAAAACCACGGCTTCCTCATTTTTGTGCTCTTTGAGCTCTGGCCTTGCCACTTCAGAGTATTTTGAAAACTGTAATGGATTTCAAAGATGCCTGTGGAGTATGGGACTATTATCCTCCCTTGCAGCCAGAGCTGGCAGAGTGACCTGCCTAAAGCTGTGCACTTTGGGAGATCCCCACCTGGGTCCAGCTGGACCTGTGCCTGAAGCATGGTGTTCACCGGGGGAAGGAGAGGCAAGGGGCCATCAGGAGCAGGGAGTCGTGTCGCAGGGAAATCAGTAAGGCACGATGAAGACCTTACAAAAGATGCAGGACTAGCAGAGCTACCAGCCTTGAGAAGGAAATATTTAGGTCGATAGGATTTCATGCATTACATTAGCGATAAAATCCTAGAAGCACTGTGGACGAATTACTGCACTGAAATAAGACTCTGTTAGTCATGGTTCAGACAGGCAGGAACTATAAATATTTATTTCTGCACTGGAAAAAGCAGGAAGAAGTTTATATGTTAAACAGGATGGTGAAGTGTTCTCCAACCCTTTCTACTTAAGATGTACACTAAAAAAAATCTCCTGAACATTTCGGTTCAGCAAGGCCAGAAATCTGAAGGAGCCAAGCAAGAGAGCTGTGTCTCTTAGGTACTTTATTTAATCCAGCAATGTCAGGAAACTCCACAGACAGGGACACTTCATTAGCAAGGAAGGATGAACCACAGCCATTCACCAGGTGACATGATGCCATCCCTGTTTAATTAATAAGCAAGCTGATACAGGCTACAGAGACAGTGATGATATAGGGGGCATTCCTAGTCCTGATTGAGACAAGCAGGTGTCAAAGTCAACTGATGTTGTTTTACCTAGGAGAGATCTGTTACCTCGTAAGAGACATTACGGATTTGGCAAATAGAAGTAACTGTGTATGTTTATAAACTCCAGGTTTTTGCTAAGAGGAGATCACCAAATGAAGGTGTTTATATTAGGATTCCTTAGTAAAGATAACAAGGGAGACACTAGTCTCTACTTTGAGGGCAAATATGTAAGTATTCTCCTAAAAAAAGTGTGAATATGATGAACACATATCTCCCTTATGCTGAGTTTGTTTTGCCCTTGATGATAATTGGTGACGATAATCTCCCTGTACTTGCCTCAACATCTCAGCCCTTTCCATCATATTTTCTTCCCCCTTTTCTTTGAGGAGGGGGAGTGAGAGAGTGGCTGTGGTGGAGCTCAGCTGCCCAGCAGGGTAAAACCACCACACCTATGCAGGAGGTGGGTTTTGAATGCAGTCCCCAGAATAGCAGGTGAAAAGAATCAGAATGAGGTGCATCTCACAAAATGCATAATCAAACCGTGGAAGTCAACGGGACTGCTCACCAGGGAAGCTGAATGTTTGTATTGCCCAGTGGAAGGACATAACTGTAGGATCTGGCAGATAGTGGCAGCAGGAGCCATAGGGGCAACAGACCCAGAGAGAAATTACTGACTGGCATCCATCTAAATGCTTGTTCTGTGTTTTGTTTTGTTTGCTCCTTTGTTGTAGTTGTTTTCTGGAAGAGATCATGGTGATCATCTTGTCTCACTTCGGTTGTAGCACAGGGCGCAGGAGCCTCACCCAGCAGCTACTTCATAAAGATATGTCTGCAAAGGAAATTCAGTCTTGATTTAAGAGAGGAACAAATGTGACTGCAGGCCAGTTTATAGCAGCTTCATGAGATCAGGCTCATAATGTCATGACTTGCAGCAATATGACCTTTTTGGAAACCATTTGTTCTGGGAGGTTAAAATGTATGTATCTTCCTGTTCTTTGCTTGAACAGTTCCTCAAAACTGCCTTAAAAATTCCCGGCAAGATAGTATTGCACTCTTCACTTACTAAAAAATTGTTTCTTCATAGAATTTCTCCAAGCAAGACAAAAAACTAATATATTCAGAGACATCTTATTTATAAAATAGGCATTACTTGAAATAACCTTGAAAATACTGAACTGTTTTAGTCTAACCAAAAAGGAAGCAGCTATCTTTTTTTCTTCTTTTTCTTCTTTTCCTTTTTTTTTTTTTTTTAATTTTACTGGATTAAAGCGAGGGAAGTGGTAGTTGGAGTGGGGGATAGGTGACATATAAATGTCAGTGGATGTTGGGGTGGAGGATATGCACTGAAATGCATTTAGCAGTAATGAGGCACAACATAGTTCTATCAATCTGTTACAAAGGAAGCAAAACATTCCTTCTTGCATACCAAAGAAGCTTCTCGAACTTAGCTCTTACTCAGAGACATCCCACTGATGAATATTCTTCCTGTGTCCCTCCACAGGTACTTGCTTTATTCACCAAAATGTTTCAGAGAAGGGGATGTAATATGGGTAACAATGAATCAGAAATTTTACTGCTGAGACATCGTTTCCAGCAGTCCAGGTCCAAGAAATAGTATGTTTTAAATGGTGATCAGTGCAGTTGGGAAATGGCATCGCTCCAGAGGAAAATGGGAATACAAGTAATTAATTACTAGTTCTGCTCTCTATTCAAGTGCAGGCAAATAGTCACTCAGTTAACCGTGATATTACTACAGTCAGTCCTCTTATAATAGTCCTGCTATGCCCTTGATCCTTTCAATTAATGGTGTATTTGCTCACTAATTGTGCCCTAGACTGCAGTTAAATTCTCAAGTAGAGTATTTCTATTTTAATCTTTCTTACAGCCCTGTCTGCTTTGGAGTGTCAACCTCTTTTTTTAAAATTAATTCTCAAATCCCAATGTTACATGGCATGAGTATAACATGGGAGAAAATAAGAAGAAAGCCTCTACTGTGGATACCCGTGCTCTCTGCTATGCGTCCCTGTATGCAGCTGCTAACTTCAGTAGCTGGAAGTGTCCCTTCCTTCATTTGTTTATTTCTGAAGTTCTGTTGGGAACTTCTCTCTGGCTTATTGTTACTACACATTTTCTAAACATTTTACTTTTCTGAATTGTTTAAAAATTATACTCACTGTACACCAAAGAAAATGCATTGACCAGGAAAGGAGCCTTGCAGAAGCCCAGGAGCTCCTTGTGTTTAGTTAGTCTTTACTCTGGTTTGGTCAGAGAGCTTCTTGACATTTTTGCATTGGCTTGAACCCAAGTAAGGACAGGAATACTAGTGCTGGCAGAGTGCTGGGTGTCTTCAGGGCTGTGACAACCACATCTCTGCAGACTGCCTGGCAGTGCTTTACGGAAATGCACAGGAGTCAGGGGCCAGCTGCAGTAAGGGACTGCTCCCGAGCACTGCACTGACAGACAGCTTTCAAGGACTTTGCAAATGTAGTTTCAGGAAGTAACGGAGAGCTGCTGTTCTTTCATTTGAACTGTAGGTCATTGGTTTCTGGATAATATTTTGCAAAGATTTATTATTTATTTTTTTTTTCAGGGGCGATGGGAAGCCAGCATGCCTGCTCAGGGAGATCTCCACGATGCTGAGAGCAAGCAAAGAGCAGAGGGGGTCTTGGTGGGGGCTGTGCCATTGCATACTTTCCTCTACGTTAAGTGTAACACCTCCACCTTTGAAGCAGAAGTATCACTGAGCACTGGACATTGGTGGATCTTTCCCTTTGTTCACTACAGTAATGGCTGCGATAACCAGCCAGGACCCCACACTTTTCCTGAAAGCAGTAGTTACAGCTATGTGGTGGAGCCACTAAAGAGCTGCTGCTCTTTTTAAGCTAAAAGAGACCTTTGAATTCATTCCTGCAAGAAAAATTCATTGTCGGGAATTTGTATCACTGTTCTTCTCTGAGTTCTGATTACAGCATCCAGGGGATAAACAAGGTATGGTCTCACAGCCACACAGACGCTCATCTTCATTGTTTCAGGTACCTTGAAACTATTTTTTAATCCGTAACTGCATTCAAGTGCTGTACCTGTTCTTTGACATCTGCTGCCAATGTTGTGCTGTACACTGAAGACAAGATGCATTAGGCTTATGAAAGATTAGGTGGCAGTGGGAATACATTTGATATGAGCTTGATACTTATTAAGTTAATTATTCGATGGAACTGGTTCTTCCCTTATGAATTTCATTTAATCTTTGCAGCACAATTTCCTTCAGAAAACACAATGATATTAACGAGTCAAACCCAAAGTCTTCTGTTCTTTTCAGGTGAGCAGGTTAATTTTCTATATAATTAGTTAATTGCAAAAACTTGAGCTATTGATAGCAAGGCAGAAGAAAATCATTACAACACCTTGTCCGTGCCTCTTGAGGTAAATTATCTGAAAAGAGGATGGTAGTGTAAAGACTACAGAAATTCTGAAGGAAGTTGGAAAATCTTTAACTTTAAGGTATTAGAAAAGCAAAGCATACATTTGGCAGTGAGATTGCTTTCTTGGTTAGTGTTCTTCTCTAACTTTACTTTTTACTTCTCTTTTTTCTTTCTCTCTCTCTCTGTCACGATGTGAGTTACACGTTCCCTTCCACAGTTTGTATGCCTTTTTGTTGGAGATCTGCTTCAAATGCTTTTAACCCCTAAAGCAGTAGAATTTGTAACTCTGCCAGCATCTCAGATTTAAAGTATTTCTATTTGTTTTTTCAAATACAAACCACGTCTGCTCTTTTCCTTTCTCTGTGCTCACATGGGAATAGCATTCTGCCTCTCAGGCTTCCTGTGGCTGAACCAGCCCTGTCTCCGGCTTCTGCAGCTGCAGCATTGGAAATTCTCAGTGAAAGGGCACTGCCAGGATGATGCTATCACTTGTCACCATTATCTTCTGCAGTACATTTGATGTGGATGTCAGGATATAAAAGCCTATCTGTTGTGTACGTCCCTGGCTTCTGTGCTTGGAAATTTCCTTACCTGTCACCAGTACCAAACCCCCCTGGTCAGAGTGCCTGTTCAGGATGCCCCCACAAAGCCCAGAAGCCTCTCCGTGCTTGTAAGTAAGAGAAAGAATGACTTCCATGGCCTGGCTCACGTGTCCTGCTGGGCCAGATGACACATCAGGCTGAGTGCTGGGACTGTGGACTGCAGCACCTGGAGGCAGTGGGGCAAGAAGTCTCCGAGCTCGGTGCTGTCGGCAGCCCTGGGAGAGTATCTCTGGGCACATAGGAGGGTAGACAGGCAAACAGATCTTTCAGATTTTTTATTGTATTTTATATATATATATTTAAGTTTTGGGGCAGGAGAGCAGGCCTGCCATTCCCTGAAAACAGAATCTCTGTTGAAGAGCCTGAGATGTCACTTTTTCTTTGTGCCAATAATGGCCAGAGGCTATGGCAGCAGCAGTGTCCTCATTTGGATGCAGCGTTTTCAACAGCTATTTTAACAGGTCAGAAGTGCCGGATCAGAACAGAATTTAACTCATTTCACTGTTGCTGAATCTATTAAAGTTATGGCACAGTGTGCATACAGACAAGTCCCATCCTCCTAACACCCCTGTGAGATATAGAATCACTGAATCATTAAGGTTGGAAAAGCCCTCCAAGATCATCTGGTCCAACCACCCCCCCACCACTAATATCACCCACTGCCGCGTGTCTCTGAATGCACAGCATTCATCGGGGTTAAAAAACACGCCATCCCAGCCAAGGGCCAACATGGCACGGGAAGGGGAAATGTTGCAGAAGCACCTGCCCAAGTGGCCCAGCTCCAGTCCCAGGGGAGCCCCAGGCAGCGAGGATATGTACAGGAGCCCTGGCGCACAGGACTGCAGAGACAGGGCAAGGCAGACGAAGATACCGGGACTTGGTCACCATCTCCATGCTCCAGCCCACCCCACCACACTGCCCCTCTGTTCCTTGCTGCCTTGTGTGGGGCGCTCAGAGGCAGCGCTGGGCAGGCAGTGCTCAGAGCACGGCGTGGCAGGACCCCGGGGAGCTGCCCCCAGCACAGTGCCACCTGTGCCACCCGTGCCCCGTGGCAGGGGAAGCACCGGGCTGAAGGCGGGCAGGTGAGCGCTGCAAACCGTGGTGATTTGTGCGTACCCTGCACAGAAACCCCTCACAGACTGGGCTTTTAAACTCTCTTATCTAATGCAGTGTGTTACTGCCCCTGGAACACGCATTCTCCAGAGCTGATACATAGCCCATAAGGACATATGACGAGTTTTCTTAATGGCAATGAATTCTGGTACCGTAAATACAGCCAGTGCAACATTTACACAGTTTGCTCTACCATTTTGTGCTAATTCCATGCAAATACTAGAATGACAAGCAATGCTTCTAAATGTGTGTTGATTTAATAATAATAATAAAAGTAATAACCTCCCATTCAGCCATCTTCAGTGCCTGAAAAATAAAAGATTCTACTGAGTGGTTTGAGTAAATTCTGCACGCAGTTAATGTAAGCTATCATTTCGTGCATTTCCTTCTCAATTTGGTATCAGGGCAAATCCAAATGGAAATTATGCACAGGAGGATATAACCCAGGATATGAGAGACACTTACAGAAACCTCAATAACTGTCATCAGCTTTAACGTAGGCATGAACTCAATAATCAACCTTCTACAGAATCACCCACCAAGGATCATTATTATGGCAGTAGAGATATCCACATAAACTTGTTCTCTGATTAGCAAATGTTTACCACAATGGTTGGCAAAAGAAAAAAATGCTTTATGGACAGTCTTTTTGTCTCCACAGAGAAAAAAAATATCCATTCCTATAATGTCCATCTGGAAAGCTTTCTTATTTTTAACAATAGCATTTTGGCAGAAATCTCCTAAAACTAAAGCTTTACATGTCACCTGCTTTGTTCCAGTTACACACTTTAATTTAATAAAGTGAATAAATTAAACAACATGTAACTAAAAGTTTTGGTAATTCCCCTGAGTCTTCTTTTCAAAAGAAAAAGATAAAAAAAAAAAAAAAGGCAAACTTATCATGCTAATAAAAGTCCCTGAAAAGTCCCCTTCACTGAAGCAATTCTGCCAAATTTAGAAGGCTTTGAATTCTTTTGAGAACTTTTCTCATGATTAGGAAGGTATATTTGATTTTTGTTTGTGTCCTATATACTCAGGGCCAAGTTCAGCCTTGTGAGGAGTGTGTATGCAATCCCAGTGAAGTGGAAGCTCATGAAGGCCAGAAGTTGCCCATTATTACACAGTAATTGTTTCAACAAAGTGCTGTTCAACCATATGCATTGGTTGAGCAGTGTTGCATTAATATACTAAAGTAAAGAACCTCGGCACAATATTTTTATTTGAATATATTTAATTGCATTCATAACTTTTTTTCTTAAAATAATCTTTACATAGTACAGTTTCCAATTAAAACTTATACAGAAGGAGGTATTCAAACTTTTGAAAGTATTCATTTTAATGTAGCTGAGTGTAAAGTCATGAATCCAGGAGCCAGGCACATAGGGAACTGTTTTGTTCTCCACCACTTTCCACTGGAAGACAGTGGCTCCAATGAGAACACAAGCACCCAAAGTGAATCTGTGTGTAGGGAAAAATAAATAATAATAATAATAATTAAAAAAAAAATGAAAAAAAAAAATATATATATATATAAAGTCAAAGCCCAAATCTGTTTTTACCAGTTTATGCTGACTGACTGAGATAGTTACTGAAGTGTTGCTGAAAATGTTGTGTTCTGTCTCCAGTGAGAAAGCTGGGAAACTGAAAAGGTTTCAGCAAGACAGACGTGCCAATGACACACTTAAAAAAAACCTTATGAATAGGTATTATTAACCTAGAACAGTGAGGAAGAGAAGAGATTTAAATCTAAGTCTAGTCATACAATCAGAGAAAGATTAGTGATAGGAGGCAGTTTTGGAAATTAGGATTTATATGACTTCGCTGCAAGACATAGAGGCTGCAAAGAGAAAAGGGTCCGTCTAGGGATGAGGCAGAAGACCATCTGGCTCATTTCCAGCACAGAGGGAAATAACGACGGAAACAATGCAGGCTGCAACATGGCTAAGTCTCTGTCTTGGTTTTAGCTAGGAGAGAGTTAATTTTCCTCCCAGTAGCTGGTAGAGTGTTATGTTTTGGATTAGGATGAGAAGAGTGCTGATAACATGCTGATGTTTGAATTGTTGCAGAGCAGTGCTTACACCAAGCCCAGGACTTTACTGCTCCTCGCTCTGTCCTGCCAGCGGGCAGGCTGGGGGTGCAGCAAGAGCTGGGAGGGGACAGACCCAGGACAGCTGACCCAAACTGGCCAAAGGGGTATTCCATACCATCTGACGTCATGCTAAACAATATATAGGGGTGGCTAGCCGGGGTGGGGGGCCAGCTGCTTGGGGATAGACTGAGCATCGGTCAGCGGGTGGTGAGCAATTGTATTGTGCATCACTTGTTTTGTACATATTATTATTATTATTATTATTTCATTTTCCTGTCCTAATAAACTGTCCCTATCTCAACCCATAGATTTCAGTTTTTTTCTCGTTTCTCTCCCCCATCCCAGAGAGGGAGGGGGGAGGGTGAGCAAACGGCTGTGTGGTGTTTAGCTGCCAGCCGGGTTAAACCACAACAGTCTCCATCACTGAAAATCACCTTTACAGTGTCCAAGCTTACTGTCCTTGTGAGAAGTGGAAGAACCACTGTGCTCCCGCCACAGTGTGTCGCGACAGAAACATCACGAGCTGTGTGATGGAACCCGTGAGACCAGCTATCCTTTTGGTCCGTATCAAGGTGCAGACGGTAGTTACTGTCTCCCACAAAGGACCAGGCATGGAGGTTCCTCCCAGAAGTGGTGCTTCCTCCACTCGTAAGGCAGAAAGCTCATGCCCAGCACCTTTGTATTTGAGTTTGCTTAATTTACAAAGAAGCAATTCATCCAGAGCCACAGTGAAATCACGTCATTCTGGTGCCTAGTCTGAGGTGATGAAGATCCAAAATTTTACCAACTGAGGGAGGGAAATGACATTGAAACAATTTCACCTTAACTGAAATAAAAAAAAAAAAAATAATAGAATAATAAAAAATAAAAAAATAAACAGAAGAAGAAGAAGAAGAAGAAGAAGAAGAAGAAGAAGAAGAAGAAGGAATAGATCCATAAGCCCCGTTGGAATTAATTCTTCCACAAGATGTGCATTTAAGACGCTAATACCAGAACACTCAATGTGGTGCAGCAATAGCTCCTGCACTCAGAATTTTGCTCCTCTCCTGCAACACCCCAGTTTATTCCACAAAAAGTGAAAATATGTCCATATGCCACATTGATTATCTTCAGTTAGCTGATAATAAATGGACTTCACTACAAGAGAATAATGTAACTCACTTCTGTAGATTCCAGTGATCCTTCTCAGTCTTCCCACTGCACTGGGACTTATTTAATTGCAAAGAAGCTGGGTTGTGTAATTTGAAGTTCTGGTATCACAAACATGTACTCATATTCAACTTTACATGCCATGAGATAACTTTCTTCAAAGAGGTAGCTTTTACTGAAAAAAAAAACACCACCAACAACAAAAAACCACTCGATTTGTGTTTTCATTTACCCTTGTTGCGTTGTGACCTCATTACTTAATGTATCCATAGTATTCCACGATAAAGACCTTTACGCTACGGACTGTATCACCACAGAAATAAAGCACAACCATCACGGCAGCAGTTACACTTTTCTCCAGGAAGACAAATGTGTTGGAAGAGAGGGTCAGGCAGGAAATAATTTTCTGCTTCTGGTTTCAAACTTTGATCAGAGTCTCAACATGGATCACCCACGTCCTGTCTCAGCCTGGTAGCTCCCAGTATTGATGCAGGTGTCTCTGTCCGCTTCTGTGGATGCACACGAACAGATAAGCAGACTTATTTTTCATGTGGAATGTGGCGTGGACACCATAAAGAAACAAATCGGCTTCTTCCCATACCTGCAAGGTTATCTGCTCATCACAAAAAACAAACAAACAAACAAACAAACAAACAAATAAATTGCACTGGCTTCCTTTATGAATGCTAACAGATATCGAAACCAACTACCTGCAGAACTGGAGAGGATAATGAGATATTCATGGACTTTTTAAATACTAAACATTAAATAAACTCCAGACTCCAGGCTGTCAGTACACCTCTGCATTTACAGGTTTAGCAGTGTAACCAGCTCTGTGGCTTCACCTTAGCCACCCCTCCCTGACTCAGTGGCTGACAGATTTGATCTTTCTCTGCTTCAAACTCCACAGGGTGAGCACATGAATGCTATAGCAAGGGGCTCAGCAGTTTAAAGGGATTTCATGGAAATTTCAATACATCATCGGTTGTGTTTTCCTTTGGATACTGAAGATCTTTTTAATCCAACACCAAAATTGTGCTGTAAAGATCAATGATTTTAATTAACTCCTGGGCATCGACAAGATCACAGAAATTGTGCCAGTACAGCACAGCTGTGAGACCACAACTGTGAGGTGAGAGTTAGAAACCCTTGAGATCACCACAGCAAATCTGTTTTTGCATTAGCTATCATAATCATAGCTACAGCAGATGGAATTTCCCAGGAAATCAAAAGGATTTTAACTACATGCCATTGCACTGGTGTCCAGGATCATCAAAGTGCATGTTACCTCCAAACAAACAAACAAAACAAAGCAAAGCAAAAAAAAAAACAAAAAAAAAAACACAGCCTTCAAACACCTTCACCCCGAAGCTCCTCTGTGTCAGGGCTCTGAGAGCATTACTGGGCCTTCATTGCCCCAGTGAGCCCCACCTGGCTCCCACACCTGCCTGGGCTCCATTTAAGCCCATGTCTGGGCACCCAGACCTTTCCCAAAGTGACCTGAGTGTGTCCCTGCCTCCCAGGTGGAGTTTGGATCTATGTCACAGCTCTGTCTTGTTTGGTCTCCACCTTCATTTTATTTTTCTCCTGGAAAACCCAGACCCTGGATGTTGCTTGTCTCTCTGCCTGTTGTGGGGTTGCTGCTGGACCCCCTCACCCCTGTGGGGTTGTGCCGGGGTTGATGAAAGGCTGTGGGCCCTCGATAGCCCTTGGCCCTGGCACCCTGTCCTTTGGGAGCAGCTGTCCCTTGCCGATATAGACAAGTCCTGCACACCCTGAAGCTCACAGGGATCAGGTTTAAAGGCTGTCTGTGTCTCCTTTACATGAGACAGCCGTGCTTCAGACTGTGCCGACTTCACCATACTTCACTGCTGGAAGAATGAAAACTAACTTTGAACTAACTTTGTTAAGGAGAACCTTCCGTGGTGGCTGCTTTAGTGGCTATAATCAGTTATACTGAGAGAGTAAACCAATTGCTCACTGTGAGCCTGAACTGCCAGGAAGCATTTCAATCTATTCAGCACTTTAATATGAAATACTAAGACAGAGGAGGCATGTAGGACACCCCGTGCCCCAAGCTAGGATCAGCTCTAGCTCTATCTTTCCTGGCAGAGCTCGTTCCAAGCCCCAGTCAGGAAGGCTCTGCAGCCCTCCCCAGGCAACCTATCGCAGGACTGAGTCATTCCCGGTATTAGAAAGTTTCTCTGAGTGTTTCTTCCCTGGGCTTACCTTCTTTATGCTATGCATGATGCATATAGAAAACTGATTATTTAATCTTTCTTTTGCCAGCCTTTTATGTAACTTGTGAACATTAAACCATGCTTCAAGTCCCCTTGAAACGTCTTTATGCTCATTGTTCCAAGTCTCTCCTATAAATATTTTCCTTTTTTTTTTTTTTTTCTCAAGTTTCTCTGTTTTCTCACAGACTCTGTTTTACCAACCTCTTCCTTAGGGTGCAGCACCAAAATCTGGACACAACACGCCAGCTGAGACCCTCCCAACACTGACTAGAGGAGAATTTATTTAATGTCTCGCACGTAATGCTCCCGCTCAGAGACTGCCTTTCATAGCAGCAAGATATTATTGACTGAGTCTGTTTCAGTTATACCCAATGTCCTTCTCTGCATCATATTCATGTAGATTGATCCTGCCTACATGCCACACTAGCAGCATTTTTTCAACTGATGGCTGCTTATGTTTCATGTCCTAGCATTGCAAAATTGTTGGTAACTTGGACTGCCCTCCAGTATCTTTACACTCCATCTTATATTGATGCAGTGGCGTTTAGGAGATGTCATCCAGGCTGTTAAAAATCTGGCCTTGGCCAACCTGTGCAGATGCCATCCCTTCTTCTCGGTAATAAATGTTAATAACCTTTCTACAAGTACAATTTTCAAGCAGACTTGCACTTGTCATATATTACTATTGTTTGATAAAACAGAGGACGCTGTATACCTCTAAACACTGAGCTGTTTTATTTTAGGTCATGTTTGTCGTTTGCCTAGGAGAATACTGTGCGAGGTATTTTGATTGTGGTAAGGCTTTTGAAACTGCATCAGCTGCCTCTTCACTGGAAATCATGGGATTGTTACTGTCTTATGGGGACAAAAAATAGACTGGTTTGATGTGATTCATTAAACCCAAGATGTGCCTAGTTTATCATGCTGACTTCTTTCACAGTTTTTCTGTGAAGTAAAACTAAGTTTACTGATTTTTTACCTCCTGGCTGTTTCTTTTGATGAAGATCTGTATAATATTGACCCTTTTCCTGTCTTCCAGCACTTTGCACCACTGCTTAGTGATTAACTATAATCACTAATAATTCTGAGATATCTCAAGAGTTTTTCAGTCCTTTTCCATTATTCCCCTTATTTTAAAAAGGGGCAGAAGTCAGATTGCTTTTCTGTTCTATTAGTTGTACTAGCCACCTGATTAGAGACTTTTGTTGTTTATATGGATTAATTTACCAGTTGCCTTCTGCTGAAAGATTTCTTACTCCATTGGATACTGAACCAGTTCTTCTGGGGGTCTTCTTGTTTGATAATATGTTTTATTTCTCATTACTGTTGTTATCAGTAGCTTATGTGCCCTGATCTGTGGGATTTTGAGCATGCATATCCATTGTGGTATTTTATTTTTTATTTTTCCCATGAGTTGTTCCTTTCTGTATTCCTGTCGCTTCCTCAGTGCATGAAGTCTAAGAAAAACTTGCCTGTCTTGTCTTCTGCTAAATTTCCTGTGTTTTGAGGTAGTTATTGCTTCTTGACAGATTTTTGATCTGGTTTGTTCCCGTCAGTGTGCCTGCTGAAGTTCAGTTTAACAGACCTAGGTTATTTGCAAGAAAGTCTAGACAGCCTAAGCTGATTAGTGTTGTCAGAATGGGAGCTTTCACCCAAGCTTGCTTCCATCATAGCTTACCAGAATTAACAAACATGTGCCTCACCCAACAGTGCTATGCCATTTTCAGACCAGGCAATTTTCAAAAGCAACAGTCAATAGTAGGGCTAAAAAGGGAGAAAAGAGCTGACAGGGTTCAGCTGAAAGACTGACAAAGCAAATCTCCCAGCCGCTGTCTCCGTTTCCGGAGCGCGGTAAGAGGCATCACGCCAGACTGATTTATCTCCAGCGCAAAAAACTCCTGGCAGGCACGGGGAATGGTACAGAAATCCCCTCTGACAAAGTAATCTGTCTGAGCAACAAGAGGTGCCACTGAACTGAGGGCGTTTAGTGTTCCTGCGGTATGATGCTGTACCTCTCCTGGTTCATTGAACCCATGCTCTGATGTAAAAACACTTTATTACAAGGCAGGGCCACAGTTTTCAGTCATGAGGCTAAGAAATGTTTCCTAACAGAGTATAAGATTGTTGTAATCTTTTACATTAAGGAAAGATGGCTATATATTTCAGCTTTCACTAGTTTTCTTTAGAAGTCATCTGACTGTGGTACCTAAATAAGATTACTCAAGATATTTATTACAATGCTCTGAGTCTCCATTAAACTAAAAGCACATAAAACCTTAGGCAAGAAAGTGTCATACTCCAGTTTGGCACAAAGAAGTCAAAATAACTGAATAACTGTAACGAACAAAAAAAAAAAAGGATTGGAAAAAAAAAAACCTATCTTAAAGAATAAATCAATATATAGCAGCCTAATTCCTCCTTTATCCTGTTCTGCTATTTATGTTTGCTTCTTGTGTATTCCACAATCAGCGGATATGTGTTGGTGCATTGGAACTGCACGCAGGAAGCTAATCTCATTTTGCACTTTTGAGAAGGGCTCTAAAAGCATTTTGCACTAGATTACCTTACTGTAACTAAGCCAAGATAAAAAGGCGATTTTTGAGGGCATCATTTATCTACGCTTGTCAGCTGTCATTTAAAAATCATTCTACAGGATTCTGATGCCTGAATGTTTTAATAACAGAGAATTGTTATAAGGACACATTTATATGTATATGTTATCTGTATGTGTGCTTCTGTTATGCATAAAATAAATCCATGCCTGTATGTGTGTAAATGTAAGTGTATGCATAGCACTTAGGTACATTTAAACACCTGTATGAAAAGCAAGCTTCAGTGTTGTGCTCCTGTGAAATGAGAGGAAAAAGGTGTATCTGAAACGATCAGTGCAAAAAATATTCTGATCGAGGAAAACTCTAAACCTACGTGAACAGCCTGCCCCACCTAGTCCATTGCTGTTTTTTCAGACAGGAAGGGAGAATGAAACTGTGTTAATAGACTATTGTTTTTTTGGGTACCTCTGTGGGTAAAACTGGTGGAAGCTAATGAACTGCTTTCCTGGCTATGGCTGAGCCACCCACTTTTTAGAGTACGTGGCCATACCCAGGGGAATGTGAGTATGGCACACCGACAGAAATGCTGTGGGAGCTGCTGCTGCATGGCATGCGAAGCCTCTGCTCTGGGAAAGGGGCTTTGCTCTAGGCAGAACTAATCACCAAAGGTACAGGGCTTGGACTTGTTCTGCAGACTAACTGTAGAAAGAGGAATTCAGAGGAATTCAATGGAATTTCAGGCTAAACTGGGAAAGAAAGATTGTTATATTCATAGGAGGGTCAGAAAGCAGGAGCACAGACTACCCAACTCGACACATCTCTGTGCGGGTCGGCTGGGGACTGGCAGGAAGGTTTTCTCATTATCCAGCTGGAGAGTGCCTTGGCCAGCCTCTGGGGTGGCTCCTGGGGGTAGCTGCCGGAGGTCCTTTTGGATGTGGGGACACAGCCTGGCCCCCGTACGGACTTGGAAACAGTGCAGAGGAGTGTCCCTGTATTCCCTGAGTCTGGAGAGTGACAGCATGGGAAATGCTGGAATGTCCTTGAAGAGGAAAGAATGGAAGTGTTCACGTAGGGCCTCTGGTAGCTTCTTCATTTCCTGAGCAACTAACAGGAACATTCATCTAACCTGTGGGTAACACCAACCTGCAATAGGAAATAAAGGACTTCAGTTCTTCATACTCCTGAGAAATGCCAGGGATGATGATTTCTGTTTGGGGGACAGAAGCTTTTATGATAAAAACTGGCAGCTCTATCTTCATGCCTGCTGCTATGGGAAGGTTAGGTGAAGATCCAAAGGGTAGAAGGTATCTCAGGCAAGGGAAAGGCAGCCATGTATAAGTGGTGGAATTTACTATTCTAATAAAAAGACGTAAAGAGAGCAACAGAAAAGAGATGGTAGGCTTAAAGGAAAAAAAAAAAAAAAAAAAAAAAAACCACCACCCTCTGGACTCAGCAGGCTCAGTGAGCAGGAGGGTATAAAGCTGTAGGAACAAATGCTAGGAGAGAAAAAAAAAGTCAGACTGGCAGCTACTGAAAGAAACTGCATTAAAGGCACGATGGCAAACCATCCTTTTGTGGAAGAAAGATGAAAAAAGAACAAGATATATTGAAAAAGGCCAATAGAGGCTGAAGTAATAAAATGTAGCCTGAATATCCACCTTTACCTCCAGTTCTGGAGAACCTGGAGGTGATGAGTAGATCTGTCAAAATATTTTTAATGGAAAAGTTGTGATTTATGAGTTTGTTTTGTTTTTTTCATTACTTTTTCTCATTTTTTGAAAGCAAAACCAAAATTTGGTGGCAAACACTCACATTTTACCCTTTCTGTTCTTTTGAATTGAAAAGTATGAGGAAAAAGTGGACTTCATTTATCTTTTATATATATATATATATAAATAATAAAACAAGCTTGTAATTTCTAATTGAATTATCAAATACAATACTTTTAACTTGAAATGTTTTATTCTTAAAATTAAATGGTTGTTTTCAGATACTGTCAAAGGTTGGAGTCTATAAAGCACTAACAAATGGGTAACAGACCTGCTTCTAGTAATAATTTTTCAAAAATTTCAGGTATAAAAGCCAGAAGAAAGCTTTAGTCTTCATGGAGAAGGGTAAAGGAGAAAGCAGGAGCTCCTATTTCCATTTGTGCAATGCTGTCTGACTGCTGTCAAGGGGAAAAAGAAATAAAAATTTCTTGCAGGAGAGAAGTTGGCTTTACAAAACAAACAAACAAAAACTGCATTTTTCAACTAGTTCTCTTCAAATCGAATTTGCAGACCTACAGACTAATTGTATTAATTACACAATTTCAACACCTTGCTGTTTCTGCATGGCAGCTGGCAGGTCTTTGAACCTGAAAGGTCCTTTATGTGCAAAGGGCCAGTAGACTGATAAGCTCACCTTTCTCCAGGGAGATTCCCTGGCTCTAATAAATAGGTATTGTCATTAAATTTTTCAGGGTTTTGCATGTGGGAGATGCTTGGGTTTGATCAGGAGGTGTTTATTGTCTCTTTTCTCCTTCCACAAGGATGGCATGACGAGATGTGAGCCTAAGTCCACCGCATGTTCAGTTTCCTTGATGTCTGCTACCACCTGCTTTGCAGGCACCCTGAGCATGTCCTGGCAGCTGTGGGATTTTGTACGAGGATTTTGCATGGGGGCAAAAAAAAAAAAAGAGGTAATCACAGAGTGGTTGATCTTGGCAGGGACATCTTGGGGGTCATCTGGTCCAGCCCCTGCTCAGGCAGGGCCACCTAGTCAAAAGCCTGCTCTGTCTCCAGGGATGGAGAGGGACTGCCATGTGGTGCAATGCTAAGACATGCCCAGCATCCTGGCCTGGAGAGCCCTGGAATGGACTGGAATATTTAACGCTGTAAAATGTTTCTAGAGACAGGTTAGAAGAAGAATCGTTCAGTTGTTTGAGGCCCCTTTTTAAAATACAAGTCATAAAGAGGAGGAACGTGAGTAATGTAGTACCACAAAGCTGTAACTGTAAAAGCTTCAGCAGCCATAAACCATGCCATGTGGTGTCTCTGGCTGGTGGCTGTATTTCGTGGCAGGTCGAGGAGCAGCCTCCCAGCATGGGAGTGTGATTTGTGAGCACAGCTTGTCACCTGCGGCTTGATGGAGGACTTCTGGACCACTTAAATTCCCCTCTATTCCGCTCACGTTCAGGTAGTTAAAAGATGTATCCTACATATAGTGGCAATTCAGGGGAAGATTCAATGCGAAGAGCTTTCCTGTAAAATTGCAGTTGCATACAGCTAGTTGCACATGGGTTTGGGCTTTAATACCACTATATCCATTCCTCTCTCAGCTGTCACTGCGTGCTCGTTGCCCTGCGTTGGTCGTATGGAGCCTGATGGAACTGTCGTCCCGAAGATGAGATGAACAGAAGCAGATTTTCTGGTGCTTGCTCCTCACACACAGGCTTTGCTGTGTGAATGTATCTGTAGTTCTTCACTACTGCAACCTGTCATGAGAATGAGTGCTTCTAACCAAGAGTGCTTATTTAATATATTCAGACAAGGATAGTGTCTGACCACATTTCGCTCATGACCTTTTCAGTATTCTGTATTTCGTTTGAGCAGCCACTTTGTCCAGTCCCCAAAGGTTAGTGGGATGTGTGTAAACACAGGGAAGCTGAGATACCAAGAAATCAAAATGCACTTTCATAACTAAGGTCACGAGCCTATCGCACAGTGTATCATACACTACCTTGATTTCCAGGACTTATAGGCTGGAACTTGCACCTAGGAGGCATCTGGCTGCCAACTTAAAGGTAATTTCATAAAGAATCATAACACAGGGGGATTACTTATGGAATATCGATGGAAGACTGGTGACCTGGGAGAGCCTGTTGGACGTCAGAGTATGAGACAAAACCATTCTAAATGCTGATGGTGAAGACAGCCGCCAGCCCTGGGGCAGCTGGCAGGGGCTGGGCAGCGGGAGCCTGCCCCTGCCCCTGCCCCTGCCCCCTGCCCCTGCCTGACAGCATCCCGGTGTACATGAAATGCTCTGCTAAAGCTGCACCCTGGTTTGAGTGAACGACTGTTTTAACTAAATTCGTTAATGAAACTTAACTTCATTAATAAGACTGGTAATAAATAACCTAATAATTCATTCTTCTGCATACAATATCCGCTTTGGATGTACCTGCTAATAGAAAAAGAGTATTTTGCAGGAACTAAAATCCCTCTTCTGTGTATGGATTATGTTTTTCCCCCCAAATACTTAACAGGTAGTGTTTTATGGAGTGAACAAGTATTTTATGTTTAATAATAAAAGTAAATCAGCTTGGTTCTAAGCATAAAGATGAATCCCTCCCACTCACCCATTTGAGGTGTTTTCATAATTGTGCTTCTTTCCTTCAGCTTGTTGCTGGTTGCACTGTGCTGCATGAAGAGACCCCACTACACCACCTGTGTGCTGTATAGAAAACACTAATCATTGTGTAGCTCTGGTGTCAAAATCCATACCGAGGCAACAGAACAAAAGTAAAACAGCTGACTTGTTTCCAGAGAATGCCTCTGAATACAAATTAAAGGAGTTAATTTGAGGCAGTATGGGTGCTGGAGAAGTGCAGGTGCGGGTTTCTGGCACCACGAGGTACAATGTCTCACGGGGACGTCACAAGCAGGGGGTGGCATCGGGGTAGGTTTCTCACCCCCTGTTTTCTGGCATGCCTGGTGACCCCTCACCCTGCCCCAGCAGGCTGTGAGCTGAGGGCAGTGAGGACAACCCCGGCGGAGGTGCCCGCAGGGACAGCACAGAAAGCGGCTGAAATCTGCCAGGAGGGAGTCTGGAACTGTGCTGGGTAAAGCAGGAGAGACACTGCTCCCCGCTTCATCTGCAGCAGCCTAGTCCAGTATTAGGGACCAGTTTTGTTCTTCTGACTGGAGAAACTGATTGAATCTATTCAGCTTTAGAGCAGGACACATTAGCACCATCCTTCGGCCTCTCATTAGCACAGTAGTTAGCAATGATAACTACTCAATGATAACTACTGTTATCAGTAGCAGTATAACAATGTTATAAATCAGTATCAGTTAACAATGATAACTACTGTTTGTTAAGTAACAATGCATCATCCTTTTGTAATTACTAAAAAGTTAAGTAGAGCCTGGCAAGCTTAGGACATAGGAGGTTTTCCTCCTGATAAATTTAATCATCCAGGAGAGAAAGAATGAGGAAAAGGAGAAAGATGTGTCCAATGGTAGGGACAGGACAAAGCAAAAGGAGCAGACGGGCTGAACAACATCTCCCTTTCATCCGCACCTGGGGGGGAGCGTGGAGTATCTTTAATCTCCCAAAGGGGAGGAGAAGGTGCAGGGCTGTGTTTAGAAGGGCATCTTAACTGCAGAGAAGGAAAGCTTTACCCTAAAGGCATTTGGAAACATGGATCAGGCTCCTAATATTTTAGGAGACAACCTTTTAATGGCAAAACTGTTGTGACTATAACTGCAGTGGTTGTAGTGGCAGGTTTGGGTTTTGGAGGGGTGGGGGTGGCACACTGTCTCTCAGGTGAGCTTAGAAACTAAGAGCAGAGTTTTATTAGTTTCAGGAGAAAATAATCTTTGCTAAAGGCACAGGAGGAGCCTCTTCTGGCCTAAACTGAAATCACCTCTGCTTTCCCGGTGGCAGGTCTGGTTGTCCAGCCTTGGCAGCCAAGCAGCAGTAACGTGGGATCTCTGTCCTTGGAGATACCCTCTGTTCAGAAGAAAAACGTGCTGAGCAAACTGAGTTACCTCTGAGGCTAACCATAAGCGGGGGCATGAATCAGAGGTCTCCGGAGGTATCTTCCAGCCCAGGCTATTCTCTGATTCTGAGAACACGGCAAGATTGGAGGCACTGCTGGAGGCCTCTGCTCTAACCTGCTGCTCAAAGCAAGGACCATCAGAGCAGGGTACCCCTGCCCAGTTGGATTTGGAATGTCTCCAAGGACAGTTTCCACCCCCTTTCTGGTGTTTGTTTGTTTGTTTTTCAAGTCTTGTCAGCATTTGACTACTCTCACTTAAAAAGAAAAAAAAAAAAGTCTTTCCTTACATCCCATGCTCCTTCAGGAAGAGCCTTTCCCTATAGCCCCCCATTAATTGAATACAGCCATAAGGTCCTTTTTGTCTATATTATTCTGGCTGAAGGGACCTATTCCTCTTGGCATCACATTGCTTGACCTGTCCTTCAGTGACAGCAGTTCTGTGCTTTATGGGTTTTGTAACCATCTTACCGTGGCCAACTGCAGACCCAGGCTGGAGTCCAGCTAACCTTCCAGCCCGGCCTGGCTGGCAGCATCAGGCAGGTGGAAGAGAAAATGATTGATCCGGGATTTGTCTCAGCATGCTGCGGAGGGCATTACTGGGAGATGGTTGATGCTATTGACTCTACTGTCACTGTTACTGCGTTGAAGAGTTATTTGGAGCCTTTTGTCAGCATCTACAATCCATAAGGATCTATCATGCTTAGCACTATCAATAACAGTGCTTTAAGAACACATTTTTGTGTACTTTCTCCACGTGTGCACATTTTCCTGTAAAAAGAGTGGTTTTTATCTTAAAGTACTTTTTTTTTCTGCTTACGCACATGTGCTGAGTGGTATCAAGAGCAGGGCTGTGAAACAGATAAAGAACTGGCCATATGCCTTCTTGATGTTCTTGCAGTGCC
This sequence comes from Oxyura jamaicensis, assembly GCF_011077185.1. Taxonomy (NCBI): domain Eukaryota; kingdom Metazoa; phylum Chordata; class Aves; order Anseriformes; family Anatidae; genus Oxyura; species Oxyura jamaicensis. Next base: position 53,901,770 of record NC_048897.1, on the reverse strand, counting down.
TGGAGCCCTGCAATCTGCCATGGGATTCTGAGCAACTATGAGCAACCTGAAGGCTTCTCCACGCTCTGCTGGCTGGAAGCAGCGCTCCTCAGCCCACCAGCACAGCCAGTGCTGGGGCAAGGAAGCTGTGGGAAAGCAATTGCTTCTTCTCAGCATCTTCCTACCTGGGGGGGAGTTACCTGGCCAAGTAAAGCTGTTCTGGGGTAACTTTTCGCTGTTGTTCTGTAGACAAGATGCGGCCAAAGCCACTTGTGCTTTGATCATGATTTTCACCCATATGCACTTGCACCAGTGGGCAAATGCCAACAGGCATGTTTCTTCATGAAGTACATTTCTTCTTTTCATTGCCTGGGAAAGCAATCAATCTTTTCCTTCATTGACATTGTATTGCTGCTCTTATACTAGAGGATGTTGCATTTTTGCAGTTCAGCTAAGGGCATGGTACCTGATTAGCGTTTCCAAATGGAAAATGCTTTGCGTTACACTGAAGCCTTCTGCCTGTTTACACTGTTTCTTAATGAAGGACATTCTAGTCTTGTTTTATTAAAAAGCATTAAAAGTATTGCTCATAAAATATATATACTGTTTTGAACTTTTGCTCCTGCTGCAGGGATGGATAAATACTCTGCATTAATAAAAGCCAGGCAGAAATAAAACTGCAGCTTCCAGAATCTCAACAGCTTAGCATGAGCCAAGACAATTTCCACTTGCTAACAGTTTTCTGCCGTTCCTGCTGAAGGTGGAGCTGGACGGCACGGGGTTGTGCTCTCGTGGCTGGCTGCACGGGGCGGCCACCAGGGAGGAGGGATGCCCCGTGCCTGGGAGCCGCATCCTGGGAGTGCCAGACCCCGTGGTGCCAGCAGTGCGGAGCATTGTGGAAGGACTAAGCTGATTTTATTCTCCCTGAGTTTGAGATGAAACAGATAAGACACTTCTAAAATTAAAATGTGAGAGCAATTACACTGTCATTTTTCCTCTCTATCTTCATTGGAAAGAGGCTTTGAAAAAAGATATGGCTGTTACTAAACCCTAGAGCTACAGCTGTTGTAAAGTTGGGTGAGGCGGAGAATTCTTGTTGTGACTGTTTTGTAATACAGCCAGACCTAGGGACAGCGAACAGGGCTGGAGCCCTGTGCACCTGCTGCACAGAAGAAAAAATAATGCAGTGAAGAAAATAATGTGAAGAGGTTACATTTCTAGGGAACCTACGAGTTGATGAGAGACCTGTGAGTGCCGAACGCACAAAGCAGAACACGGCCGTCTCCGCCCTGCGCTGCGTTTGCCCCCAGCTGCACCACGGTTCATGGGGGTTCAGAACATCGCAGGGGTGCTACCCCTGCCAAGGCAAATGCAAAGAAACCACGTTCACCATTTCAATAAGAAGGCACACACGATCTACCTGAGTCACAAAGAAAAAAGCTCCTGCAGTGCAGGCGTGTGGCCCCAGCCAGCAGCTCCCTGGAGGTCCCTGCGCTGACTGCCCTGCAGGCAGAGCTGCCGGAGGGATGAGGCACTCAGAGAGAGCCCTTCTAAACACTCGGTCGTCATAAATTACAAAGAGCAAGCAGAGAAGCTTGAGACCTTGTTACACCTATGTGAAGGAGTAAGGAGTGTAACCAAAAACCTAATGAAGGCTATTAGGCCATCGCTGCGCTCCTGGTGAACCACTTGACACCTGGAGCCCCGGCTGTGAAGCAGCAATAAAGCCTGACGAGGAATTCATCCCACACAGAGCAGCACCCTAGGGATGTGTCTGCAAACACAGGCTTTGTGCACCAGCAAGGTTCTGCTATTGCAGGGAGAAGAAAAGTCTGTGCTTTGGAGGAGGTGACGAGCAGGTAATGAGCCAACAGCCCTGCCCTCGCCGGCTGGCCCCAGCACCGTGGACCACATGCCCCAGTGTGCCTATGCCACGCTCCCGGCGTGGCTGCTGTGACCATAGGCATAATTCTGTGGTTTTCTCACCCCAAAAAGCTACTGGGAACAGCGACACAATACTGAGCTAAGGTGGGTGAGGAACAGTAGAACTCTCCCTGCGGCAGTGCTGCTGTCTCTGGCCCACTGCTTAACTGGTTTAACAGAAGGGCTTTCGGCTTTCTCCTCTAGTCTAAATGTTTCACTGATGTCAGATATCATTTTGGCATGTGAAAAGGCTGTGAGGACAGCAGCATGCATGAAACACCTTGTTGTACTTTCTTAAGCCTATTTTTTTAATGAACTCAACAGTTATAGAATCATAGAATTATATGTATGGATTATAGGGAATTACGGGTGGTTAATTGCAATAACTGGATCATGGCACACTGCACAAAACTCAAGATTTTTTTATTTTTTTATTTTATTTTATTTTTATTGAGAACAGCAATATTGTTCAGCTGTTTGGGTCAAGTCTGATGGGTCAAATCTCAACTGCTGTGCCATGGTTACTCAGTGCTTTCAGGTTCTCCTCTCCTGCTGCCCTGTGCCCCTTGGTTTTGTTTTATTATATCATTTTTGATTCCTCAGGTGGGGACTGTCTTTATTTGACTATGCATCAACAGAACAGGGTCTGCTGCACTAAAATGAGCTGCATACTACTGGAGGAAAAAAAAAAATAAAAAATACTAACAAACAGGTAAGTTCTAGGACTTGGTCACCACACACAAAAAAAATAAATACTGAAAGAGATGAAAAATCTAATGAGTGACTATATAATTGAGTACTATCAGTTATGAAGTATGACTAAACTTTCTTCCTTCAGCACTAAATCTGATCTCAGTCAGTTATTTCAATGTTGTCAGGAAATATCAACAGCTCTTATAGCCATAACTAGTCTTATAGTATATAAACTGTGGAGTAAATAAATCAAACAATATGAAGAACTTACAAATGTGCTATTTCTGAGGGCTTTATTTTATTTATTTTTATTTTTTCCCACACTTTGTAGGCCATTTGTCTACTCCACACAGTATTTTTTCACAGCCTAATTCCATCTGTTTCCTGTGGAACTGATAATGTTCTGCACAGCATTTCCCAATTCCATACAAGCACGCAATTAAACGCCACTCACAAATCACACCTAATGCATGCAAAAAACAATGAAAAACATTGGTTCATTTCTAGCCCTGGTATTTTTGAGATGCTTCTTGTTTTTTGTATTTGGCTTGTGGTATGATATATTTCCTACCTTCAGCAGTAGAAATACATAATTTTTAGGGGGTTGTGATGAGGAAATAATAGTTTGGGATGAAACTATATCTGTAACCACAAGCATCATCCACAACAGCTAGTGAAGTATGTTGTATTCAAAATAAATTGCAAATATTTTTAGTATTTTTCTGGCTATTGCTGTGATTCTTAGAGAGCGCCAGCTCCTGAATATTTCTTTCCTCTGGTGGTCTTCACACCAATCTTCCACTGCCGTTCCTTTGCTTTCTGGTGAACTAACAGCTTCAGAGTGTGTTTAACCAACAGGAATCTAGCAAAACTGCCTTTAAAGAGAAAATGTATCTTTTGGGTTAACTTATTTTTTAAGAATCTGTTATCATGGAATTTTGTATTTTGTTTTCAGAAAACTCCTCATTTCACCCAAATTCCAAAATGTTTCAATAACAAAAACCAGATGTTTGCCTCATGTTCCACATCTTCCTGCTGGGCCTAGGCACTGATGTAGCACCTCAGAGCTGAACCCAGTGAGTGTGACCTCTGGGGAGGACTTGCAGCCCCTGTTGGAAGGAGCAGTCCCCAGGAGGTTTCACCAGACGAAGGTGCCGAGCCTTGAGTCACCCCTGAGCCTTGTGGCCTTTAACATGTCATTTCAGAAGGTGCATCAGGGATTATGGAAAGACTTACAGATTTGACATTCTTCTGAAAATCAAATAATTTTGCTTAAATATTTTTCTCTCCCTTATTATGCCTTACTGCCTTTCCAGACTGCAGCCTACAGGACAGCTCTTCTAATTCTCAGGTTATATTTATTCCAGGTTGGTTTGCAGTCATTTGTTCTTCAAATGGTTTCCTTGTGTGTTCCCTGCACCATCCAGACTGCAGCCTGCGCAGGTTCCCAGATCACACTGTTCATGGTATATTGTGTTTAGACAGCCAGAACTGCCCTTCAGGGGGATGTTTTTAATGCCCATGGTATGGTGTATAAATATATATGTATACATGTATAAATACACATACACATGTGAATAACTCATCAACTCCAATTCCTCCTCTTGGCATGGCTTCCCACAGTCCCCATTGGGCATCCTGCACATCCTCTGCGTGTTTTGTTTGTTTGTTTGTTTGTTTTTCCCTTAAAGCCAGCATCACTGCTTACATTAATGATCCTAAGCAGAATATATTTTGCCTTTCTATCGTTCTTTATCTTGTCCCCTAGGAACTAGAGAAGAAGCTCTTTAAATCAAGGACATATTGCTAACAAGAACTGCAACTAAAGACGAACCACCCACCACTATTTTAAGCTCCTTTAGCTTTCTCAATGCTCTTCTTTCTCCTCCTTCTTTAAGAAGCAAATGTTGCTTATTCTCATGGAAGAGATATCCAGAAATAAAAGTGAACAGTTATTAACTGAAGTCCTGTGCTATTTGCACACCTGTGTTTGAGGTATGCCAAGTGGAGCTGACTTGCTGCTCCAAGGAGATGAGGTACAGCTGAAATTAACATTAACATCGGCAAAAGCTGGTATGGGAACTCAAATCTCCATCTCATTATATGATTAAAAAATATGCATTGGGTCTTCATGCTATAGCTTTCTGAACGTATGATGTGTTTACACTGCAAAATATATAGGCCATCAAATTCCAAAAACCCTTCAGAGAAAGCCAATCTCTCCAACTCCAGCTCTTTACTGTCACTGTTTCTTTAGCATGGGGATTGACAATCAGTTTCAGAAATGATGGAAAATAATAGAAGCTGTACCTCTCATAAAAGTGTTGAGAGAATGGCAGGCGCAAGCACAGTAGGCATGGGGGATTTCTCAAGAGGACAGACTTTTGCTTAGGTGTGAAAAAAGTTAGAAGGAATGCTTTAGAAAAATATTGTGATCTATTAGGCAGATACTGAAGGCAGTAATTTTAATAGATATGAATAAAAAAGGTTATGAATAAATGATGGAGTTTTCAGAGGACAGTACAGAGGAACAGAGGTATTAGCAGATCCAGTTCTGTCTACCAGACAGTTTAGGAAGGTCCATGAAAAGTTGATGAGTACTCAATAAAACCTTCTTTCAAACCTACAAAAGCTTTAGTCTTCTCCTGAGTCCCGGCTAACCTTCCGTCAAACAGACTGCACTGCTGAGAGATTTGCCCTGAAAAATCAAGGAAAAACTTATCTCTGAACTTAATCCAATTTACCACTTGCATATACCACTGTCACACAAATCCTCATTCTTCACAATTTCTCTCTGGGTAACTCACTTTACTTCCACGACAAAGCAATTTTTCCTTATACATAGCAGAATTTTCCCTTCTTGCATCTTGTGCCCACTGCCTCTTTTCCATTCACAGTGCGCATCTACAAAAAGGCTAGCTCTGTCCGTAACTGTCCTTAAAGTAATTAAATCCCTCCTTCACCTTCTCTTCCCCTGTCCTGGTGCATGGTTCTATTTTCTCCCCGGTGTAACACACTGTGTTTTACTTGTTGAACTTTGGAGGCTTCACACCACTGAGCAACGCCCTTTAACTCTGGTGTTTCTGCCACCTTTACCCACCCCTCCAGCCCCCACCTCTTCAGCTTGACTTAGAAGCCTGATATGAGATTGTGCCAAAGGCCTTGTTAAGCTCACAGGTAATAACATCCACTGCTCTCCCATCATCTGCAGAGCCTTTTCACCATAGGAAGCAATCAGATTGGCCAGCTATGATTTTCTCTTTGTAAGTCTGTACTGGATGTGCCCACAGATTGTTTTGTACTGCTTCTGCCTAGAAACAACTTCTAAGAGCCTGGCAGACAAGGAATAAATGTTTCTGTAAAATTATGGAATATCTTGAGCTGGGAAAGACCCACATGGATCACTGAGTCCAACTCCTGGCTTCACACAGCACCACCAAAAAAAGCTTTACTGAAATCCAGAAAGCTTACGTCTACTGGCTTCCCTTGGTCAGCTAGGTGGATAATCTTCTCATAAAAGGAAATTAAGTTTGCTAAGCAGGGCTTTCCTTTCATGAACCTGTGTTGGCTGTGACCAATAAGTGCCTTGTCTTTCAAGTTTTTTGTCCAGAATAATCTTCTCCATGATTTTGCCAGGGCCTGAATTGAGGCTGACAGGCCTGTAATTGCCAGGGTCTCCTTTCCTTCCCTTTCTGTAAACTGGGATAACATTTGCCAGCTTCCAGTCAACTGGGACCTCACCAGAATCTCAGACCAATGAAAAATAATTGTGAGAAATCTCACGATGACATCAGGCAGCTCTCTGAGTACCCTGGGATGAATCCCATCTGGCCCAATAGACTTATGTGCCCCCAGCTGGAGCAGCAAATCCCCCACAGCTTTGGGGTTATCTGGGCTTTTATCACTCCTGCAGTCACAGTCCTACAAGTTGGGGCTCTGGGGGTCCCAGGGCACATCATTGGTTTGGAAGACAGAGGCAAAGAGGCATTAAACATCTCTGCTTTGTGTAATCCCTATTTATGAGGTGACCATCCTCAGCAAGTAATGGACCTATGCAAACTGGTCCTCATTTTTCTGTTTACATATTGAAAAAAGACCTTTTTGTTGTCCCTCACAGTACTGGCCAGATTCAGCTATAATTGAGCTTTGGCCACACAAGCTAGCTCCCTACAATGGTGAACAACATCTTTGTAGTCCTCCCCTGTTATCTGACCTTGTTTCCAGTGTCCTTATATTTTCTTTTTTTGGCCTAAGCTCCAGAAGAAGATCCCTGTTCAGCCAGGCCGGTAGTATATCAGCCCCCACAGATTTTGTACCTTACTCATAGTCTGCCGTGTTGTGGGCAAACTGTTGATTCTAATTACGTATGAAGTTTCTTTAACCCATGCTGTGAATATCTCTTGCCTGTTCCTGGGATCTTCATTTTGCTCACCTATTTTGAGCCTACTTCATCTGTTTTTTGTCCAGTTTACAGACAAAACTAAGTCCTTGGATGCTGTGGTAATGGCAAGGAACCCCAGAAGAACCTTTTGAAACCAAATGTGAAGGGAAAAGTTGGCAAATGAGTTCCAGCAGAGATAAATGTAAAGGGGCAAATCTCAAGAAAAAGTATTGAAGATGTCTTTCTATTTCTAAGATAGAAAATACTTTTAATAATTATTTTCAAACAGTTATACTGTCGCAATGAAACAGATGTTTCAACTGTTTACCTGCTGTTGTCTTTCGCTCGTCTTTGGCACCAGACTGGGATGTACAACATTCCCAGTCTCAGAAGGAATAAACATCCCATTGGCTTTCAGCCTGACAGCCCGGTCACCTTCTGCTCCAGTGCTGTGTATTGTGAAGAACTCCTTAAAGTACATCACTGTCCCCTTCTCCATGCTGTGCACAAACTGCGGTTGTTGCCAATCTCTTCAAAGGCAACTTAACCCATTTGATATTTGATTATTATTACTTTAATGATGATTTTTTCAGTGGTTTGCATTGTTGCCATTCCATGTCTTTCTGTGGATTCCATATTAGAGTTTGTTTTGCCTTCCATCAGTACGGTCTGTTTTCCCACAGTGTTTCTGGGTGGTGTATCGATATGCACGCTGTCCAGACAATGGCTTTCAATATACTTAGTCCGGAATGCATGAATATGGATATCTCTTTGCAAAAATACTTTTTGGGGGTGGAGGGACTCTTTGGGGCAACTTCTGAAATGACGCCAAAAATGGTCACAGTTATACATCCACCTGTCAGTCACATTATTACGGATGGTTTTAATTTGCAAAGTATAATTCACCATTGACTTTATACGTCTGATTCTTGGGGAAGTTAATAACATTTGCTTATACTTCTTCATCAGAATTTTATTAAATATAATTTTCATCCTTATTAAACAATTTCAGGATTTTGGCTTCCTGACACCCGAAGATAAGTCTGAAGTGTAAAATGAGATAATAGCCATAGAAATTCAGAATATATTTAAATAGATTAAAAAAAAAAATCTGTATTGTTTTAATTTCAATTGTATTTTAATATATGTAAAGGGAAAAAATCCAAGCAGCAGTTACTGAGAATTGTGACCCTGATACTTTAAAAAATATATATATAATAAATTGCAATTTGTAAATACATTACATATGTCAGCATTCCATCTTTTTATATGTTCTTAAATTCTCTCTCCACCTCCTTTGTTGTGTACACCACAGCACAGCAACAGCATGGCTCTATGCAAAAGAAGTCTTTCTGGTATCAACTATTGAAAAGAGTTGGAGAAGATGTAATTAAGCAGTTGGTGATGTCCAGGAATTTTTCATTTCTAGCTTTGAAAACTGAAGTTGTCACACCAAAGGATCGTAGGAGTTAAAGACAATGATGTATTTAAAGACTGAAAGCTCTGAAAGTTAAAAAGAATATTTTGAGAGCTTGATATCTTCTCAGCATCAGCATGTGCCAGCGAGACAAGCAATGAGGAACAATGAAGCACAATGAAGAGTTAGATGTAATTGCTTCTTATAATGGTAGTATTGCTATACTGCTTGGTTCTCTGTGGTAAGGGAAGAATAGAGGTGAGGGGGAATTAGAGGCACTGTGAGGTGCCTGGGGTTGGATTGCACTGAACTGGGAGTAGAACGAGGCTATCCCAGTAAATATAATGGGTCCTTGTACTGGGAGAAAGCATCGGTCACTTGTGGAAAAGTTTCTCTGCTGAGCAAAAAATGCCACCATCCAAAAAATGCCAGGATGATTGCTGCCCTTCCTGGGCTTTTGGATGAAGGAGGCCAGAGGTGAAGAGGAGAGTGGTGGCACAGTTGGAGCAGTCCCCCCTGTCCTGTCCAAGAAGGGCAGCCTGCAATGCCCCAGGACGGGTGGGTAACAAATGAGCATCAGCCCAGCCTCCAGCCTCCAGCAAGCTGTGCCAGGAAGGAAGCTGCGGACAGAGATGTGCTTATGTATTAAATAATCTCTATATTTTTCTTCCATGAGGTTGAAGTCAGTTTTTGAGGTAAATGCTGCTTTTAGCATCAGCAATATTTTATGTTCACAGTTCAGTGAAGTGAAGTTAGAAACAGTGCCTCCTTTGCTCTGGGCTGAACTCTACTCACTGATGGCTTGCAAAGAGCAGGAGGCTGCCTCCCAAACACGCTGACCTGGGAATTTGGGTGGAGGTACGAAGCTGTGAGCTCCTGGCCCGAGGAGGCACAGCTCAGTGTGCATGGCTTAGCACCAGAAATGCTGGCTGGAAGGAAGCAAGAGAGTTTTATTCACCTAAAGCAGTTTCTCTGGAGTGTCAACGGGCACTTTGAGACACTGGGGCACCTGTGCTCTTACTGGAGTTTTGTTGTTTTATTTCTTTTTGCTGGGAATTGGCTTGGAAGTAGGAATCTGCATTCTGCCCAAACCACATTTTCCCCAAAGAAACAGTTTTTGGATGGTAGCCCAACTGATTGCCCATTCAAAGCAGATCAGATTGGCACTGTTCACAGGAAGGGAAAGAAATTGTTCCTGGTAAATGCAGAGGCAGTGAGATTTATCACAGATTTGGAATTCTTATGATGCTTCGCCTTTGACGCAGATCAATTCCTTGAATAAATTTCTCAATGTTCTCAGTTTTGCTCTGTGGTATTTACTTGCCTTCCTTGCATCTGCATGTTTCTAAACCAGGTAGGGTGCCAGAGGAGGGAACAAGAAAATTCATAGATCCCTGAAACACGAGCAGTGGTGAAAAAATGGAAGATCCGCGGCTGTCGTGCCTGAAAAAGAGAAGGCAGCAGAGAGATGCGGGCAGTGTGCCACGCTGGGGGATGGAGACACGGCTCTGCCGACCCAGCCCCAGGGCACACGGTGCCTCCTGCCCAGTGCTGCCGTGCTGCCCCCCACGGCGTGCCAGGATCGGCTCGAGCTGGAGCCGAGGGAACCCCCCTCCAGGAAAGACCTCTGGCCAAATCTGTCACCTCGGCTAAAACTTCATAAAGTGAGACTGGGAAAAAAAAAAACGGAGGAAGCAATCACTCGATTGATTGATTTATATCTTCCTTAAATAACAAAAACAGTATATTGCTATTTGTAAAATTCTTCAGGCGTATCTCCTAAGGCAAATATAATGTATTCCTGAAATATCCCTCCATACACATGCTAAAGGTGTGCTTATTACCTCTAATTATTTACCACAGTTAATTCAGGATCTCCTCCCTCCTCCCCACAACACAAATTAATTCTCTGACTTGCAGGGATGTCTGTGCAAATGATCCTGATCAAAATCACAATCTGTTCACTTCACTAGGACACTTCTCCTGAGCCTGTGAGATTCATGCCTCAGACTTCACATTTCAGATTCTATTTTTATCCATTTTTAGGGAAGCGTCACTCATGTACTTCATTTATTCATGAAAAGGCATCTTCTCCAGTCCTACAGTGCCACAGTTAGTTTCCATCAAGTCGGTTAACATACGACTATTTAGAACAGTGAACGATTCTGAGCTGGTCAGAAGGCGATCTCTCACGCCCTTCCTCCCGTGGATTCAAGGGGCTGGACAGGGTGCAGCATCGCTCATCAGCCCCTTACAGAGTGGAAGGGAGAAAGAGGCACGCAAGCCCTATTCACGCTGGAAGCACAAACAGCAAACCTCTCAGATGCCCCTGCCTTGCTCGGTGATGTTTTTCACCTCGGGTGCAACTCAGTCTGGCCCTGCCGTGCTGCTCCGGTGCTTCCCCGGGTGCCTTCCCTGGCCCAGCGTGCGATACTCGGAGTTATCCTGGGAGAGCAGATAAGAGAATGCTAACCCAGCTCTCCTCTTGGCTGTCTGTGCCTTAATGCAAGCAAAATATACTTTCAGGAGACAGTATGCATTGCAGGGTAAAATTCTGCTCCTCACATAAGAAAAATGCAAACCACTATGTGCAGAGTTACCATAGCAGTCACTGCTTCCCTGAGAGAGGTGCTTCCAGTACACATGTGCTGTTGGAGGGCTTCTGTGGATGAAAGGTAGCTCACCAGGATGCTCCAGCATGGCGTTTCCAACATATTCCTGCATCCTAAGTAAAGCACAGGCTCTGAAAGGCCAGCTGTAGCAGAACTGCCATCAGCACACTGCAGAAGGTTCTCCTGTTATCTTATACAAACTGCACCAACAGGTGAAGTGCCATCCTTTAGGTATTTTGCTCACATCAAGGTCTGCCTTCTGTTAGCAATTCACCAAAAATGTCATCAGCCATAGGAGCAAGTTAACTCCAACGCTGGGTGTTACCAGAGTTTACCTCAGAAAAAGCACACCTTCAGACCAAGCAACAGGCGTGTGCCACATCAGGAGAGCTGTGGATCCTTAAAATCAAAGTTTTAAGATATTTACCCAAAGACTAACAGAGGTCAATTAAATAAACACGAATTTAATACATTATTTTGTCCTATAAATAAAGATTATGTTGGTTAATGCAAATGCACACCTATATAAGTTTGTATTTTTCCACAGATGTCTTCCATTTAATAAGGTCTTGGCAATCTAGTTAAACTTGAGTCATTTTATTAATTCAATTAAGTTATTCAAATTTTATTTTACTGTAAGCATTATTGTAAGCACAAACAGACAAACTAGGTCCTTATTTTCAGTTTGAAGCTTAAAAACGTGAGCAATAAATTGTCAGTTAGGTTAATCTAAAGCAGTGAAGATAGCTCACTGACATAAGTAGAAAATCTTTAAAAAACCACGGAACACCTGACACAAAGATTCTTAAAAAGCTTCTTTGTTTCTTCTACCTTATTCTTGTTTTTCTTAAATTGGTGGAAATTACTCAAAATCAATAATGAGAGTTGCAAGGTCAGGAAGAAGACCATCTCAGACTTGGGTCTTAATTTCAGGGCCAATTTGCTTTGCATCCCAGTAATCCATTATTTGAGTTTTAGCAGATCTGACAGCTAATTAATTATAAAGGAAGATTGGAGAGTGGACAGCAGCAGTGGCACAAGAGAATTCATCTTTTCTGTCAACTTACTAATGTGTATCCATTCTCTTGGCACGGAAAGGAATACTTCTAGTAAATCTTTGTCCATCTTCCATCTCCAGAAAGGAAATCAAACATGACATTAACAATTGCTTCTGTATTCTCTGGGAAATGCACCCTTAAAAGCAAAACATGGAAATAAATTAGCATTTCAACATCACATATTTCTTTCCAGCTATGTGGCTCATGTTATATGAAGAGATGTATAAATAATTTCCTAACAGAATACGTAAGTGTGCAAGCAGACAGGATGTAAGCGCACTGTCAGGCCAGGGGTACAGCACTTCCAAAAGCTGCTTAGGTCAGTAAGCCACAGAATCAGCAGCAGTATAAATCTGTGTGGTTTACATAAATTATGAACAAGTTCTGTGCATTGGGACAAGGCTCTTTGCAGCAACATGGCAATCGATAGAGCTATCAAAGCAGAATAGTAACGTGGTGGCAGATCATATAACATGCTTTAGCTCTCTTAGAAAATTCTGTAGGCATTTTCAGGCTCTGCAAAGCTGAATATAGAGCAGCTGCAATATATTTCAGAGGGACTGTCATGCCCACTGCTGTCTTTATCTTCTCATCTGTTTAGCTTCACTCTTGATGGTGGCATGAGTTACCGACCTCTTCCTGAACAAGAAGCGAACACAGCACTGGAAAGAATGGCGCTGCTGCTTGCCACAAAAGCTGGGTCTGATTGTTATCTGGCTTTAAGGATTTCTGATAAAATTCAGAAAAGTCTCCCACACTTTTCTTAAACTTTATTACAGATGAATGAGAATACTGAGATTTTTTTCTCCTTATCTATCAGAAAGATATATGAAATACTGAATTGTCAAAAAAGTGCTGCAAAAGCTCCACCAAGTGAGAATTCAAAATAAAGGAGCCAGGTACATCCAAACGTATGTGTCCCTGCAGTGAAATGCTCAGCAGCAACAGGAACGATTTTCTGGACTTACTGCCTGGACTCCTAGCCTGGGCACATAACGTGTGTACGTTCCGAAACAGGGGAAGGGGAAAGCATCCTCCACGGGGTAAGTCTGGGGCAAAGAATTATCCTGCGTAGAGCAGTGCATCGTCTTCCCCAAGGCTGTTATCTGACTTCGTTAGTGCCCACAAAGCACTGCTGTGTCATTCCACCTTCACTCTACTAGTCTTTTTCTTTTTTTTTCATCATTGTACCATATAAATTTTCTTTCTAATCCTTTAATATATTAGCTAAATAACAGAGCCCAGGAAGCGTGTGGATATCTTCATTCATAATTCAGACGTTCTGAGGGCTGGCAGGAAGAACAGAGGCTCCGCTCCCTCTTTTAGCCAGACTAACCGCCGCATGCTGCCGCCCCCACAGCAATCGCATGGCAGAAGCACCTCTCACATTGCGGGCGATGGCTTTGTCAATACCCACAGCCTCCAGAGGTCAGGGCAGGCTGCTCTGCCAGATTACTTATCCCATTAGCACAGAGACTATTACTTGCACTTTGTACTGCTGCTGCGGCAACCTCAGTCAATGACAACAGTGAGAGATTGCAAAAGAGTAAAATTCGCCACTGGAGCCATGAGGAAAGGAAGCAGCAGCATCAAAGTCAGCGCCACAGGAAAATCCTTCTGCTAGACAAAGACACGGTGCCTCGCTGATTCGGTGGATGCCAGACGCTGCTGACCGTAGGCATGGGGCAGACTAGGCAGCAGAGGGATCGCTGACTACGTGAGCTCCAAAATCGTGTGTAGGTGTAAGGCATCTCTCTTTCCCTCTGTTTTGCATTAACGTGAGTGGTGACAAAATGCATTGCCTAGGTCTGACAGGATTTTTTTAACAGATGTGACCGTAGAGGGTTCAGAGAATCAGGAAGACAAAAAGAAAGAAAAATTGACCTGATATGAAAGACTGTCTAGAAAGTTGGCATTTTACTTACATACCAAAGAAAATGTAAATGGCTATCTTGGTCACGATTTTCAGTTTTTAATGACAAATGGAACTTGACTTTGACAGTAGATTTTTCAACCTACTTACTGAAGGGCAAAAAACATCCAAATGGGAAATGAAGCTAAATGAATCCCTGTTAGAAATACTTTGGGTTTGCAGGATAAAGGTAATTTGTTTGCTTGTTCATTAAAACAATGAGAAATAATGTACAAAGAAATGTACTAAGTTATCCATAACCAGATTATTAAAATCCAAATGCATTTTTTCTTGTAAGAAAAGCTTGCCTTGAAGTAGAAACCTATTCAGAGAAGTACTACAGTCAAAAATAAATGGGAGGTAACTCCACATGCTCAAAACAGTCCCAAAGATCTTTTAGTATATGACTCTCATGCTCTCAAATACACAGTGGTCACAATGGGATATGCTAAAATAGCTGAAATCCTCAGACCATGATGTGGCACCACCACACTTTTAACAGGCCTGGAACTTGAGGACTCCAAGCCGTGTTTGTCATATCAGCTTCCAAAAGAACTAATATATAGGGTTTAGAGAAGGAAGCAGGTTGTGGTGTCCTGGATGGTGTCCAGAGAAGAGACACCTCTCCTTGGGCTGGCTCCCCTTTTCATCTTGCGCTCAGAAACTGCCCTCAGCATCCACAAAACTGCACAGAACATCTTCTATGCAGGTCACTGCTGTAGGTGTCAGAGGAGTTTGCGTGATGGCAAACAAGAGCTGTGTCCCATGAGACATGCTCTTTTCTGATGGAAATTTGAGAACTCTGGTTATTGTAAAATCTCTCCCCCAGCCACTCTATATTCCAATAATACCTTGCAAATACAAGGTAGGTTTCATTTAAATGTATCAGCAATGGTTTTTAAGGACTCTGATAAAAACTTGGCAATACAAAATAAACCAGTATTTGATCTGCTTGACAATGTATTGGAAATCTTAAGTTGATCTTAATTCATCATTGCCATAAAGTACAGTATTTGTTACCTCTACAGATCGCTCTATAGAAATATCAAGTTCAGTTTCTATGACAACAAGAGTCATAAATGCCAAAATTCTTCCTGTTCACTTTCTTTTTTCAGCTTGAGGATGAGTCATTTTTTTTTCCCCCAGTCTTTTAAATTAACCTTTTCCTTTCCCCTGGAAATTAATAATCCCGACAGTACATGCCTTCCTTTCTGTATTCCCCATGTCCAGTTGTTTCACTGCAGCCAAACTGTGCCTGGAGTATTTCAAAAAAAAAGTCTCATAGATGAGCAGTGAAGGAGAAAGTGTCCTCAGGACCCTTTTGCCTCTCCCCGTAACCCCTCTTGCTTACAGAGCCGTGCCTCTGTTGAACCACTGATGGTTTCTGGATAGCAAAGCAGAACAGCTGCAATGTGTCTGCATGCCATGGGTCCCCCTGAGGACAGCAGGGTGAAAGCGTTGCTGGGGAGAGCCTTTTGCCCAAGAAATACTCTGATCCTGGAAACGTGATGAAAGGTGGCAAAAGAAGGCTCAAGAGTAATCTTACAGAAGGAGGGGTCCTCCAATGGGGCATGTGGTGGCAAGGCTGGAGCACGTGAGGGTGGCACTGGGGCCGTCCTGGGGTCCTGGTGTCAAAGCAGTGCCTGAGGCTCGTGCAGGTGGAGCTCCAGGTAGCAGGTGCTCTCAGCTCAGGTACACAAACAGAAGGACAGGCTCTCTCTGGAGTTTTGTAGAAAATTACCAAATCATCACATTTATCGGAAAGAAAGAAAAAGTCAGGATGTACTTTTTTTGCAGCTCCTTGCCTGAGTATTGGGGCCAATAGTGCTATTTTAGGATCCACAGCCCCAGAACAGCAGCACTGTGCTGGTGAACTTCAGTGGTCTGGCAAGGAACCAGGAGTCCAGAGGGCCAGAAATACATGGAAAAAAAAATCCTTTATGAACAGTTTTTCCTGTAATATAGCAGAAATTAAACGCTTTTTGACTATCTCAAGAGACCTGTAGACTCAATCAGCCAGGGTGTCCCTCTCTTGTTTTAGAGTCCAGGCAGCCTGGTTTGTCCAGCTTGGGTAAGCTGAAGCATGCATCATTTAGGAAGCTTCATACACCAGCATTTTCAGAATATTTTATTCAAACATGCTTTACAGAAAATTTTGGAAAACTACTTTATGCACTCAAACATGCTTGCTCTATTATCACTCTTTTTAACGCATTTTCTTCTTGCAACCATTTCAGGGAGAACACGGGGGGAGATGTATCCTAGTTCTGAACAGCTATAGTCATTCTTATGCCGTCATGTAGATGATGCTTGGTTAGATTTGATCTAATACATTAGGAACAAAATGTATTTCTTATAAATGACAAACCTTGTCTTCAGGTGTCCCTGGTGACAATCAGGGTTGCATGCTCCACTCCATGGGCCATATCCCAACGGCGATGGGCAGAAAGGATCACCGTGCACATCCAATGGGCATAGCACATAAAAAAATAAAAAAGGTCACTGGCCAAGATGATCTCCCTGAGGTGCAGTGGAAGAAGATCCTTCTGGTGCTGATTAAAGACCCAGTGCCACAGAAGTGGGGAGGGGATGGAGAGATACCCTGGAGCCTGGGCTCACAAGGGCATGTCTGCGGTTTCCTGGGGAGGGAGATCCTCATTCAGGGGCCATGACCAGCTGTGCAGAAAAACATTTGTCCATGGTCCATCAAGAGTCCCTTTCCATGTCATTGGCACTTCTTGTGAAAGCTCTTGTAGCTCCAAAGGGGCCACAGGTGATGTGAGCAGATGGACATTTATCCGTTGGGTCAAGGTTAGCACAGGCACAGGCTGCTCCACGCCTCCCCCTTTGCTTTCAGGAGAAGCCTTGTGCTGTGAGCCATTTTGCTGTGGTAGCTCCCAGCCCAGCACCTCCCCCCTACGTCCTCCCCTCCTGCTCTCTGCTGTTGGAACCACAAAACCCATTTCCATCTTAATTATACAAAAAGGCTATGCAAAGTGCTGCAGCCACATAGTTTATGAGAACATACAGGACATATATTACATAAGCGGTGGCAGGACAGGGTCTCTTATAGCTTCTGCAGGCTGTAAATTGCAGAAATCATTTTAGAATCCCTCCTGTATATAATTTTCCCTCTCTTCTCTACAGAACTGTCTCACTGCAGTTCTCTTCTCTGTGCACCACAAAGACATTCTGAGTAAAACTACAGTGTTTTCCTGCCTTTGAGCAGAATACATTGAGATATGGGGGCTCATAAAAATTACTCCCTTTACAACTGAGTTGCACAATGCAAATGGACCTTGACATGGTGCTAGCTCCTTTCTCCTCTTGTAAAACCAGAAAGGAGCCTTGCTTTTAACAAGACGCATTATGCAGACGCTATATATTGTGGCAGGACTCGTGATGTTCAGTCCTCATGACTGAAGTAGGACAATGCTGTGGTGCACAACACAGCAGTACCATTTTACAGGGATTTTTTGCTTCTTTTGCATCTGTTTTAGACTTAACAGGTTGGCCAGTGAAGCATTACTGCTCTATTCATCCATCAGAACAAAGCATTTTTAAGCTGACTTTTGTGGGAGAATTAGGCCACTAGTGGGTACAAATTGAAATCCTCTCCACTCTGCCATTTCTCCATGACATTCTCTTTACTACACATATATTTTAGGCAACAAAGGCAGCTGGTTGCACGCCTAGCTATACAGTGTGTGGCACATTGTGCCTTGCTGCTATTCTGCCTGTCTGCTTGGATCTGCAGAGAACTTTTCCAGACTGTGGGGCAGCTTACAAGGGAAGTACCATAAGCTGTGTGTGCAACAGGCAGTGATGAGGAGCACGAGGTACATTAATTTGGTGTTGGTTGACTCCTGAGCCTGAACACACAGCGTGAATTCAGGAACAGCTCTCTGATGAGGCCAATATCTTAGCTGTCAATACATAGCACGTATCGAACTTCAGAGACGTTCTATATGGAGGAAGTAAAAGGAACAATATAATTAAATACTTAAATAATTAAACACCATCGGTAACTTGGGCTTCTTTCATGGGAAGTTCAAAATATGTGAAGCAGCACCAGTATGTTCACGTCAGCCGTTGCTGCAGTGGTGCAAAGCCACCTCCGTGGACCTGCAAAGCCAGCTGCAGCTCCGAGCACACCGTCCTCGTGCTCAGCATCTCAGATGCCTCTGAAAGCACCGAGGCGCTCTGAACACCCAACCCCTCAGCACGTGAGCGTGCAGAGTCATCATCACCTTAAAATGTCTCTGAGACTGTAACAAGTGGTGCACAGAGCACTGAATTGTTCTTGATACTCGTTTTCTTCCCCAAAACTTTTTATCACAGCATTGCATTTTTAACTTTTAGCTGACTATTCCTTTCCTGTGGAAATATTTCCTTCCCTCCTAATCCGATACCTGCATTGGTGTCT
This sequence comes from Oxyura jamaicensis, assembly GCF_011077185.1. NCBI lineage: Eukaryota > Metazoa > Chordata > Aves > Anseriformes > Anatidae > Oxyura > Oxyura jamaicensis. The sequence goes on along the minus strand of NC_048897.1, from coordinate 53,883,369 downwards.
CCAGGGCTACAAGATTGTGAATACAATGACAAGGAGCATTTGAAAATCTTTTTATTTTTATTTTTTTTTTAATTTTTATTTGGTGTCTCTAGTTCTGTTGTTAAATGTGGAAACTCAGAAAAAATACGTTGACAATGTCCATATTGAAATTTAAGTCTTTATCTTTTCTATGCACTGTCATGGTCCACTGACAGCATTTAATTTGAAACCTAACAAGCTGTTTTTGTTGTTCTTGTTTTTGTTTGCTTGTTTTTTAATTATTATTTCTTTTTGCCTTACTGCATTGATTATCCCAAGTAGAGGTGTTTGAGAACTATTGCATGAAGCTAAGTTCAGTCAAAACACGGCAAGCCTTCCAATCCAAAATATTGTTTCCTAAAAATCAAATGTGTGGTAATCTTACACAGGAGAGCAGTTCCCGCAAGGTTTACCCCGATATGCTTCATATTTCTGTAGGCAAATCTGGGCTGGAAGCAGCAAGTTTTCAAGGCAAGAGCAGGGAAATATAAGAACAAGTCATGAGGAGAAAAAAAAATAAAAGAATAAAATAAAAGTCTAGTTTTTGACAGGGAGTGATCAGTTAAAGACAGCAATTGTAGGATGTGAAGGCCACCAGCAGCAGAGGGCAGGATTTAATAGTCCTGTTTTTGAGACTCTGCAACAGGTTTGCCTACCCTGAAAAGACCAGTTTGTAGGAATTTTTGTTTTAGGGTTTTAGTCCAGTTGAGGCTGCAACCTGAATGTAATCTTCTTCCCCACATAATCCAATATAGATCAGCTTCAGCTTATATTTATATTTTCACTAAAACTTCTTAGTCCAAAGTGTGGTCCATATTGCCTTCACATAAAAACCCTCATCTGAAAACAGCTGAAATGTTTATCCACTGATTTTATTCTCATGAAACTTTCCTTTTTTGATTATCTGCAGTAAGTGATGCTAGATTCACCAGCTGGTAGGATTGTTATCCCATTGTATTACTTTTCATCTCCAAAAAGACTAATTTGTTTATATCACTTTGCAATTCCTCTTCTCAGTATTATTTGCCAGGCATTATCATATTTTGGCTTCTTAATTTTTGTCACTAATTGCAGTATGTGAGAAATGTCTCAATAATTTTCTCAGAAGCTATTTTATTCATGATTGCAGTGGTGAGCATCCTGCAAGCAGGAGCGCGCAGTAGAAGTGTATCGTAACCGTATATTATTCCCTATTACCTGACACCTGATTCCTCCCCCGTTTCCTCGCTGGCTGAGTTCTACAGGTTCACAAACTACTCGACACACTTCTATACCCTGTATGTACAATTTTATTTGGTTGGCTGTTAATTTCCCCTTTTCCTTTTCCTTCCTTCTTCTCTCATGACTAGAGGGCCTGTGATTTTTGTTTTTACTGATTTTGCACTGCTCGTCCTGTTTTTCTTAGCTATCCTCCTTATTTTGGGACAGTGGGACTTTCCCCTTTTCTGTTTAACACACTCCACACTGCTATGCTACCGTCGTGCCTGCACAATCGCTTTTGAATATGCAAGGTTAGTGGAGTTTTCCACTGAAAAAAAAAAAAAAAAAACACCTTCTATTGCAAAAACACAACTTTGTTCCTCACGAATATCAATTATCTACGTAGTTAAAATCCACGTTCAGCTTTCTTCGGAACAACACATTTAGATTTCTCTTTCTGATAACAAAAGAAGAGGTGAGCCCACAGCAGGGAAGGGATGCGCCCACCACATGCATTCTGCTTCCCCACCACTGCAGCTTCAAACGGCCCAGCCTAGCAAGTGGCCAGCTCCTGAAGCGCTGTTAGGCAGTACGTTTCCGTGCCAGTCTGGCATGTGAGACTTCTAGTCGTTGGGTGACTAGATGAATTAAATGAATGCCCAGCCCTCACTTAGCATCTCTGCACAGTCCCACCTTCTGGAGGGTGAAGTTCACATCGCCCTTCCCAAACCCCTCTAGAGCCGTTGCTGTTGCTTAGCTGAGCCCTGGCAATTCACCGGCCAAGGCAATAAGTTTATGTAAGGCTACAGAAGAGCTTCTTCTCCCATGGCTCTTCCCGAGGCAGCCGGGAAGGAAAGCATTTACAATCAGGAGAGTCTGGATTGGAATTTCTCTCACAGAAATTCTTCTGTCAGGATTAGGCTGCGATGGCTCAGCAGCAGCAGCTTCAGTGCAGAGGTAGAGGGATGCACGTGAAAATCTCACTTGTACTTGCACAGGAGCAGAAGGGTACAGCCCAGTAAGTACAATTTTAGCCACTACTTACAAAATGATTTTGGCTTAGTGCTGCCCTGACAGTGCAGGATCTAAGAATTTGGCTTCTCTTGCTCTGAGCTGATTTGAGCTCGTTTTAGCTGTGCCAGTGTTGTGTAACAGCCAGGTGACTGCTACCTCGTTTATTTTAGCCTCACTCTGAGCGTACTGCACACAGCAAAGCCTAACAAGCCTGTGCCATCAAACAAACAAACATCAGCGCTCTTTGCTGACCGACTGGTACAGAGTGTTGTGTGTTTTTACTAGTAGTTAATGCGTGAAGAAAGTCATGCTTTAGCATGTTTAGCTGGGTGCCTGTGAGGAAAGAGCACTTTAATATCTTGTATGACATCTGTAAAAAGAACCCCAAGATGTTGTAAGACTGAGGAGGAAGAAACCCTTGGCAGCAAATACACATCTCCCAGAGCAGAAAGATAATGCAGAAGTGTCCCTATGGGATGGATACTTTAAAGTGCTTTGTTTCAATTAACCAAAAGAAATTATTAATATATTTATCTATTTTCAAGACCCTATTTCATATCCAGAAAGCCAACAACATGAAGCCTAGCTGCATAAAACCAGTTTCTGGGACTCTCTTTCTGGATCCACTTGTTCAGCTGAAATTTCATCGCTATAGTAAAATAAAAGACAAGCAGAGAAGAGGTAATTAAGCCCAGCGTCCAGCCTCTCATACAGTTCAGGATACCTGTTGCTTGGGATAATGAAGTGTGAGCGTTTCAAAGGAAGGACTCCCCACCACCTGCACAAGGCTACCTCCAAACCTGGTGATGCTCTTGTTTCATCAGCATCTGTGCTCAAAGAGCTTCTCTGGGAGATCAAGATGGCTTTATTTAGCACAGCAGAAAGAGGAACATTATCTTTCCAGCTTTTGTATTTCAGCTTTTTCAAAACAAGTCACTTTGTACATAGAGATGATTTCATCTCACTATCTTATAATTAGCAGAATTCAGAAAGATGAAGATAAAAATATAAGAAGGAAAAAAAAATCTACCTATAAATGATGTCTATAACCAATAAATATCAATGGAGATTGATGGGAACAAACGTAAAACAAAGTGCAAAGCTGGAAAATGTGTCCAATTAATACCCTCCTAAGATACTGAAGATAAATTATAATATTTACTGTGTTTTTTAGCAATGTTTTTCTCCAGCAGAAGTAGTTGGCAGTGGAGAAACTGTCAGCCAAAATATTGGGCTTAAGTTGTGTTCCAGGTAGGAGCAGGAGGATCTTCCCAGGCAGTAGTGATGGTCTGTCATGGCCAGGGTAAGCTCATCCTCATTTTCCTGTGGTTTCAGAAGTAGGAGAGGAAAGGCCCAAGGAAGCACAAGGAGTTAAATAATTCTTATTTATTAATTTGGTTATGGTATAAAAGGAATATATCATCCCAGGTTTGAGATTACGCTATCACGAAGTTTATGACCACACACATAAACTGAAGATATGTCTTTCCTCGAGAATTTTTACAATCCAAGTGAAAACAGTGATGCGGGAAGTAGACTTAATTTAATGATATAATCATTTCTGTCAGACTTTATACATGCTATATTTCTCAGTCCTTAAAACAAGTTTCTATCTTTAAATCATAGCTCACAAACATTTAACGCACAGGCTGACACATGGATGATATGTACATTAGTTGGTGGTCTTAGTTTCAGTCTCGGAAGGGGTCCTAGCTGCACTTCTAAATTCTGTGCAAAACCAGAGTCTGGTCAAGTGAGAATAGTGAAACACTGATGTGTGGAAATAGATGTGATGTTAGATTAAAATGTTATTCAAATGAAAAATAAAACGCCGTACAAATACAGCCATCAACACAAAATTAAGTATTAAATTTATGGAGTTTTGCTGCACTTATTTACAGATTTCGTTGGAAAGTTTTACACATAGCTGTGATAATTACTTGTAGCCAAGGCATGTTCTCTTCATAAATATGCTTTGCCATTAAAATTTTAAGTTCTTCACAGTGCAAAAAATACCCAGAGAAACAAACCTAGAGGACACAGTGGGGACTTGCCAGTCCTGCCTACCACCAGCGCTGGTCAAACACCGCCCTGCTGCTCCCCTGGGAAGGCGAGGAGCCCACGACCCTGCCTTTGCCTGCTCCCTAACACACCATGGTCCTGCAGCACCCCGGCTGCATCACCCCACGGGAAGCAGGGCACCTCTTCCACCACCCGTAACGTGCTGGGCTGTGATGAGGGGGGTGCCGGGCTCCCTCATCAGGGGCTTGGAGTTATTTGTCTTGACAGCATAGGAACAGCAATTGCAAATAACTGTTCACTGTAGTCAAGAAGTTTAACATCACCATTTTAAGCATACTTATAGAGAGCTGTATTAAATAGGCATGGCTTTTCAAGTACTGTGCTCTGTAACAACCTGCAGTGGCCAGACCTGGCTTCATGCTGACACATCTCTCTGTAAAACAGCTGATGGCAAAGAACAGAGGCACCAGGGGATTAGTCAGGATATCATTTCTTACACACAGCACTTCTGAACCATTGCACCTTGCTCTCTTTGCTTTTGTCAGTGATGGGTGGAGCTGAAAGATGCATGCATGTGAAAAACCACCTGATAATAACTGTGGTTTTTAGTTTCCTTTATGCTGCAAGTATGCTAAGTCCCCAGGACATTAAAAAAAAAAAAAAAAAAAAAAAAAAAAAAAAAAAAAAGCTGTCACAACATCATGCCTGGTTAAAAAAAAAGTGGTCCAAGTCTGGCTTTTTATGCAGAATAGTGTAGGCAGGAAAAGTTTCCAGTGGTCTTTGAGCCAACAAGCACATCACAGAGAGCAAGGAGGGCAAGGCTTGGCAGAAGGCACCAGCAGATGTTTGCTGGACTTTGGGGAATGAGTGGTCTTTGCTGCACAGAGCTGCCACCTGTTTAGAAACATATCTCGGGTTAAAAGGCAGAGATACAGGTCTATAGTGGTACCCCATTAAACTGAAGTAGACAACTTTCAAACAGTAAAAGATTCTATGTATGGGTTTTTCTCATTTTTCACCTGAAGGACATGCTCTTCCACAGAAATGGGGCATTGGGGACCTTGGAAGCTGCTCACGGGGGGTGACCCCCATCCAGGCTGAAGTACCAAGAGGTGACAGTGCAATTGATCCTACAACAAGAGAGCTTCCAGTAATGGTGGGACCTGGGAAAGGAGAAGCAGCTCATCAGAGCCAACTGTAAAATGCACTTCCAATGGCACCGTGGAGGAAAGGCAGGCTGGGCTGGCTCAGCAGGAACAATGGAGAATAAAAAGGCTGGGTATGCCGTGGTGCTGACACCTGAACAGACTTAGCACAAAAGCACCACCTACCAACTGCATCTCAACAGTCGGCTCAGGGCACCAACTGCTCAGGTCAGACGGGAGACAAAACTGCTTTAAATTGAGGTCCTTCGTGGGAATTTGGATCCAGGAGTACTTGATGTGCTACACATGCACAGAAGATGCTTCAGGAAATTTGGCTCGATTGAAAGGCTATTTTTAGTGCACGGCAGACCCAGAGGAAAGCATGACGAAGCTAACCACACCATTCACAACCAGCAGCTGAGTCAGGACAGCTCGCATCCCTCCAGGCACATCTCAAGTACAAGGGCAGCAGCAGGGGCCAGCCACATAAAACCTTTTATTAGCTCTGAAATAGGAAATGTAAAATGAAAAATACATCGCCCCCAAAAAGTGTAATCAGATTTTACTTTTTATGGGGCACAGGGACTTGTTCTTTATTTTTAACATAGATTTATTTTGGCAAGGAAAAGAGGTGTATGATAGGAGGGCACAATACATTAAAATTATACATTGCCTCACATGCCCTGCACATGCATGTGCTGCATGCATATGGCACAGAATGCATTTAACAAGACACTTTTACTTGATACTTTCAAACATCTGAGTTGTGGATTTGGTGTGCGTGATGCTAATTGCTGCAGCTGAACAGCTTTCTGTTGACATCTTGCAGCAGCCAGTATGCAGCAGGATTTTTACACCAAAGGGACATACGTGAATTATCATTTGATCTGTGACTTCTCTGTGAAGTACTCGGTGTCCAAGTCTGTTTCTCTGCTGTTGTGTTGAAGTTCTCTTTCCCACCCTGGGGCCGTGGCTTGGAGCGATGCCACGTGCCCGCAGTGAGCTTGGGCTGGTGTAAAAGAGCCCATCTGCTCAGCAACACCACCAGCTCTGCTCTCTCCTGGCTCCTCACCAGACAGGCCCGGTTCAAAGCTTCTGGCCTGGTGAGGCACCGCAGCTGTGCCTTTGGCCACTGTTTGAGATGGCACAATCACCCAGAGCAAGAGTGAAGAGGATGATCATCCCAAATCTGATGCACTAAATGCAGACTTCATCACAGAAAGCTGGGGAAACCCTGTGCAAATAAGGGCAGTGGGTTTACAAAAACAAAGGCAGAAGGTGTTGTGAAAGGTCTTTACAATAGAAAGCTACAGCATAATTGTTTCCCCCAAAATTATGTGGAAAAATCAAATACATTTAAGGAAAATATTCTAGCAACTTTGTAGAATCTGGCATAGTTGGGTATGAGCCGGGTTGCTGCAATTTTAAAAAAAGCATTCATGTTGTGAGATGCGTTCACAGGATTGGTGTCAATGCGGAGCAACGCTCGGGCCACATGGCAGAATGTGACTGTCTGACACATCCCTGAATAACCACGGGACCGGGGAAATGGCGATGGTTAATGTCTGTATATGGTTGTTGTGGTGGGGGTCAGTGTATGGAGGTGGTTCCTCTGTTCGGTGGTTAATGCCTGTATGCCGTTCCTGTGTCCTGCAATGGCCACCGGACAGAACAGCCTGGAGCAGGGCTGTTGCTGGGCGGAAAACAGGGGGGGGGGGGGAACATGCATGTGGTCTGGGGTTGAGAAGGTTCGAGAAGATTCCAGAAGATGAAGAAGGCGTGCTCGAAGGAGGACACGCCCATAATGAATATGCATTAGTAGAGGGGATATAAGCCCGGAATGGGAGCTGTGGGCTGTGCGTCTTGCTGGAGCAGAGACTGTTGGTGCATCCAGGGCTGTGTGCTTGCCTTTATTCCTCTAATAAATTGATAAGAAATTTAATTGGAGTCCTATTTGAGACTCAATCATTTATCACAATGTCACCCCCTCTCAATGACCACAGACAACCTCGAGGCAGAAAGTGCTGAGTTTTAGCACTGCCAGCTTGGAAAAGCAAATCGATGGATTTCAGTTGCCGAGAAGGAAGGGCTGAGCACGCCGGCATCAGCAAGCACCAGACCTCGGCAGTGAACATGAAACCCGAAACTCCCGATTCTCATTTCCATGAGAAAACACAACGACAACCCTTCATTAAACACGTCGTTAGCACCCCCGGGCAGAGAGCTCCCTGAAGCCTGCCGCCAGCGATGAGCGAAGGAGGGGGCCGGCAGCAGGCCCAGGGCAGCAGCCCGGAGCCAGGCCTCGGCTCTCGGCCCCGTCCCAGCAACATGGAGGGGCCGGGCCCCCCTCGCCCGGCTCAGCCCCGGGCTCGCTGCCTCCCGTGGCAGGAGCTGGGTGGGTGAGGAGCAAGCGGGGAGCGGCTGCAAGCACCCCCTGCCCTCTGCCTCAGCCTGGGAACGATCGTACGTGCAGTCCTGAGCTGAATAATGACTCTGGAAGGAGATTGATGGGCCCTGCCAGAAGCCTTTGAACCCATCCGTCTGTCATGACAGAAACCTAAAAAAAAAAAAAAAAAAAAAAAATCTTTATACGGTGGTTCTTATACCCCTATACCCCTGTTACACAAAAACACTGCATTTACAGATATGTGGCAAACTGCAGGATGTGCCACGCGTGCACAGCTGCAGTCTTCAGAGGGGGAGGAGAAAGGGTGACACCGGGACAGTGTCACTGGGACGGTGGCACTGGGATGGTGGCACTGAGGTGGCACTGGGATGGTGGCACTGGGACAGTGTCACTGGGACGGTGGCACTGAGATGGTGGCACTGAAGTGGTGGCACTG
>NC_048897.1:53839034-53875117 GCF_011077185.1 Oxyura jamaicensis | reverse complement strand
GAGGTGGTGGCACTGAAGTGGTGGCACTGGGACGGTGGCACTGGGATGGTGGCACTGAGATGGTGGCACTGAGACGGTGGCACTGAGATGGTGGCACTGAGGTGGTGGCACTGAGATGGTGGCACTGGGGCAGTGTGCCCCCCACCGCTGTCCATGGTCCACTGGCTGCCGCCTCTCCTTGGTGGGTGACACCTCGTTAAATCCACAGGGAGGAAGAGGCAGCCACGGAGGCCGCTGTTAAAGGAATACCCAGAGCTTTATTCAATGCAGAGTGATACCAACAGGCACATGGAAAACATTAATCCACCATAACAAGAAAAGGTCTTGCTCCGCAGACGTTTTATTCTCAGTGCCTGGTTACCCTTGTTAGCACATGCGGCACACTCGCCCTGTGGTGCATGCTCCTGTGAACCAACGTGCTAGGGGAAACGCAAAATTAATACTTGCAATTTGTATTTAATTTCCCATGGACATAATGCCTGATTTTTTTTTTTTTTATTTTTTTTTCCTTCAGTCACAAAGAAATGTGAACAAATAACCTAAAACAAAACAAACAAAAAAAAAATTGTTCTTACGTTCTTTCAGATAGGGAAGAGGTTCAGCCAAGCTGCAGCAAGGGACAGTGGTCATGCAATGCAGGAGCAAAGTGACCTCCTGAGGGACTCCCAAGAGAGCAGAAACAATTATTTCTCAGGCTCTGAGATACCTTTTTCTTTTTCAGTCATTGCACTCAGGCCCTTATGGGGAAGATATTTGGTATATCACAGCCTTCAGTCCTTTGTCCGTGAGTGATTTTTTCCTCTCTTATGAATCTTTCTCAAAAAGAAAACTTATCCTCCTGTGTTTTTCAGAACACAGTCTCAGGGGAGTGGTATTGCTCCAGGGATGGTATTTTTATGTGCTCCAAACCCACAATATGGTGCCTGTTTTCACCTTATGTGCGTATTATAAAGGTGCTATTGAGTGGGGAATTTAGTGCTCCAACTCCATCCTTAGTGTTTTTCCATCTTCTGTGCATATGCAATAATTTGTACTCTAACAGATGTGCAGTGACCTCTTTTTTTCAGTGCGAGAAATGTTTTCATTAAAAATAAAATAGCGGATACATCAAGACGTTTCCTCTTGTAAAGCCTCATGTTCTGAATATAAAATAGGAATAACCAGTCTTCACAATGCTTTCTTATCGTGCTATGCAGCTGAGAGAGAGAGAGAGAGAGATTGGACTGTTGCACAGCACAGAAAGAGAAACTTCCTATGCAGCTCTGTACTTTCCATAAATAGATCATTAATAGTAGTAGTAGCAATAGTAGCAGCAACAACAACAGTAATTAAATCTTTGAACCATATTCCTTGCTCCACTGCACTATGAAACAATTCAAGACCATCCCGGGACTTGGGTGCCCGAGGCCGGTGCGCAGCAGGCACAGGGTGGGAGCACAGCACGGCCAGCACGCTGCTCACCGCAGGACTGGGCACCCGCAGCGCCGGGCACCAGCACAGCAGCGAGATCAGACAACTCATTAACTAAGAGTCTTCGGTCGGAGTAGGCAAGGGGCAGGAAGTTCATTGGAAGACGCTAATGTGAAGTAGCTTTCAGGGCATGTTTGCAAGGCAGAGGGACTGGGGATTGGGACTTGGCTCTGTAATGACAGGTGCTTTCTTTAAATGCGTGACTAATTCCACTGAGGTCCAATGGCAATATTTAAGGGCTTTTAGTGTTGTGCTTTTTTTTTTTTTTTTTTTTTTTTTTTATAATATATGCTGAATCTGGACCTGAATATAATTTTGGAAGAGAAAGCACCATTTTTGTAGCTGTTCACTGTGCGTCTCAGTGAAAGCCTTTCTCCTAAAGGTATGCAGTCTCATTTGCACTGTGAATATTTATAATTGTGAATTTAAATGATCTCTTTTTCAATAAAAAAGCTTAATAATCTAAGGCTGGTTAAATCATTTACTGGAAATCATTCACAATGTCAACACAAAATAGGAGCAAAAACTATCAAAACAAATTCACGGAGACATTCAAAAGAGCATATACAGAATACATATCAGTTCATTTGATCAGCTATTGTCTTACTGCTGTACAGACTAAAGCACAAGTCAGAAGGCATGAAAATTAGTTTTTCCACCATCTTGAGGAGACAACATTAGTATGCTGACACTAAACTCGTGGCTTCTGTAACTAATATGCCTTGTTGGTTACAAATTGCATTTGAAATATTCTGAAATGTTAGAGTTGGCTGAATTATCAAAAAACAGAATTGTTAATATTTTTACAAATAGAAGCTGTCAGGTTTGTTCAAGATGATTCACAAATTCATAGCACTCTGTATCTGACAAAATTCAGATCACTGCCAAATAATGGGCATAATAGCTCGCAAGTCCCAGAATTTTCCATTAGTTTAGGGTAAATAATAATTCAGCTGAAAAGTCATACTGCTAATTACTCTGATTTAAAGAGCATTTCAATTACCTAATTGAAGAACAGAAATAGTGCACTCAATTTAGGTGGTCAGTCACAGTTCAGAAATAATGAATAGTAAATGATTAATACACTGCACAGAAACAGTCATAATCTGAAAATTATTCCTTTGAATAACCTAATGGATAGTTGGCAACAATGGATACTTGCAATCAATTGAAGGAGCTGGCTACAAACTTTAGATTAGAATAATGAGGCAATGGAAAGTGCAGCTTCGCAACAACATTTTACCAAAATTGCTTTCAGTCCCCTAGGAAGGTCACACAGATGTTCTGTTGCACCTTCTTTACCCTAAATCCATGTGCTGATAGTTTTGGATAGTTTTGGTGTTTTGATATTTCTTCTCGGGGAAGGGGTGGTTTTTTTTTTTGTTTTTTTTTTTTTTTTTGTTTTTTTCCTCTGTGTGAGTTTTTTTGTTGGTGGTTTTGTTTTTGTTCTGTTTCTTTGTTGATTTTGGTTTTTAGGAGGCAAAGTATTTTGGGTTGGCAAGCTGAATCCTTAATGGTTGAGAATCACAGAATCACAGAATTGTTGGGGTTGGAAGGGACCTCGAAAGATCATCAGGTCCAACCCCCCTGCAAAGCAGGTTCCCCAGAGCAGGCTGCCCAGGTAGGCATCCAGACAGGCCTTGAATATCTCCAGGGAAGGAGACTCCACAGCCTCTCTAGGAAGCCTGTTCCAGTGCTCCGTCACCCTCACCGTGAAGAAGTTCCTTCACATGTCGGTGTGGAACTTCCTGTGCTCCATCTTGTGGCCATTGCCCCTTGTCCTGTCCCCACAAACCACTGAGAAGAGGTTAGCTACATCCTTCTGTCTCCCACCCCTCAGATATTTGTACACATTGATGAGATCCCCTCAGTCTTCTTTTCTCCAGGCTGAACAGACCCAGGTCTCTCAGCCTTTCTTCATAGGGAAGATGCTCCAGGCCCCCTATCATCTCTGTGGCCCTCCACTGCACTCTTTCCAGGAGGTCCCTGTCTTTGTTGTACCGGGGAGCCCAGAACTGGGCACAGTACTCCAGGTGAGGCCTGACCAGGGCAGAGTAGAGGGGGAGGATCACCTCCCTTGACCTGCTGGCCACGCTCCTTTCAATGCACGCCAGGATCCCGTTGGCCCTCTAGGCCACCAGGGCACACTGCTGGCTCATGGCCAACCTCTTGCCCCCAGGTCCTTCTCCTCAGAGCTCCTCCCCAGCAGGTCATCCCCCAGCCTGTACTGACGTGTGGTTGTTCCTTCCCAGGTGCAGGACTCTACACTTGCTCTTATTAAACCTCATCTGGTTTCTTCCTGCCCATCTCTCCAGCCAGTCCAGGTCTCACTGAATGGCAGCACAGCCTGCTGGCGTGTCAGCCACGTCCAGCAAGAAGCCCCATGGAGAATTATGAGGGAAAGGCTATTTAAGGCACTTCAAAAGCTCTGTCAATCAGAAAAGCGCAACAGGACACGTGCTCTTCACTGGTTCCTCCAAGAACTAGGTTCCATCACCTGCTTCTCCTCAGAGGGCAGCCCGCAGCACCCAAACGTGGGATAAGCTCCTGGGTCAAATAGCACTGAGGAAGATCTGCATGCCAGAGCTGGTAGAAATACAGCAAAGAGAGCAACACAGCTGGAGCAGACATCCTACCAATTCAACTCTTGGCTTTGGCTTGATCTGGGAAAAGGAAATCTCTCTCCTGGGCTAAGCGGCAGGCTCTGCTTTTCCTGAGCATTTTCTGTCCGCTTGCCTCTGGAACACTGAAATTCCACTGCTGTGTTACAAGAGGCTGTTTTGTTTTCTCCCAGAGCAGAAACCTGGATTGCTTTGTCCACAGCTTGCCATGTGGCATCCTGAAGCGGGCTTTGGAAACAGCTGGGTGGCGCGGGGATCTAAACACACACCAGCAGGCCGATTGCTGGAGGCAGAGGCAAGATTTGTGTCCCCAAGCTGTGGAGCTCATGTTTGCATGCTGTGATTCATGGCATCACAGAAACTGGCCACAGAACTGCTGCAAGCCAGGCATGAATCCACACACCCAGAGCTGCCAGCCGACGTGGCAGGGAAGGTTTTTGGGACGGCCTTTGTCATCCTTTGAGCCTGGTGAAAGTCACAGCCTGGCTGCTCTGGGGTGTGTAGGAAACATCATTAAACACAGCCAGTCTGCTGTGACTTTGGAGAGAAGGATTCAGAGTTTGTTGTCGGAGAGGGACGTTGTTATTCAGAAATGAGAATATTTGTTTTCATACAAAATTCAGTGGCTTTGAGGAGAACAAAAAAACAGAAGACCGCTTTCTAACTCCGGCAACAGTGATAGATTTTCAATATATTAATGTGTTAAGGGAAGGAGCTCCAGGGAAGTTAGAGGAACCTATTTGCATAAGTGACCAAATACCTTTCCCTGCAAGCGCTGTAAAATCCTTGGAAGTAATCAGTTTGTCATAATTAATATATTTGAAGCTATAAACTTCTGAGTCCCATTTACCTGTTACATTTGCAGACTCCTGAACTCCAAAGGTACACAAACTGTGAATAATTACCTCACACTAAAGCAAGGGGGCTGCCTGTCTCCTTCCAAGCCCCCCCAAATCCAGCAATCCATCCCACTGGGCTGCCCTCAGCCACGGAGGGGACTGGGATCATCAGTGTGTATTAGGCCCTAAACATCAAGCATTTCCGTCTCGCTGCATGCGCAAAGCAGTGCTGTGACACTTTAAAAGGCTGAGCACTTTTCCTTGGGAACTCTTAATGTCAATCCTCTAAACATTCATAGCTAAAGAATAAAGTTCAGACAAAGAGGTGGGTTAAAATTTTTCTGAAAGTGGCTTAATTCAGTGAAAAGTGCCCCTCAGATTGATCAAAATATACTAAAGGATCTTGCCATGTCTCCCTGCTTTTCCCAGAATTAAGGGAGTGAAAATCTTAGAGCAGAAATGCTCCAATATGACCATTCCAAAATAAAAAAGCATATATATATATTTTTTTTATTCTGAAACTACATTTTTAATTAGAAACCAAATTCTCCCTGAAAATATGAATGTAAGAAAACAGAGGCAAAAGAAAACCATGTTTTGATTCAGGGAGAGCGCACCAGCTGAACAGACTGCACAACAAGACTTCCAGAATCCCGGTCTTTTCATCACTAAGTCAGATATCTGGGTATTCTTGCTATCTGTGTATATTTTCCCTTCCTTCAGAATTTGTATAAATTATTTGCCATAGCTATTCCCAGTGATAATAAATTGTACAGCTTGCATTGCATAAATTATTCCCAATTGTTGGTTTTCATGTTCCCACGTAAGAAATTCTGTTCAAACAAGTCATACCTTCTAGGAGAGGGATTTTTTTTTTTTTAACTTCTATCTCAATTACCAACCAAGTCATTGTTTAGAGATTGTTGTGCACAGCAACACCTCTAGGTAGTGGTGCCAGTGCTGGACGAAGCTGTGCACATTGCAGTGCCCTCGTGTTCCCAGTTTTATTCCAGCACGGCCAGCCCAGGGTGGCTGGCACAAGAAGGCATTTATTAGGAGGTGCTGAAGAAGAGATGAACTATAAAAACTGATGATTTCACAGAAGAATCACAGACTTGCTGAGGTTGGAAGGGACCTCTGGATTTTACCTTGCCCAACATTTGGCATCAATGTGTGAATTGATCTCCTCCAAGGTGAGCACAGCAAAGCTAAAATTGAAACCAACAGCTGATACTGCCAGTGGTGAACTAAAGAGCAATGAAACTCAAGGATGGAACAGAGAGAGCACATTCTGGTGAGCTCTCTTTCACTCAGATCGTGCAATTTTGTGAACTACCATGGAAAACACCTACCAAAAGGACTGAAAAAAGCACGAGACCTGCTGCTTAACCAACTAGTTTCCCATCCCTGCCAGCGTCCTTTTGATGGCTGTGGTTCTGCAGCCCCCATACTGATGTCCCACCACCCCATGTCCCGGAGGTGGCCGATGACGGAGCAGAGCAGAACCTCCTGCTCGAGCACTGCGTCCTCCTGGCACGGCATCCGCGGGAGAGCTCAGGGGAAGGCGAGTGCTAAGAGCTGGGATCGCCAGAGGACAGCTTGATGTGAGCAGTGCAAGAACACAGCTGAGGTCTGCATGAGAGAGATGAAGACATTTGCTCAGAGACTGTGATTCTGTGGAGTTTCATCACAAGGTAAGAATAAATTACTATTAATACGAGTGCACTAATCCCTCTCATGCTGGTGCTGCCCCTTGCTGCCTAATCCATGTAAGCAGAAAACCAAACACTGCTTCAGCGGGCACGGCTCCAGCAGTGGCAACGGCTCAGCCCCCAGCGCTGCTGGTTCTTCCTTGGTGGAGCCTCTTCTGCACGGGTCTCCCCCAGAGCTGCAAAGCTGGAAACACAGCATTTGTGTGGGCTACTCTAGGAAGCCTTTTGCTTTTGCCCTTGACATACCAAAGGCTGTGACAAAGCTCACAGCGAATCTTAACTCATCACCATAAAGTTCAGGAGAGCCTTGACTGCTCATTCCCTAATATTTAGCAACCAGCACCGCTGACGCTTGAGGTGCAGCACTGGCATGAGTCACCGTGTGAAGATAGCCAGCCTGACAATCAGGCTGATTGTCAAGCCCCTTCCTGGCTGTCACCAGCTTGTGCTGAGGAAGGTGGCCCACCGGGGCTCCCGCTCTCCCGTTCAGAGGGCTGGCGGCTGAACCTGTGCTCTGCATGCCGTGAAGCAGTTCTGCCCTGCCCACATTACTCAAGTTCTTGTAACAAACATTTATCTTTACACAGGCACTTTTTTTTCCTTAAAGTTTTTACTTTTTTAATGATCTTTTTCAATAACTGTTCTTCCTCATGATTGTTTCCATCTAACAGTGGACCTTGCACCTCACTGTTCCAAAAGGAACCTACTGACTAATGGTTCCCTTATAATTAATGACTGTGTTTTTTGAGGTGGTTTGCTCTCCGTGATCCAGACCACTGGCTTTGTAGCTCTTTCTGCTTCGTGCTAGAAAAGCAGAGCGCATTCTGCCATAAGAATTAGAGCAAGCCGTCACAGCTGCTGATCAAACACACAAGCAAACCAACACGTTACCAGCCTACCGTGGGGTACGGATCACTTCTGTTTTGGAACGACAGCAGCCCCTTGCCACGTCAGAGTGGTGCCAAGCATGCGAGTTGGGCTCTCAGGAAGAAAGGAACAGGAGAAACCTTCTCTACCTCCAACCTGCAAGGCGCCAGGAGGGACCTCAGCAGCACTCCCCACGCGGTAAGAAGCTGAAGGCAACCCAGGCTGTGGGGCTGCAGCTGCTGGCAGGGGACAGCCCTCCTTGGAGGTGCCTGGGACAAGCAAACCTCGCTGCTTGAATGCAAAGGGTGCAAGGCAGTTAATTGAATCCAGTGCTAATCTTGAAGAGTTCTTGTTCGTCCTAACAGCTCTCTGTTTCCTTATTCACCACTATGCTTAAACTCTAATGACACTGGTTGCTTTGAGACTTCAAGTAAGGAAATTTTAATAAAAGCTTGACTTGATGTTATTCCACTACAAGCTCTGCGCTGAATTAAACATAAGGCTGAGGAGATATGTTGACAGTACATCAGCATGAAGTCCTGCTGGCCGCTGCTGAATATGGGTAAATAGTTCTATGTCATTTTCTTCAAGGCTCATTTCCAGCTTTCAATCAGTCTTCCATATAACGTGGTTGAGGAGCTATGCAAGACATTATCATGCCCAGTTGTCTGAAATGTGGGGGTACAGCTAATTTTGAGAAATGAATCACTTGTCTTTCCCATTTTCATCATTCAGGTGTTAGCCTATCCTGAAGTACAGGCATCCAGCTAGAATATTCTGTGCCTAGCATACACAGAATAGCACAGAAAATGACTACACGGTTAAAAATAATAGCTAAATAAGCTGCGCAGCCCATTACTGATGTGTGGCTAAGCTGCAGCTTTAGGTGTTTATCTCTAATATCACAACTTTACTCTCTGATGAAATAATGTGATTCCCATACAAAGCAAATGCCACAGGCTGGGTGGATTTCAAGGAAAGGTTGTGAGGGGTGCAATGTGGAAGACTCCTCTCTGCTAGAGAGGCTGGGTACAAGGCATGGCCATGGCCCTGCAGAGCTGCCTGCAGCTGCCAAGCACCAGGGCTGAGCAGAAGCAAGGGGGTGCTGCCAGCGCTTCCACATGGGGTGCAGGGAGCAGCCCAGGTCTCATCGGAAAGCCATGCAGAGCTCATCCTGCCCAGTTCGAGTCGTAGGAAATTCAGCCTGAGGAAAGCCAAAATAGAGGGAGTGAAGAGCCCGTTACTGGGGCAGCGCTAAAGGAGCAGCAGAACAAAGGCTGTGATAAGATGGGGCTTATCGGTTAGTGCAAAGCGTTATATTTCATGCTTGTCTGAGGCAGCGTGAGATTGCATTTGGCTCAGACGGTCCCGCCACTACCGTAGTACAGTTAATTTAAGAAACATATCGATTTGCACAGCTGATAAATCTCTCCTGGCACAGCAGCAGGCACTGCTGTGCTCCGGCACGCAGGGAGCAGCGCGGCCTTGCGGGGGATGGCGCGAGGCTGGCGGGGCGACATCCGCAGCTGCCGCGAGACAACGGGGAGTTTATCTGGATTTCACACAAGTGCTACAACCTAAATATAAGGAGCTACAGCCAGACGCAGGGCTGCATGTACCTACCTCAGCTGGACGCTCAGCTGGGGCCCCAGGGACATTCCCCTGCCACAGGAGGTGTCCCACAGATGTCCACCAGACCATGCTGAGCGTGAGTGGCTGTTGTCACCACACACAAAAAAGAGGAACAAAACACATTGCGAAGGGTTGGTTAATTAATAATCACTGCACAGGCTGGAGGCAGCGCACTGCATTCACTTGTTAAGGTAAAAGTGGGGAAAGAAAGGTGCTGACAGCTATTACTGAATTAGCACAGAAACATGAAAGTTTATTAACGCTTTCTGTTTGACTTAAAAGGCTCTCACCTCTCACGGATTAAAACAAAAATGGTTCGAGGGGACAGCTTTATTGAATTAAAAGTTAGCTTTTAAAAGTTTCTATCCCTAGCATTTTCTGGAGCCAGGCACCCAGCAGTGGCCACACGGCCAGGAGCAGGGAGGTGCTGGTAGGCATTGGTGGGTGCCCTGCTGCCCGCAGGCCCATCAGAAGTTCAGGCATCAGGAACAGGACATTGCTCTGCGGTTAGGGGAGGACAGCGGGTCTGTGGCACAGCAGACGGCACCTTCACTTCCCCCACAGCCAATTTTCCTTTGGCCTCTATGCAACAGGAAAGGCCTAACAGTTTGTTGCCTGTCTTTAATAGATTTATTGATTTTCATAAGTGATAAATTGCACTATATTAAGGTAATGGCATATCATTTGTTGCTATTAAAATTTATATAACCAAAATTTAAAAGTAATTTAATTTTAAGTGGAAAATAATGATTGCCACTGAGATACCCAAAGACAACTTATTACTCATCCTCCATCAACATTTTATTAAACAAGGGGAAAAAAAAAAAAAAAAGAGATAATTGAAAGCTGCAGTAGAAGTTTTTTGAATATATGCTGTATTAATGATCATAGTAAAAATATATTAAAGGCTTTTATAGTTTCGTATATACAAAGCTACTACTTTCATGAGTTTATCATCAGCTGCTCAGTTCTCTGTCAAGATGATTTGTTCGTTTTAAAGCACGTTTGCTGTAAAAGTAATTATTGAACTGTATTGCAATGTTTTGATTCAATTTAGCTAATCTAGAAATTCTCTACCTAAATTAGCTCCCCGAAGGCAGCCTTGCTCATGTGCTCCGTGCCTCGCTGCTGCCCACCCAGGCTGGCTCCTGTGTGTGCCCACGGCTCGGAGCTGAGCCGGGGCTCCAAGGGGCCCTGCGGTGCCCTCGCGAGCTGCAGCCTGTGAAGCCACCATACGAGTAGCAGAGGATCAGGAGGCAGAAACAAGGAAATAAAGCACAGGAAATACAGTCCTAATGAAGAGCTGTGCCTGCTAATATTTAACCTATATTTTTTTTCTGAATTATTCAATACACAGAGATAGATGGAGTATTCTGGTATTGAAAATAGCCCAGCAGAAGACGGAAACAAGAACTGTAGGTTTTGCTCTGCTATTAGTATTGATTGTCTTTATACCACGCAGCACGGCCCTCGCTGATGAAATAATGTATTCACTTACAGCGGTGTCACAGGGGGGTTAGGAAGGATGGCTGCAAGAGCAGAAACAGACACGATCCAAACATTGACTAAGCAGAATAACCCAGCAGGACAGTGATTTCTTGGCTCCTGTTTCTCCGCTGTGATGGTCACACTGACATGGTGCCACCCGTCTCCAGGGCATGGGCAGCGTGCGTCCCCCCAGCGTGCTGGGGCGGGCTGTGGCCCCAGCTCTGCCTGCAGCAGATCCACTGCAGGATCTTGCCCTGAAACAGAGCATGCACATTAAAAACCTCGCCTTCTTAACTATAATCTACTCAAATATATTTAACACCAAACTTTGTGACACGAACGTTTGGCATCTGTCTCCTTGATGTCTTTAAATCCCTTCTTAGTAGGCTTCATCCTTAACCTCTCACCTCTGCCGCCTGCGCCGCTGCAGGGCCCCGCTTGCCCCTTTGTGGTGCTGAAGCTGTGTCATGTGTCTAATGGCAACAACCAGACCTCGAAATGCAGAGAAGGGGGGAGCAGATGTATTATTTAGCTATATGAGCAACTGCTTTTTCACGGAGCAAAAACGTGTAAAAACTGAGAAGAGAAAATCAGTGATGAAAAAGGGCAGTCCCTTTACTTTGTTCATTAAGTGCAAATTCCTGCCTTCTCGATTGGCACTGCACCCCCCGAGCACTGGGGTGGGGAAGCAGTTTTGTGACCTGCAGCTGCTGTGCCCCTCCTCAGGCCTCCTTACACAGGACATGGGCTAAAGCCTCTTCTCCCTGGCATGGCATCCATACCCACAGCCCATCCCTACGCTCCCAGCCAAGCCTTCCCCAAAAGGCAGCATTTCTGAGATCTATGGCACTGCACGTAAAGCATAAACCATCCAAGTGGATATTTCAATCAGGCCAAATGCAATAGAGGGAAATATATATATAAATATAGAATAATCTGCCATGCTCTATATTCTGATTTTCTTCCCTAATGGCCACTAAAGGCTTAATGTTGAAGAATAAAATGACCGAGAGGTGAAGTGGCAGGAGGAGTTAACAAGCCGGAGTAGTGGTATTTTCAATATTTTTTTCAGATAAAAGGACTGGATTTCCTACTCCACACAGGCATTGCAGCCACCAGGCTGCCTGCAAAGAGCCCGTGGGTTTTGCAGCAGAAGCTGAGGATACCACAAGCAGCAACGCGCCCCTGTGTAGCTCCGTGCCAGAAGAGCCTGCACAGGCCAGTAACAGCTCATTAAGCAGCCCAGGAGCCTGCGCGAGGCTGATTATGCTATTCAAGCTCCCTTCTCTTTCCCTTACATTTTCTTGGAGCAAAAAAAAAAAAAAAAAGACACCACCACTCACCAGCCGCGCAAACTGAGAACTGCTGTTGGTCGAGGCCCCTGAGTCTCAGACTGTGACCTTGGTATTTGCAGCTCATCTTCTGCAGGAAGGTGGAGAGTTGAGATACAGCCTGCATCTCCGTTACTGAAATGCAAGGGGATCAAAGAGAACCGAGGTGGCAGAACATTAGCGCAGCCATTCCATTCAGCCGTAAGCTAGATATAACTGCAGGTGGAAACTGGTCGTAAATTTTGAAAGAAAAAAAGTTTTGTAGTTTTTATTTCTAATCCAACAGGAAAAAATAAACAGCTCTGGCAAGAGCTGGAATAGCCAAAGTAGTTCATTCTTTAGAGGAACAAGTCCTTATTTCTACTGAAAGTTAAAAATACATACATGGATGGCATTGCTAGAGATATATTTTATATAAATTTTTGACTCATGAGTAATAGAAGTACGCAGTTTTACAGCAGAGCTGCACTGTATACAAATGTGTCAGTATTATTTTTGGCTATTGACATTTCTGAAATGTTAACAATTTAAGAAGGTGAAAAGAGAAAACTTGATTTGTAAGCAAAAGTTTTATAATAAAACTCAGTAAATGACTGAAATTTTGCTATAGAAAAAACACCTGTTTGGAGACTAGCTTGGCAAATTGAGATGCTGTTTCTATATAATTTCATTATAATAAAACAAATACAGCACAGTAGTTAGCACCAGGTGCTATTTCATTCACATCATAGGGAGTTATAAATGTATAGTACATAAGCATCAGTTGCCTAGTATCTATAAATTTGGAACTGGAGCACCTACTTTGAAATAAATATGAACCTAAAAGGTATTTTCAAGGACTGAAATGACAAAGTTTTAAGCACTACTCTTCAGTTATTTCACTAATTATTCAGCAAGAAAACATGTAATATTTTCTTGCTAATTGCAACTTGGATCTTAAGTATTTGCAAACCAGGGCTATAAAACCACGCAGACAGATCTGGGGGGGCAAGGGAGAGGCTGAACAATAACAGGGGCTTTGTTCTGTCCTGCAAATAATCTCCTGGCTGTGCACCCGGAACCAGCCTGTTCTGGTGTTGAGCTCAACATCACAGCACTCCCCAGCCAGATGGTAATTCTGGTTTTACTTTATCCCAGCTATGATTAAAGGCTCCTATAATGTGTAAGCCATCAGCTTGAAATATTGTCATGGACTACATTTTTCAGGGCCTTTTTTTAAAAAAAAAAAAAAAAAAAAAAAATCCCCAAATAAACTGTACTCTCCCAGCACAGAGAAGAGAATTGAGGGGAACGAGATACAGGTCAGTACAACTGCGAAGGGCTGCCAAGGTTAACAAGGAAGGGTCATCTGTCTTTCCCAGGAGCTGGGGCAGGCACTGCTGCGGCTGGGAAGCTGCAGAGTGGAGCAGAAAGCAGCAGGTTCTCACCACACAGCTGGGCTGCAGGGCCTTGCCACAGGTGGGCTTTCAGAAAGACCCACTAATGAAGAAATGAACTGGTGGCTGTTGAATCCCTTGGTCTTAGCATAGACTTTTGGAGGCTGCAATTTGGAGAAATATCACCAAGTGCTTCCCCTGCTCCTATACTTCTGCAGGCATCAGGTACTGGACTGTGGACCTAACCAAAGCAGATGTTCCCTCTGGTCACTACCATTTGTGTATGAACATCAGGCTTTCTGAAAAAGAATATATAAGTAGGTCTGAAAGGGAGTGGCAAAAAAAAAAAAAAAAATCAAACAAAAATATCTTCCCTGGCTTTACCAAGTTGTGATGGTGCGATGTGTTTGTTCATTCCATCCTTCCTGCAGCTCCTGGGCATGCCTCCAACATCGGCGACACCCAGGATGGCACAGACCAATAGGGCTGTCTGTCAGTGAACAAATCCTCCTTTGTAGAAGCTTTCACAGCCTTTTTTTTTTTTTTTTTTTTACCTTCTCCATACTCTAGATCAAAATAAGACTTTTCAAAAGTCTTAAGGGAAGAAGTCTCAAAGTTTGAAGAAAATAGAAAACACTGTGGAAATAGTCACCCACCAGTCCTGTTCACCCATGAGAAACCTTTGGGGCCTGAGCTGTTCTACTTCACGTCAATCTTAAACTGTAACCAGGAGATCTGGAAAGCAGACTGTGAGCAGAAGACTCCCCTTCATCCTCCGCTCAGCAGTCAGGCGCGTCCTGACTTCCCCATCCTCGCTTCTGCTTCTTATTCTCCCCAACACCAGTCCTTCCTGCACAAATAGTTTGCAATGAAGATTTCACTACACTTGAACGTGTCAGCAGTACAAGGCACATATATACATATCGTGCCTCAGTAAGTGGAGCCCACTTGGATCAAGCCCTTCAAGCTGTCTTTCTGAAAAGCCTGCTTCCTGGCAGCACTGCGCTTTAGCCTGGAGAAGACAGCTTTGAACATGGTCGATTTTTCCCCTGTACCTGCAGGATCACTCACACACCTGATACCGAGGGGATCTCACTAATCCAAGCATGATTCAGTTTGTAAAATATTGGCATGAGAAAAGCCAACATGTGCAAGGAAGGGATGCTAAAGTTTTCTATGCCCAGAGGTTGTGATATCTTTCTGGAAACAGATTTTCACTAACAGCAGTCGCAAGCATTTGTTACAGCCTGGTTTCCTTTCAGGGGCAGGGTCACATTTTCAATTAAAGCTATTATATTTATGGCTGCTTTGCTTTCCCAGGTGTCAGCCATGCATGTTTGAACCTGGCCACTGTTATGGTGATGTGTAAGAGTATCCTTAACTTTAACGAAATACAATTATTGCTGTAAAAAAAAAATCTTTTTTAAAATTAGAACTCAACTGGAATATGCATTTTCTTCTAGCTCAAAAGTCTATAAGAAAAAAATGCTATAGACTTTATTAAAACTCATCCTCACTGAACCCATGAGTTTTGATTTCTTCCATGTAACTATAGTAAGTGGCCTCAGTTCTCACAGATACCAAAGTATATCAGAGAAACACTTAAGAGATTAAGTCATTGGGGTTTCTTTAATATGTATACGAGTGATACTTACTGAGATGTTGCTAAGATTGGCTTTTCCTGGGTACCTACTTACCCAAGTGTTCTGGAGTAGGGGAATGAAGTGCCAAACAGCAGCACTGCTGGCAACACTGAAGTGCGGGTTGCATGTTATTAAAAGCAAAAACAAGTGGGAAGAGATCAAAGTAAGTTTGGATTAAGTTGTGGTTTTTGTTGTTGTTTTGTTTTTCCTCCTACAGGGAAATTTGTTTTTAGGTGAAAAATGTACTCACAAATTCTGAGAAGTTACTGTGGTTTCTTAGTCCTTACTTTTGTAATGTATAGGAAACCTACACTGAAACTAGTGTTTACCCAGCTGCCAACATCTGAATTAGTACATACACCACCACCACCACATTTCCATTAACAGCAAAAAAAGTTGAGTTGTTGATTTGAATAAGATAATGACAAAATAGGCACATAATTCCAAAAAGAACAGCAAAAAGAATATATAGAAAATGAAAATAAGAGTAAAAAAAGAGAATTGGAATTACAGAACAGTAGATCTGCCTTAGGTCAGCTTCACAGAATAGCTTCATAGCTTCAGCTTCATAGAATTATAGAATTGGTTGGAAAAGCCCTCCAGGATCATCTGGTCCAACCACCCCCTACCACTAATGTACCTACCCACTGAACCACGTCCCTGAGCATCATGACCAACCTTTCCTTGAACAGCCCCAGGGACGGTGACTCCATCACCACCTGGGCAACCCGTCCCCACGCCTGACTGCTCTTTCTGAGCAGAAATGTCTCCTCATTTCCAGCCTGAATCTCCCCTGGCACAACTTGAGACCATTCCCTCTAGTCCTATCACTGGTTACCTGCGAGAAGAGGCTGACTCCCAGCTCCCCACACCTTCCTTCCTGGCAGTTGCAGAGAGCAACAAGCTCTGCCCTGAGCCTCCTCTTCTCCAGACCAAACACCCCCAGTGCCCTCAGCCGCTCCTCACAGGACTTGTGTCCCAGGCCCCTCACCAGCTCATAGCCCTTCTCTGGATCACGTACATCTTCCCAAATGCCTCTGTGCTGGAAGCAGGGTAGGAAGCAGATGAGCAGGGGTAATATAAATAGCAAATATAGCAAAAATAAATAAACTGGTTTCTAATTTGCCAGAGTTCTGTTTTTTATCTGTATTACTTGTACTCTAAAGAGAAAGAAAATCAGTGCCAGTCCATCTTTACTTTAAAAAATGATGACACTCAAACCACCTCTCAGCTGCTGGAGTGGGGTGAACCAAAATAGAGTAACATTCAATAAAACTCTCATACAGCCCATCTGGGCACGGCTGGAGGGCATTCAGTCCAATGCAATCGACTGATGGAAGGGGAATGAATCCAATGCAAGGCTGCTGTACTGCAATGCCAGACTTCGTGGATACTTAAGAGATGTATAAATACAAAATTAAATTTAAACTGGAAAAAAAAAAAAAACACACACACAAAAAAAAACATTCTTTTCAATTAGCAGACCACCCACGCTCACCAGACAAGCTCTAAGTTATATCTTCCCCCATTCTTCCTCCTCTCCACAAGCCACATTCATTCAGACCAACTCCTTCCCTCTGTCTGATGACCCTCTTCATGTGTCCCTTCCCATCAGCTGTTCTGGTTTTGCCCTTTGTTCAGCATCTCAGACTCAGACCTACTTGGTTTCTGCCAGCAAACTTTATCCACCCAAAGGTGCTGTAAAGTCTCAGGTCCACAGTCCAAGTGGACTGCACCAGTGCCATGGATCACCTGCCTGATGCACAGGTAGAGATTCAGAAAATTCTTGGTTTTTTTGGACACATGTTGAATTATAGGGAGGACACAAATTCCTAGAGCACCCCTACAAACCACTGTAGCACAGATGTTGGGTTTTCGAGTTTCCTAAGATGAAACATTCAGCTCTTGACATCAGTATCAAGCCCTGTACTGGCTGAGGCATGGTCCCTTGCCCAGTATGGGATTTGCATCTGTTTGACTACTCCAAGTATTTCATACTATTGAGCAGAAAACCTACACTTCAACATAATGGAAATATTTTCCCCTTTTCCCAAGAGAATTTTATTTTTTCCATTTTAGAAGTTACCTCATTTTCCCTAGACCTTGCTGATAGGAAATTCTGATTGGCATGTAACGCAGATTTCTGGGTTATCAACAGTTTTAGGATATCACTCCTCATCACCAGCTCCCTCAGTCCCACTTTGCATCCGAGTATGTGCCTTTTGCAAAGCTTAATACTGAGAAGATTGTGCCACAGATCAGTGTTAAATATATTTCTGCTTTATGCTACCAATATTGATTTTTCCACCTTTTCCCCCCAGACTCCCTGTGCAATATTTCCTTTTTTTTTCTCCCCATGAACAAGCAATGGAAATCATAGATCAAAGTTTTGTTTCATGTAAAATTGGTCTCTGGAAAAGCTAAATTTTTCCATTATAATTGCATCTGGAAACAGGGTGTTCTAAGAGACACATATTACCCAAAGCCCATGGGCTCCGAGCATTTTTCTTGCTCAATTTCCCTTCTCTGCTTTTTTCTCTTATGAGGTGCAAGAAAGGATGCAGAGGCCTGGAAGAAAACTGCTTCTGTTATTCAATTTCTTTCATTAAGTAAAAATAGAGAGAAAAAAAAAAAAAAAAAGGTTATACACCATGAAAATCCTTGTAAAGTAGTTAGAGAAGGATTGAAATAGTTCCATTGTAATTCATGCTGCAAGTAAATTTTGAATAATATCTTGAATCTTGAATGCTCTATTAATTAAAGAGCTTAAAAATATTCAAAGATATGTTGCTTTGAAAAGTTGTTGCCCAAATCATTTAAATCTGCAAAATAACATTACACTGGGCATAACTGCCCAGCATACAGTTACCAGCTGCAGATACAGACAGAACGGGACAAGTAGAAGCACTGACTATTTCTGCCAGAAAAGGTCTGTTTTCCTTTTTTTAAGAATTCCAAAGATATCCTATACAGACTGTCTGGAACAACCTGCAAAAACTACCTGCGAATCACAAAAACTTGGAGGGAAGAGAGGGGAAAAAATGATTTCTGACATTCTTTATAGGCTGTGGATTGATTATGAGGCACATTTGGCTTCACTAGATCCCCCCCACTAGATCCCCCCTGGGGTTCCATCCCCGTCACTGAAAAGCACCTTCACAAAATAGTTTGTTTCCCATGGGATGGCAAATTTCTTCTTTTTACCCTCAAATCCCTGGGGTATAAGAAACCCTAAAGTAGTTCCTTACATTGATACCAGCTGTTTTGGATGTTGGCAATGCCATCTGGCATTTCCCTAAGGCTAGAGAAATCATTCTCAAAGTGACTTGGAGTCTGTGAAGCTTCCTACAAAGCACAACTCTCACTTGAAAAAGCATCCTTCTTCCAGACAACGCACAACTCCTGAAGCATGATCACTTTAATAAATCAGATTATGTTCCCCCACCTTTTGGCTCAGCACTTGTCAGATAGCTGTCTTACAACCTGGCCCATCATTGAGCACAAGGGGACCTGATCTTTGTTGGGACTTTGTGTGGCCTGCAAGATACCTGAATTCACAACAGAATGTGGGGAGAGGACTCACTGTTCCATGTAATCAGTGCTTTACATTTGCCTCATCCTCTACTTGAGGAGCTGGTTGCTTTAGCCAAAATGCAGTTTTACATTATTCAGAGGTTTTTTTGAATGTTTTCTCCAAACATTTATCCTATTATCCATTTATCCTATCCCATTTATCCTAAGCCCACATTTAAACCTAACCCTATTCTTTAAAAGGCCCCATCTCCTCTGAAAACAAGGTGCTACTTTGCATTTAAATTCACAGATTTTAGTTTATCATCACACGTACAGACAGGCCTAGCAGGATCTTGCAGAAAGGTGAATTCTAAACGAAGCGATGGCAGAAAACAGACGTGGTGGTCAGTGAAAGAGGCAGTTGCTTGTACAAGAGGACAGTCATAGAGGAAATCAAAATGAAGGCCAGGAGTATGTTTGATGAGTATGTACAAATATCATTGATATCATTAGAGAGAGAAGAAATGTATTTAGGTTGAAAAGGCAGGCTCGTGAGTACAGGTGGCCGTTAATACAAAGACTGAAAACTGAAAGACAGGGAGCATTTGGGACACAAGCCTAGGCACGGATACTGGGGACAAACAGCCAAATTAATTTTAGGCCACACATAGAACTGAGTTTTAGGGATAGACTGGGGTTGCATGTAACAAAATAGACTCAATGCAGTGACCTTACTGCTCCCTCCCTCCCGGAGCCCTGGCACAATCTTGCCTTCTCTGCTTTAAATTCCTCAGAACTGACAGATTTCTGCTAACACATCATTGCTGATGAAGTGGCAGGTTTCTGATAATAAGCTGTCTTGTCAGGATATGTCTGACCCGATGCACTTGTGACAGCAGCAAGCAGCCATACCCATCAGAAATCACATCCCTCAGCCACGAGAGCACAGCGTGCAGCACAGGAGGAGAGCAGACAAGGAGCCTGGGCACCAGGCACTGCCTGCTTCTGCCTGGGGTGACACACGCTGTCTGCTCTGCTTGTTTTACTATACAGGATATTTGCATCATGAAACGGGGGAAAGACATTTAGTCTTAACTGAGAGTAAGCCAGCTCTTTGCAAGTTTTGCAGAGAGGTGCCATTCAGGTGGCAACTGCTGATTTTACTCCTGCTAATCCAGAGCAGTGCCATAAGCAATGCCAAAGAGCTCGTTGTCACACGTGCCCTGGGCAGATTTCACTTTGCACACAGATGCACTCATCTCTGAGTAAGCTGATATCCATAAAGTTACAAGTTGGCTTTTAAATAAAATGGAAAACCAGGAGCTGGAAACCATCTGCTAATAAAAAAAAATCTTTTAGACTTTCTCAATACAAAAAGCTTTATTTTAAAATAATGACAGATATTCTCAGCAATTTCTTCCCCGCTTTAGGCTCAAGAAGTTTTTCCACATGGGAAAGCCACACAGAGAGCCCTAGTTTTACAGGTGTTGTGGGGGAGCAAATAATCCTCCATAATTTTAAGGCTTTTAATATCCTACATGTTAAGCTACTGTATTTGTATGCTACTTATACTGTTACATCTCTCCCACTGTCTTCTTAATTCTGGCTTTGACAGCAGGAGAAAGGATCGCTTAGTTTTCCCAAGGTTTTTGATCTGTGACGACAACTCTATCTTTTATGGAGTGCTGATGTCTATTCTGCCCAGGAATCAGCCAGTATTACTGTAAAACTTTGTCATCAGGCTCTGCTTTGATGGATGACCAAAGTAGCTGCTATTCTATTCAAAGGTAAGCAGGAAACTTATAAGAAATTACTCAGGAGAAAGTGAGAAAATGTGCAATTCCAAATGGCATGACAAAGTGATCTGCTTAAGCTCAGCACTTAGCTATCTGAGAACAGGAGTGAAAAAACACCTCACCCCTATTTGAATAGCTGATCACGTAACTAACTCGACAGGCCATTTATATGGTGAGATTACATTGTTGTATCATAAATGGTGGGCTGTGTTCTGCCTGCAGTTACACTTTGCATGCCTCATCTTCATGGGACCATAAAATAAAGGAACAGGACAAAATGTCTAACTGTGCACACACTATTCCTGGTTCAGTATTGCTGCAAGGGTTTGCTTCTTTTGTTAAGTGGCAGAGTAATTTGGCCAGATGCATTTAATGGATACCTTCCAGAACTAACAGTTACAACCTGATATATGTTCATTTGTGTAACCAGCCCTGTTAAATACACATGCATATCTTAAGGAAACAAAGAATAAGGTTTGTGTAACAGAATAATTACCCTTGCTTCAAACAATAGAAGCAGGAAAGAAAACTCCAAACAAGTTTTCAAGCATCAGGAAATAAAGTGATGACTAATAACCAAAAATAGATTTGTCAAGAGCATGTCATGCCAAATGACTGACCATCCATAACGAGACAGTAGAACTGCTCAGAAGGGAACTAAATGCCACGTATCTTGCTCTTAGCAATGATCAAGGCTGGTTTGTGAGACTGCCTCCTGAGCAGCCACATGGACTTGAGCTATATGCTGGTTAAAACTGAAGAGATCTTCCTGCTTTGAGGTCAGTTCACAGAAGCATGGAAAGCTCCACCAAGCGTGGTGGTGCCAGGGCTAGATTTGGGTCTACTCCACACTTATATCATGGGTGCAATGGACAGGAGAGATCACGCTACTTTTTTTGTTGATGGCATCAAGATTATTCAAGAGAAGGGGATTAGACTGCATAGGTATTTTGAGAAACTGCCTAAATCCAAATAATTGGACAAAAAGAAAAAGTAGAAAGAAGTTGAGTTGTACTGAAAAAGGGGAAGAGAAAACCATCCCACAAGGATGCAATGGTGCCTTGTTTTGTAGGTTCTTCATCAACATTTTAATCTGTTACTGTTGATTTTCCCACAGAGAACCACCTTATTTAAGTATTTTTCAAGACTACCTTGCATAGTTATGGACCGCTTTTGACCCTGCACCTGAATCCCCAAGCTCCGTAGCCCATTCCTGGTAGGCTGAAGGTGCCATTGCAAGGAGCAGTGCAACAACATCTCTTGAATCTGTGCCTCTGGTCTGCACAGCAGCTGGAACTCTGTCCTGTAGTCCATCAGGAACACTATGTCTGAAATAAGCTCTCTTTGTAAAGAGTAAAAATAGCCTTTTAGAGAACCCTCTGGATACAAGCTAGTCCAAGCCCTCTTGTTGGATTAGGACAATGAATAATGCACAAAGCTACAGACTATGAAACATACTTGTCTCTTCCCACATAAACTTTGATAAGTTTATGGTCAGATTAGTCTTTAACTGCCTGCTCTTTGGAGTCTGAAGAGTTTCAAATTGGCAAACTAAAAATAATTGCATCTTTGCTGACAAGAATCAGACTGTGCTTGTAAGTGCTAGGTAAGCTCTGAATTGTATTAATTTGTGTGTTGATCTTGCCATAATTAACAGATGCTCAGATATTACATAAAGACAAAAAAGTAACATTTAATGTTCTAACGATTGTGTATAAGCACAAAACTCACTGTGACAATCAGGTACACAGAAACAGTAACATCTTGGACACCAAACAGCACGCTGAAATTCAGGTAAAGCTACTCTGATAATAAAATCAGCTACAGACACTGAAAATTTTCTGTTTCCAAAATAGTTTTACAGACTTGTTTAAGAATTGCAATTTAGGAATTTATTTTAAGCATCAACATTGTATAGTCTGCAAAATTATTCTATGTAATTAGGAGTTAAATTCAACTACCCTCAGCAACAACAGAAAAGTATCAAGAAAACCCATACCTGTGTATACTCTAGGCTGTTAATTCCTTTTTTATTCAAGTCTAAATGACTATGTTCTATTACCAAAGGAATATTGAGATAGAAAATAAATGCAGAGGGACTCTCACAAGTAGGCAGCTGTTCAGGAAAACAGTTTAACAAAAATAGCTACTCTACTTCTTGGATATCCTCCAGAGTCAAGCTGGAAAGCTTCACACACACTTGATTTAAGAAAAAAGGAAAGGCTTCCACCCACCATCTCCTTCAGGACCACGTTTTCCTTTGCTCTCCAATGCTTCAGTGACCTCTATATTCCAGTTACATGCACAGTCTTCAGCTCTCAAGGAGATTAAATAACAGAAGGATCTTCAAAGAAGTTTAACACAAATCAAACACATTTTCAGCTAACATATAATAAAATCTGTGCAACTTCCTAGCATCAGATAACACCAAGATATTGCTAGACCCAAAAGTGATTCAGAGAGATTTGAGGATGATTGTTCTACTGGTGACTATTAAATCCAATAGTCAAGAAAACCCCACACCATAAACAGCTGAAAATAAAGGCCAGAGGAAGGGCTACCTCACCCAAGGTGTTTCTCATGTTATTTCTTAATCACCTGCATTCAAGAGGTCACTGGTCTTAACTCAGTATTTAACAGAGCATACTGTGGCAAGGTTACTGTTTTAAGGAAAAAAAATCCCTACAGCACTGAGGTCATGAAAAGAAATGAAATGCTGATGTCTCAGGACAAAGTCCACAGGTGATGTTTAGCACAGACATGAGCCCAACTGAAGAAGCCAGAAGTCTAAGGGCAGAGGAAGGCTTTGTTCACATGTGGTCAGCATTCCCCTAGGCAAAGAGGAAACCTCTTAAGCAACGTTTTTCCTTCTGGATTTTCCTTTTATTTTCTCCTGTGGGAGCGATGGGTGGCCACACAGTGGTCTGTCCCCATTTATGGGGCACATTATTTGTGACCTGTTCCCCCCTCAGCGGGGTGCCCACCTGCCAGGCAGCTCCCTCTCAGTCAGGGTAGGGTGTCATGTATTTTGGTCACAGCAGAAGGAACCATACACTGCAGCAGCTCCCAACCTTTGCTCACTTTTCACAGCCTCTAACACCAGTTAGCTGCACTGGCATTTCAACCGAGGAGAAATGGTTTCCACCACATCAAAATCAGAGCAACTCAGCTGCACAGCTAAGAGAGAAGAAACTATTTTTGCCAAACTCAGAGGCTCTTCAGAGTTGCTCTGAGACTGCATTTCTCCCTCGCTAGCCTTCAAGTCCAACTGCAATCCACACCCCTGCACGCTGTGGGTGAGCTCCTGTGCCTGCCGGGCTAACAACACAAGCTGCAACGTGCCTCATGCCTGCACCAGGACAATGCATTGGTTTGCGGTGCCGAATCCCCAGGAACTAATGCAGTGCTGTACAGTTCCCCCTCTGGACCATACCTGCTGGTACCAAAACCACACACCTCCCAGCCTAACCCAAGCCAGCCCAGCATTCAGGCAACCAAGAAACACAGTAAAAGCCCCAAGAATTAGTTTATGTTTTGTGTTTTAAAAACACAAATCAATCTAAAGGAGGAGGAAAACCAACAGAACCCAATCAGCTATATTAGAAGACAGTTTTCTTAGGCAGAAACACAGGGCTGAAGGCATCACAATGAGGACAAGGCAGCCCAAAAGGCTGCAGACCATCAGCCATGCATTATTCATCCCCCAAGGCACTAAGTGGTACCACCATTTCACCTGTAACCCCAGCAAGGCAGCAGTGCTAACCTTCAGCTTGTGTTATAAAGCCCAGTTTAACAGTTTGGCAAATTTAGCTTAACCTCAGGCTGTGGTCACGTTGGGGTGGTGCACAGCAGGCACATGAGCATCACCACCTTCATTCCCACACCTCCCCCCCAAGCCCTGCTGTTTCACCTTTGTTCCATGCAGAACAGAATAGAGCAGCCCAAAACTCAGCCTCAGCTTTACAGCTGAGCTGTAGGTCAGCCTTATAAAGACAAAGAGGTGAGCACCTCCTGTGCCACCACCTGAACCCCCTCAGGGTCAGCTGCACCACATCAGTGAGCCACTAAACACAGATTTTTAATTGACGTGTGATTGACTTTCACTACTAAACAGCTCTAGGGGCAGCTCTCCTCCCCTTGGTTGTCCCCAAGCACACCGAAGTGTTAGATACTGCCAAGCATATATCATAGCAAAATTTGGCTTTAACCCTTATTAGATTGTAAGATCTGGTAATTTCCTTTCTGGATGTCAGAATGCTGCTGAAGGAGCCCGGCTGTGTACGCAAGCTAAAAGCAATGGCAACCTACGGGTCCAGTAGGTGCAGCCTGAATTGCACACCCATAATTTGCTCAGCTGAATGCAGTTTAACTCCTGGATTTCCGTAACAAGTCATTTCTCTCACTCAGATTTTTACCTTTGGTCCTTTTTGACATCTCAAGGAACCCACTGAAACACCCTTTGGAAGTGCTAACAGTGATGGCTTATCTAAAAAGCTGCAGACCCCTTCCTACCACCCCTCTTCCCACAGCTGCATCAGATCAAATGGGGAGCTCTGAAACTGGGTTTCAGAGTCTGGGGTCTCTGAAAGTCTGGGTTTCTGGCTGGGGACAGGCTCTGGGGGGACCAAGGTGTCCCTGTGGCCCAGCACAGCGCTGGGCAGCAAGGGGCATGGAGCCGACCCGTCACCACCGCCGTCACAGGCGAGGTGCCACCGCCTGTGCCTCAGGGCCATGGGTTTGCTGCCCTTTGACTGCTGCTGACCAAGTTTTCCCTATTTTCTTCCTTCCCATGGAGGCAGAGCTAAGCAGGCCCGTTCACGGCAGCTTCGTCACAGCCGCCTCGTCACGAGCCCGCTGCCGGCAGACGCACCGCATGCCATCTGCGCCGAGCGGTTTGTTTGCAGAGCACGGCTACCTTCTGTTTGCTGCCTTCAGAAACGAAATGGCATGATGCAGGAACAATCAGAGGGAAACATTTCTGTCATCTTCACCGGTACCCTCAGCTCTACGGCCCCCTGAATGTGAATTAGTGTCTTAAACAGTTTATTCATTCATGGCAATCTGTTCATTTATTTTCAAGAGATTGTATAGCTCCGGGAAGCCTCGCGTGTTTGCTTCATTTTCCTCTCTAAGCCCCGACTACGAGATATTCTTTATTTCTCTCAGATCAGTGCTGCTTCCACTCTGCTGGGCTGATGTGTGCGACAGTCCTCGGCTCAGAAATGGAAAGGAGGAACATTTTGGATCGAGCGAAGACCACTGAAGTGGCCACGAGTTACCCGGCAGCTGCACGCAGCCCCGGGGGAGCTGAGGCAGGATCCCAGAGGCAGGATGCGGCCACCCGAGCATGGCCACGCTCCGCGTGCTGCTCCCGACCTGCCAGCAGCATGGTGCTGGAGGCACGGGCAGCGAGTCCACAGCGCGGCTGGTAGACAAAGGCCGAGCCCCCGCGTCCCTTGAAAAGAGCTGCAATGGGAAAAGTGGGAAAATAAACCTTCCTGAGAGGTTCCCAGCATGTCCTGATTTTCTCACCCCAGGAGCACTGCAGGAGCAGTTGTTTACCTTCTGCAGCCAAAACCAGGAGCAGATCACAAACCGCTTTACTAAGACATTCGGCTGTGCTTTTGAAAGTGCTTTTGAAAGCAAAAAGCACAAAACAATGTAAAGCTTTCCCAAGCCTAAGTAAACATTCACTTTACAGAATGGATATCATCCAAGTTAAGGTTTTGGGCAAGACTTTTGCTGGATTGTTTTTACTTTCCTAGAATTCCGGAAAAGAACTACCACTAGCAGAAATGTAAGAAGGTACAACGAATGAATGGCAAGGCAGTGGAATTACATTCCAGGCACACTTGAATGAAGCATAACATCTGTCTGTGTGCAGGAAGCCAGAGCAGAGCTCGCCATCATCCACGTTTCAGCTGAATCCCTCCCGTTTTACAGCATTAGCAGGACAAAGTGGTGCTGCAGCACAGTGCTTGCCATGTGCAAACCAGCCTATTCCTTACCCAGTATTTTGGATCTTGTGCCACGGTTGCTTTTGTTTATTTGGTTGTTTTCTAATCCTCCCTGCTGGAGCTCAGAAGGACTGTACAGCACGGCAGCAGCTACACCACTGGTTGGTTTGTCCAGCACTAAATATTAGTGGTACAGAGCCGAGGTTTGGCAGGAGACTCATCTGTGCTGCCTTTGAAACCAGAATCCTCTGTGGTCATCTAATACTGCAGCAGAGGCCTCCAAAAGACATTATGCTGTTTTAAAACACAAGGTGTTATTTGTGCAGATAAGGCAGTTCTCTGGAGTTCTTCCTCTCCTGTGACTTTTATTAACAGGCAGTGTGAAGATGCGCAGCAGCGTTTAACATGTAATATTTTCAAACAGACGTTTCAGATCTAGCTTATGCTATTTGATCCATTAATCACATATAGCTTTGAGTCTAGAAATAATGTTAAAAAGTCTATGTAGTTGCAGGCTATTAGGGTAAATTGGTTTTCACAATGCCTTTACTCATTTCATTCAAGTTTT
Organism: Oxyura jamaicensis; assembly: GCF_011077185.1. Classification (NCBI taxonomy): domain Eukaryota; kingdom Metazoa; phylum Chordata; class Aves; order Anseriformes; family Anatidae; genus Oxyura; species Oxyura jamaicensis. The sequence continues at coordinate 53,848,304 of NC_048897.1, read as the reverse complement.
CCTGAGACCAGTCTGGCCAACTATTATTTTCCACTGTCTCTTTCGTCTAGTAATTCTAGTAAACTAGGCTGAATATTCCCCATGACTCCAAAGCATTCTTGCTGGCTTTTTAAAAAGTATTTTGATTTCACTGATACTTAAAAAAAAAAAAAAAAAGAAAAAAAAAAAAAGATGAAAATACCCATGATCACTTTCATGTCCAGGAACTTCCAAATTGTTACTGCTGTTGATTAGTTTTCTATGGAAAAAAAATAAAAGAAAAGAAAAGAAAAGAAAGAAAGGGGGGTTACTGGCGTATGACAGACAGAATGTAGCACCACTCTGTATTGCCCACTCCATGGGTAACCAGCAATAATTAGCCCAACTTTCCAGCTTTTAAGATACTCAGTAGCTAAATCATTTGCCCAGACCATTAGCTCATGTTGAAAATCTGACTTTTGCCTTCAAGTGCAATGGATTCTATCCATAGAGTATTTAAGTATTAAAACCAAAAGCTGATATTACAACTGAGAGTATCAGAAATGTAATATGAGAGACTGGAAATGAGACTCTTGTAGAAATAAGATTATTCTAGTCTAGGAACACAGTCCACCAGTTCTTTAACATCCTTTCTGACACGAGACAGCAAAATGTGTTTGAAGAAATAAAGAACAGCTCAGGAATAACCCAGGAGCAGATGCTGAATCCACAGTGAGCAAAGATTTTAACTGATTCTGCTGAAAATAATAGAAAGTTGAACGGTACATAACAGGGAAGGGAGGAAAAAAATACCAGAAGGAAAGTCAGGAAAGCCCAAAGAAAGTGTTTGCAAGTTCACTTGCCTTTGCTGTGTAAATAAAATTATGGTTATCGGGGCAGTCTCTAAAGACAGAAATATCTGTCGACTGAAACATTGAAAAACCGAGCTTCTGGGTGCTTTTAAGGCCCTGGGAAGGACCTTCCCTCCCCTCTGCACAGCGAAGCTGATTTGTAGGCTTATCTGAAAGTTCGGAGGAAGCCACGTAAAGCTGCAAGGAGAGGCTCCACTGGGAGACTTTCCCCAGCGCCCGCAGCTGTGCGGAGCAGAGTCCAGCAGAAACACTGCTGACACCGGGCAGCGCCGCTGACGGCTCTCCAGGCAGACCCAGAAGCTGTTACTGGAACATCTCTGCCTTCAGAATGAGTTGCTGAGCAGATAGCAAGCAGAAGTAGGTGGCTCGTTTATTCAAAAGGCCTAGCACTACACTGCACGCTGCTGCCTGTGGTCGTTCCCTGGAGCAGCCTGCCCCTGAGCCGGGCACATCCCAAGCACGGCTGGACCAGCTGCTCCATCCCACAGCTACCAAAGGATCTTAGGGGTCATGAGGGGGGCTCCTCTCACTCCCGGTGACCCAGAGCATCGGGACACGATCATGATGCAAAAAGGACCTGCCATCACCCTTGCTGGTGGTCTGGTGATCTCTCTGGGCTGTGGGATCCTTACAAGCAACCTGAGTCCCCACATGGGTTTTAGCCTCTGGCTTTGTGCTGGGCTTACATGGCAAGGGCTTGGTAGCAGGGTCTTAGAGGGGTGGCCTCTGTGAGCAGAGCCCAGCAGCTCCCCATGTCGGAGCAGGGCCAGCTCCAAAAGGGACCCGCTGCTGGCCAGAGCCGAGCCAGGGAGTGATGCTGGCTGGGCCTCTAGGAGAGCAGATTTAAGAAAAGAAAAAAACCACAGCTCCATCTAGTATCACAGGCACGAAGGCCGGAAACCTTCCTTTCTTGTCCCTTGTAAATAATTTAATGGATAGCCAATGCCATTTTAATGCTCAAGGACCTGATGAATTGGCACCAGCGGGGACTCCACCAGCAAACCAGTCTGTGGTTGCAAAAAGGCTGAGAGGTGGAATGAAAACAAGCCCCTGGTCTGCAAACACTCATAACAACCTGGGTGCTGTCAAGGTAATCTTTAAAATGCCAGGACAATTATCCCTCACACTGCCCAGCTTTGCTGCCTTCTTTAAAATGACCCCAGCCGTAGCTTCTTTTTCATTGAACCTGCTAATCTCAAGCATCGCCGGAGGGGAAGGCATCTGTTAATTAGTGACAACTCACGCGTGCAGCTGACCTCTCCTCCCTTGGAGCAGACAATGCTCCTCTTTCCATTTCCCTCACAGCAGGCATAAATCCCATGCCCGTGGCTGGCAATGCTTTGCAATGCAGCGGTGCAGGTTTTGCTACACTTACAGACATTTTAGCACTGGCCTTTACCTTCCTGCTCAGCTCTATTAGCTGAGTAACCTTTAAAGAAAGGCAAAGTCATTTAAAGTGCTATTAAGCCAGGCAGGTGCACAGAGCTTACCTCTGCCAGGCCGTGGCAGATATGGGGCTCTGTTGAGCGCTGCAAACAAGAAAAGGTCATGAGCTGCTCAGAAATGATCCTCAAGGTCTCAGCTTGTGTAAAAAGAGTATATCCTTAGCTCAAGTACAGACATATCAAACAAAGGGCAATATGAGCTTATCAGCCGGGGAGCTGTCGACGTTACTTCATTTCTGAGTTAGTCTGGAAGTTTCAAATTACAGTCATCACGGGTAATCTTTAAATTAAACTGGGGAGCACTATCCGACCACTGACTTACACTTTCCTTAAAAATGGGAAATTCTGACACATTGAAGATGTACCCTGAGGATCTGCACACAGAGGTTACCACTGGCCTTGGCTGGTCCTGCCACTGCGACCTCGCTCACGTGCGGGAGGCCGGTGCTGGGCTGCTCGGGGCACGTCCTGCGGCAATGCTGTGCTGCTGGGCGAAACCAGCTGTGGGCAGGACTGCCTGACCGAGGTGCCAAGCCTCCCTCCACCCTATCTGAAGAGTCCTGGCAGTCAGGTGAAGCCCCCGTGACTGGAAAAAAGGGAAAACATCACTCCCACCTTTAAAAAGGGTGGAAAGGAGGACCCAGGAGCTACAGACCAGTGAGCCTCACCTCGGTGCCTGGGAAGATCATGGAACAGATCCTCCTGGAAGCAATGTCAAGGCACGTGCAGGACAAGGAGGTGATCTGGGACAGCCAGCACGGCTTCACCGGGGGCAAATCATGCCTGACCAACCTGGTGGCCTTCTGTGATGGGGTGACTGCATCAGTTGACAAGGGAGACCGACTAACGTCATCTACCTGGACTTCTGTAAGGCTTTTGCCATGGTCCCACGTGACATCCTGATCTCCAGATTGGAGAGAGGTGAATTCAAAAAGTAGACCACTTGGTGGATAAGGAATTGACCTGAAAGTTGCACCCAGAGAGTGGTGGTGGATGGCTCTGTGTCCAGGTGGAGGCTGGTGACGAGTGGTGTCCCTCAGGGGGAGGGACAAAAAGACGGAGTGACTCTTTGCTCAGTCAGATAATGACAGGACAAGAGGGAATGGTTTTAAACTAAAGGAGGGGAGATTTAGATTGGATGTTAGGAGAAAATTCTCCCTCAGAGAGTGGTGAGGCACTGGCACAAGTTGCCCAGAGAGGTGTTCACAACCAGGTTGGATGAGGCCCTGGGCCACCTGATCTAGTGGGTGGCATCCCTGTCTATGGTGGTTGGAACTAGATGATCTTCATGGTCCCTTCCAACCAAGCCATTCTATGAGTTCATGAATGAAGTCAAGCTCTGGAGGAAGAGGGCCCAGCAAGCAGCACACATAGCAAAGGCAGTAAATCTTCACAATTTTTAGCTATCAGCAAAGAAGTTGTTCAGACTCACCAAGAGAAAAGATGCCACTGTTCAAGCATGGCAAGACCTCAGGAGAACGGATCAGAGGGTGGTGGTGGGTCCCAGAGAATGCAGCCAGCAGCCCAGGTCTCTGATGCACCGAATTCATACAAATACAAATACATACAAATACAGCAGAACATGTTGACTGGATGGTGTCCTACAGTTACAGCAGCCAAAGGCAAACCGAAGTCCTGCTGCTTCCCACGTGTCAGGGTAAGGCAGCAACAACAGAAAACCAGAGCACTTTTTTTGTCACATAGATCAACAACAGTTTATCTTATTGTGCCTCCAAGACGTTGCAGCTTTATTTTGGCTTTGGCATTTTTATGCCAGAGAACAAGACAATCTGACACCCATGGGCAGCAAGGTCACTGGCTGGAGGCCACTTCTACAGCATGACCAAATCATCACCTTAACCCAAGCAGAGCAGGTTTGGGCTTCAATTTAAAAGTGACCTTTACCAGTGGCCCCATCAAAGCTTCCATTTTTCACACCCACTCTGGTGTTTCCCCTTTAAAACACTTTACTGAGACCAACACGCTACTGTTGATTATCTTTCTGAAACAGCAGGCAGAAGACAGGACCCTCTTTTCCTGGGTTCTGAGCAAATCTGGATCAGAAACACAACCTGGGTCTAAGGGTCAGCTCTGAGAAGCGTTTACAGGAGCAAACGTCAGCCTCCAGGGTTTGTGAGTGCTGCTGTGCCAGCACTCGGGATGGTTCCTGTGAGCACCAAAGGGGCTGAATGAGCACCCCAGCTCCATCCTGCCATGAAGGAAATTCAGTTTGGTTCTTGACACAATCTCGGTGTAGTTCGACAATGCATAATTGAAGGTCTGTGTCAGAAGGAAGCAGCCTCTGGCTGCTGGTTGGTCCCCAAGGTTCCTGCCGTGCCTGGGGGCTGTGGGGCTTGCGGGCCCCCGGCTCAGCAGCACTGGGTGCGTGCTGGGCTCAGCCCAGCTGCAGCCATGGTGTGCAGGGGCAGGCGTGCCGCACCGGGGCTGCAGGCACCAGTCAGGTCCATAGGGTCAGAAATCCATGGCTTGATAGTTTGATCATCAGCATTTTAGAAACCATCTGTGTATGCTGTCATGATTCAAACCTGCTTGCTTCCCAGCGACACTTAGCATGACCTGGTTACCTCCAGCCCCACCAGAAGTTGCATTTCCTACCAGGGCACAGCCGGGCAGTGCGGTGGCAGAGCTAACAACACCCTGAGTCGGGCTGTGCCTTCTGCTCCAAGCCAGCGGCAATACACCACCAGAACTGCTGTCGTACAAAGCAGATCCTCACATCTCCTTTTTGTTGCAATTGTTTTTAGCCTAGCCTTTTGATCAGCACCAAGCATTCCTTCTTTGTTGTTCTGGATTTCTCTCTCACTGTAATGGGCGTTGGGGCTCTTCCTGTTAAGTCTAAGGCAGAATGTTTAAAATAACCCCTCCTCTTTCTACCTGCACTAAAGGCTTGGGAAGTTGAGTGCTTTCAGCTTTAAAAACAACAGCCAGCTGCTACACAGCATTTCCAGGAGCAGCTCCGGAAGAGAGTGTTTTATTTACCTGCAAAAAACAAAGCGTTTCAGGTTTGCAGCTGGCATCCTAATTTCCGGAGAGAAACAATCACTTTATTTATTTTATTTTATTTTATTTTATTTTATTTTATTTTATTTTATTTTATTTTATTTTATTTATTTTTCACGGTGGGCTATAAATATTCAACACATGACATCCAATGCCATAAAGTTATCCGTTGCTCTAAAATGAAAATAGAACTGAATATCTGTGTCGTGGAAAAAAAAAAATAAAAATAAAAAAGCACGGTCTGTAGCAGGACAGCTCTGTCACACAGCTGCCTGGAGCACAGCCCGCCGGCTCCGAGCAGGGGCAGCACGGCACGTAGAGCTCTGCTCCTCGCACGGCCGGAGGAGGCGGCCGGGGGGGGGCCGGGGGCCGGACAGCGAGACACGGAGCCGCCCCCGGCCCCGCCGCCTCGGCCTGCGCGTGGGAGCCCTCTGCTGGGAGCAGGCTCGGCCCTGGAGGGGACGGGAGCGCCTCGCTCCGACGGCTCTGCCCCGGGGGTGCTGAGCCCGGTCCCGAGCCCGGTCCCGCTGCCGCCCCGTCGGGGAACGCGGCCGAGCCGGCTGGGACGGCACAGCCTCCCTGTGTGCTGCCTGACGGAGCCGACACAGAAATATGGGACGGGGATGAAAAGTAAATGCCACTCCCTGTCGTTTGGCGGGGAGGGCTTTTTCAAGTATTACCGTGTTTTGTTCAGATTAACTTATCTGTTTTTGCACAGAAACGCAAAGGGCTGGAGGGAAGCGAGAAGGAAGCGAAGTAAATAAATAAACAAGTAAACAAATAAATAAACTGGAGATGATTAAGTTTTAAAATTCGGATTTTACCAAGAGCAAAAACAAAAGGATATTTTAAATGTTGTTTTGCGTGAACAGCTTGACTGAAGTAGAGAAGGCATTTTTAAATCTGTATTTTTTGAGCGGCTGCAGCTGCAGAGGAGACAACTCACTGGCAAACCTCGGGCGCAGCAGGGGAGCTCAGCCCTTGCTGCGCAGCCACCCCAGCCAACGTGCGGTGTGGGAGTTCGGCAGCGGCAGCATGTTTTTGGCAGAGCGCTCAGTGCAGGCTTTTGTGCACACCCAGAGGCGCAGTGCGTACACACGACATCTACATACATATCCACACATATGTAGGTTGGAGGGCTTGTAGGAAAATACTACAATTAATAACGTGCTAATGCGTTAAATAACTTGATGGATCAACCAGCAACAGCAGATAACATCATCTTTACAGACAGTGATGATTCTGCTGTCAAAACCAATGTTAAACTGACCTAACCATATTTTTACTACCTGACTCTCCTGGTATACATGGATGGGCTGTTGGGCAATCCACTGAATCAGTTCAGTATCTGTTCCCACGGATTCCTATATGTATCTGAAGGCAACAAACATAACGAATTCTGACATGATATACACAAAGTCATTCTACAATATATGCATAAAGCTAGCATAGCTTTAATTTAAATCCCCATCTTTGATTTCAGCTAATCGCTGACTTCATCTGCTTGGTACTTGATGTGCCCCAAACCTGCTTCCAGATGACAGTGTGCTTGCTCTTCTCATTTACCAGTTTCCTTATGTTAATAACATTAACTTTGCATCTTCTTTCCCAGGCAGTCAGAGGTAGGTGCTTAATCTGCCAGCGGGCTGGAAAATCACCCTGCAGCAGCCTGAGTGAGAAGTGCATCCTATTTTCAGGTAAGATTTCAAGTGATCAAAAATCCACATCACCTTACTTCTGATGATACGATGGCTTGATTTGCTCAGTGTTAAAACTCTTGTCTTTCTGCTCCAGACTTGTCTGGCTGCTGCTCCCAGGCAAGGACCTTGGTGTACCTTTGCCTGATAAATTTAAGAGCCCTTCTGCTATCAGAAATCTTCCCCCTTACAAGTACTTAAGTAGAGGTGAAATAGTTATTTTATTGAGTAAACTAAACAGATTGAGCTTGTTTAGTTTTCCACTGTAAGGCAAGTCTGCTGGACCTCCAATCACTCTTGCCACTCTTAACCTGAAAACTTTTTAAGTGCATCGACGCTCTCAGAAGGATACGCACTTTTCACAAGTGTCTACACATACAGTACCCACAGCAGCTGTACTCCACGCTGCCTCCATGACCAGGAGCTTGAATGTTTTCCTGGTCCCAAAACGCGTGTTCTGAGCTTTCATCCCACCCAGGTACCATGCAGCCGTGGTGTGCCTGCCTCCCGTGTGTGCAGGGACCCCTCGAGGTGCAGACCGGGACAAGTCACGGGGCAGGCACGTGCACACGCACAGCACTCACTTGCACTGCAGGTACGTGTGAGACCTGTGCAAGGGCCTGTGAAAATGCCTCACGCTGGATGCAGGGAAGCGTAACAGCATGAGTATCAGTGATGGAAGCTGTTGAGAGAGTTGCATGTGTAGTGTTGTGAATAATTATAGGCAAATTTTCCTGGCTGTCTCTTTCCATTTAGCAGCTTTCATGCCAGAAGAAAACAGACTAATCTGTGGAGCCAGTGGGTTTGCTGGTATTTGTGGGTTATGATTCTGCAAGGATGTGAGCAGATTACAAATTTCTCAGCTGAGGACAAGTTTTTTATTTCCGTTGCTCATCTCCTGCAGTTGCACATCCCTTATTACATGGAACAAGGCCGGCAGGAGGTGCTGCTGCCGGGGATGTGGCCGAGCACACCCGTCTGCCACTGCCGCCCATCGCACCCAGCACGTGGATGGGGTCTGCCAGCCCCGCACCCAGCCCCGCTCCGGGAAGCAGCAGGGGCCAGGGACGTCCCCTTCCTCTGTCTGCCCACCCAAAGTACACTGCGGGGGGCTCCAGGCACCGCGACCCAGCCTGGCAGTGCCCGGCTGCAGAGCGCCAGCCGGGGATGAAGAGGGGCTGCATAAGGGGGCCCTGAGCACCGAGCACCGCTCGGGGGAACCCCTTGTGTCCTTGGCACCAGGGGTGCTCCCGGGAGGCCTCCTGCCTTTGTTCCTGCCTTTGTTCCGTTTCCCATTTGTAAGAATACAAGACAGAGAAATTCCAGCAGTAATGACTTCTTCGTGAGGATCAAAACCCTGAAGATTTTAAAAACCCCTCATGGTCTAACAAATGCTATATAATTTGATTTTTTTTTCTTTTTCTAACTATGTTTAGAAAAGCTTATAAGTGTCTATGAGATGCAGTTTGCAGCTTAAGAAGAGGGATGATGTAGGGGTGTCAAAGCTATATTGCTAGCAGCTGGTATCAAATTAAGATATAGATTTGCAAACCTTCCAGCACAGAAGTGGTCCCACCGGGGAAGCCAGTGGCAGGATCCTGCAAGCTTATGTGCCAAGAGAAAGTTCTCTCATAAATTGTGGGGGTGCTCGGGGCTCTCAGCACATTGCTGTGCTCAGCCTTAAAATGTATTGGACTGCTGCGTCTATCCCTAATGTAAGCATTTGGCAGCAGAGTACGAGTGCTGCAGATGTTGGTTTATGTCTAAGGATTAGGGAAGCAGCGTTGCCTACCAGCTCCATTTAGAGGTTTGAATTTTTTTTTTTTATTTTTTTCTGTCTGAAGCTTTGGTCTTCACATCTCTGAGCTATTTGCAGTGGCCACCACAAACAGGTGCAGGCTGCAGCGCGGGGCTCCTGCCAGCTCCTCAGTCCCCATTTCAGAGCTCACACAGGCATCAGGAGGCAGCAGCACAGAGACTCAGCTCCTGCTAACCCGGGGCACCGGAGAGGACATCGTGTGAGCAGCTTCACATACCCGGGCCTCTTCTGCAGTTCGTCCTGGTCAGAGGGGAAAGGGAGATGCTGGGAGCACAGTCAGCAAGATCCTGTCCTGGCCGTGGGTGCATGCTGGGGGTTCAGGGGGAGTTTGCTTTCCTAGGTTTTGGGAAGCTTTGTGCTAAGGCCTTCACGCAGAGGCCCCTGTGAGATGCAGCCCAGACGCTGTGACCACCTCAGCAGCTTTCTGGTGGGGCTCCAGCTCTGCTGCTGTGAGCTCC
>NC_048897.1:53744546-53839024 GCF_011077185.1 Oxyura jamaicensis | reverse complement strand
TATATATATATATATATATATATAATGGGATTATCTTCTATCCTGAAATATCCAAAACCCATTTCATTTTTTCTTACTGCTGCCATACTAATCGTGACTCACTGAGGCTGACAAGGAGCTTGCATGCTCCTACAACACGAGGGTCGCGCTGAGGGGTGGCGTGAGGACCAGGCTGGGGTAGCAGGAAGCACAGTCTGTAGGGCAGAACGCAGAAGGACGATTACATTACAGCACTGGGGGCACAGTAAACACAAGCGATGCAACTGTGTGGTTTAAATTAAAGGGGGATTCTGCGATTCTGTGACTTTCTATGCCTTGGAGGAACATGCTATTTTTAGTCTATCAAACAACAGGGTTTGGTCATGGATTCACATGTGATACAATGCGTTGGCACAAGTTAGCTCTTTCCTACTTGACGTCTCTGCAATTAACACCCAGGTTAGGGAACCGCTGCCACAGCCTGGGCACAGCAGCCGTGCCGCGCTGGGGGCGCCTTTCGGGGCCCTGACACCCGCTGTGTGCCGGCAGCCCCCCGGCACAGCTCCTCCGGCCTGCGGTGGGAGCAGTGCCACCATGCCGAGGTCAGTCCTGCGGCTGTGTCCTGGGCATGTGGACTACTGCTTCTTCCTCAGCCTGTGGAGAAACAGCTCACAAAGTAGAGGGGCCGCGCAGGAGGCTGGTTCTGTCACGTTTTGGTGGATAGCTTAGAGCATGGGTTTTATGTGGGGTGAGGAGAGCAGACAGCAAACAGCCTGCTGCTCCCTGCCAGGCCCTCCTCCTGCAGACGGTGACGCCAGCCACTGGCACCGGGACACCCCTCACGGCACAGGGACAGCAGCCTTCGGCTGGCTTTCAGAGCCAAAGCTCGCTGCCAAAACTTCTCCATTTTCTTCCCTCAGCGGAAACCCTCGGAACAACAAAGCACAGAAAGAGGCTTGTCTGCAGAGTCCTGGTGAGGGGAAAATCTCAGGCTGGGTAGCTCCAGACAGCTCTCACGGTGACTCGGGAGGTGGCCTTGCTGCTTCTCAGAAGCTCCAGAAGACAGGAGGAAGCAGGGAAAAAATGCAGGGCTTGATCAGTGGCCTGAGAAGCTGGAAGAGTGGGTAGGAAAGCACATTGTCTCCAAAAGCCATGGGAGGGGAGAAAGACAGGGGATGATGCAGTGGCCGTGCTATTTTTCCAGGGAAACCTTAGGGGTGGGTAAACCCAGTTTTGGCATGGCTGTGCTCATCACCCAGCTCCAGAGGGGATCCGACCCTGCAGTAGCTGGGTCGAGGAGCAGCCAAACGAGTGCCCTCTCAGCATCACGGTGCTGGAGAGGCTGGGGAAGGCTTTGCAGGGCTTGTGCTGGGGGCACAAACTCTTTGTGGTTGCATCTGACTGCCAGGCGCGGTGTCGCATCGAAGGGTGCCGGTAAGGTACAGTAATGCCATCTACCCCACACTGCACCAACAAATACAGGTTTACCAAAAGTCTCCGCATCCACTCCCAAGCATTTATGTCTGCAGGCAAAGAAAAGGAGCCCATTCTCTGTCCCATGATGTGCTATGAGCCTTAATCATCTACTGCCATAATTGCTCAAGATTCTTCCTGATGCATTTATGTACTCCACCTGATTAGCAGTCATATAACAGCAAGCAATTTGCCACAATATTCTGAGAGTGCTTAATTTTCTCTTTGATGAAAGAGTTGTAAATGTAGGCACCTGTGCTCAACAGTTCATCTGATTAGTTACTTCATTATTGTCATGCTTTCCATTATTATTTGATATTTGCAAACAGCACTATTAGAGTGATCCAATGCCTAGTGCCCACTGAAGAAAGCACAGGTGCTTTTCTCATAACTACCTAGTAATGAATTTTCCATAGATCCTTCTTATGCCAAGGTTTACTTTAGATGAGATGCTTTAATGATCAGCTCTCTATGGGAATGGACTCCTCTTTGGCAGACAAAGCAGAAAAAAGAGGTGAAAACACTGCAGTAAGTTAACCTCGCTGACATATACAAGGCTAAATACTTTGATGAATGGCTATGAGTCATTACATAATGACCTATACACCATGAGTAACTGTGTTTTTTTGTTTGCTTTTGTTTGTTTGTTTTGTTTTCCTAAGATTCACTGAATCCAAACTTGTTTTTCACACAGAGAAGCCCATCAGGAAGAGTGGGAGTGAACTATCAGACAGTCATGTTCATACACCAGGTACTGTCTGAAGTCAGGAATATTTAAAGATCCCATCTTTCCTGTTCAGATCACCACCTGACCAGAATTTTTAATAAGATGAAAGGTAGAAGGAACAAAGCCACATTTCCCTTGCAAGCCTGAAGAATCTGCTAAGCAATCAATACAAATCTTAGCACCATTAGCTGTTTATAGGTCAATTTAAGGTTGTTTATTTTAACTTATAAACCTGAGTAATTCCAGCTACCCAAGTGTACTGAGTCTGGCTGGGATGTTACCTTTCCCTGCAGCAGCCCATACAGTGCTGCGCTCTGCACTTGTAGCTAGAACAGCAGTGGTATCACACCAGTGTTGTGTCTGCTGCTGAGAAGTGCTGGCACAGCATCAGGACTCTCTCTGACCCTCCTAGGGGGTGGGCAAAAAAATGAGAAAGAAACATCAGCAGGGCAGCTGACCTAAACCAACCAGAGGGATATTCCATACCATATGATGTCACACTCAGCAATAAAAGGTGGAAAAAGGAAGAAGAGGGGAGGGGTGGGCTCTCGTTGCGGAAATGTCTGTCCTCCTCCCGAACACCGGCTACGTGCGTTGAGGCCCCGCTTCAAGGACGTGGTCAAGCATCGCTCATTCGTGGGAAGTAATTTCTTTCCTCTGCACTTCCACATAGACTTTACTTCTTTTTTGTTATTCCCTTTCCCCCTCCCTCTTCCCCTTTCATTTTTCCCCTTTAGTTGAATTGTTTAATTAATAATAATATTTCTTTAATAATATTTTTTCTCTTTAATTAAATCATCCTTATCTCAACCCGTGAGTTGTTCTTTCCTTTACTTCTTCCCCTCCTCATCTGAGGAGGGGGAGTGAGAGCGGTTGTGGTGTTCAGCTGCCTAGCACGGTAAAACCACCACACCAAGAGACCCACATACCTTCACACCACTCCGCCAGCAGCTTGGAAACTATTTCCTCTGTCCTAGTAGCTGGCTCAGGGATACTGGTAAAAGGAGAATGCTCCCTGGCTACCCAGTCTGTTCTGGTGTGCTGGGACGCTGAGCAGTGTATGGTATCACACACAACACGACCAAACGAGGGGTTTCATCTCTCCTAACACTGACTATGTCAAAGCCATGCAGGGATAAAGACTGCCCATGTTACCAGACACATGGCACTCACAAACTGCAGCACACACATAAAATATGCCAGATAGCTGGGCTGTAATGTCGGTCAGACAGACAGTTTAGACTAGGCAATTGCAAATTAGTTGAGATTATCTGACCCTTTGCATGAAAGCTTGTTTTAGGACCAAGAAAAATGGTGCACAGAAAAACCACTTCTGTTCTCCTCATTCACGAGAAGTAGAAGTTATACTGTGATATTCATATGAGATATCCCCTGCTACCTTTTTTTTTAAAAAAAATAAAAAATAAAAAAATCTGGTCTGCAATATTTCAGTCCTGTTCTCCTGCCACATTTTTAGCATCCATCTATTCCTCCAATTTGCATGTAGAATAGAGGTCCTCAAAAGCTGAAAACAGTATTTTTCTATGCTTGTGCAGGGTTTGAGAAGTTCCAAGGATGATTTGACTTCTCCTGCAGTACCACTTACAGAGACGAGACTGAGGACTATGCTCATAAGTTGTTCAGAAGTTCCCCATCCAAAAATTTCCTACCACAGCTGTATACAGAGATCTCCTGTGCTCTTCTAGCCTCTGACAACTCCTAAGGATCAAGTCCAGTCAACTCCAGGGCAAATATTGGCACAAGTCATTGTGCTAGTTTCTAGAGCATCCTGTCTAGGTAAAGTATGAGGGCTATGAAACGTGACTAGCACATCATCAGTTCCTTTTTCTGCAGCACTGACTTCCTTCCCTGATTAGCTGGAAGACTTTATTTTCAAAAGTCATCTTATTCACTGCTTGGCACACCAGGAATGCTGTGCTGCGCTGCTGGCTTCTAGAAAGCACTACAAGACCATGGCAGAAAATGCTGAGGAACATTCCCAAACTCCTTCAGTCTTGGAGCTTTCAGAATAGTTCTAAAATTCCTCTCCATGGAGGTACTTCTCTATTTGGCCAGTTGTGAAGGCCACTGGTGCGGGGCATGGTGGTTCCCGTGGGCCTGATTGCTGTCTGCCATTAACGGCAGAGCCCAGTTCCTCTCCCTGCGGTGCTCTTCAGAGAACGCAGAATTTGCAAAATGAACTGGGAAAAGATGGAATCTAAAATTTGTCAGACACTGAATCATGCATTAATAGGTTGATTTATCGTCCATTTCTACCCCTTGCATCACCCATGAGCCATTTCCACGTTATGGATTGTGATGAAGTGATGCCTGAGCTGGGAGAGAAGAGGCCAGCGGTCCAGGCGAGGGGCTGCAGTGCTGTGAAGGCACCGCACGGTGCCTGGGCCAAGCCCACTCAACACTAACCCTGCTTTCTGCTGCGTGGCCAGAGCTGTCCTCAGTCTTGTGTCCCAGGACTGCAGAGTTGCTAGGCCCTGGCTGCCCTGGTGCATGGAAGTCTTGTTGGTGTAGCTAAACATTTACCTGGAAAATAAAAGGAATAATTTGATTCTATGTAGATGTACTCATACATTTATCATATAATGAAGTGGCGCTACCTACCAACAGATGTCCCTCCTCTTAATGATACCTGTAAAATGCTCAGATGATGCAACTTGTACATATTCCCTTTTCAAAAAATTGTTGTACTAGGTTTTGAGAGGTGAAGCCACTGTTTTTATTTTAAAAGGAATGTATGAAAGCCGTTTCTTTAGTTATCAACACTGCTATAAATTCATATCAAATTTGTCAATTACACTTACTAATGGCTTGTTCCCTGTGGAGGATGCTCCGTACTGGCTGCATCTCTGACTCCACTGTCTATTTTCAACTGTTTAGCCTTTTGCCATCTTTTATTGACAGAAGAACACAAAGATATTTTAAATGTCTCTATTCATATTGACTAAAACTTCAAGCTGAGTTATTTCAAAGGCTTGAACAGTTCAGGGAACATATAAAATTCATTCAGATGTCTTACTTGCTTTTCTATTAAAGGAATTCTGCAAAAGGAGGGAAAAAAATAAACAAAAACAAACAAACAAACAAAACCAACAACCACAACACCGCAACCAGAATAGTTGCTGGTTACAGGCATTCAAGATAGATCTCAAGGGTTTGATATTTAGGTTCTATGGAGAAAAATAAACTACAACCAAAGCACAGGAATATACACCTTTTTTTCCATTATGCTTTGAATGAGAGCTTATAAAACTTTGTGTGAACTTATAACACTGCAGAAGAATTTTCTTGGCTCTATTCCACAAAGCCTTTGCATGGAAGGATGTGTTTAGAAGGAAGCTCATAAAGCAAAATAGACCCAAGCGAGGAAGTTCCAATCACCTGAATTACAGGGTTTCCCAAGCTAATTTCATAATTTCAAATGTGAAAGCTAAATTGAACATATTTATAGCACTCAATCTTACTATATTTTTTTCAATTTGTAATACAAATGCCATTACAGCCTCATCACATGCTCAAGTAAAGCATCACGTTGCTTACTGGAAATGGATGTGAAAAAAATGTTTGAGGGTTGTAAGGGGGGAAAAGTCCCCCTTGAACAAGGATAAAAAAGGCTATTAAAAAGTTCCTTGTTAAAATTTGTTATTAACTTTTTCTTTCTTTTTTTTCTTTTTTCTTTTTTTTTTTGGTCATTTGAAAAACTCGAGATATCACATACATCACCTACCTTCAGCTGGGATGTCCCGTCTGAGGTGAGCTCTCTTCTCTATACACAAGTTTCTTTTTCTTTTGCTATTCATCTGAAATCTGTCTTCAAGAAGGGCAAACATTATCAGATGTTGTTTACTTAAAGTATGCCTTTAATAACCAGAGGAAACTGTTGTTTTTCCCCACATCCACTTGTGCCATTTTTCCCAGGACAAATGATAAAGGTGGTGAGGATGTGGAGTTAGACTACACAGGCATGTGGATTTAGGAAAGCAGGGCAGTTTCTCCATCCTTAGGCAGCCTTTAGGAGGAGCTGGTAGGGCACGTGCTGCACATGGTCCACCTGGGCCGTGTGTCCTCTGCTCCCACCTCACTGACTTGGTGCTGCACCCTCAGCTGCTTCCCCCCTGCCCCTGAGCAGCTGCCTTGCAGCAAATCACACCGGTTCACCGTGATTTCCCCTGGAAAATCCACATTGGCACTTTCTTACTGTCTTCCACATACACCACAAACTCATTATGTTATCATTTGCCCTGGTACATTTTCCAGTACTTAAATTTAGGCTTCCAGCTCTATAATTGTCTGGTTTTGCCATCACCTGCACCTGAAGGACAGGAGTCCCTGCCGGCAGCCTCCCGCTCTCTCAGGTGTGCTCCTTGCTGCCGCTCCTGCTCACTGGTAATCACCACGGATTCAGAGGTTTCCTGGGGCAATTCAGCAAGTATTCTAGGGTGGATTTCATCTGGTTCTGATAGCTTGAAAACATCTAATTTATCTAAATATCCTTTAGTCTTTTCTTTCCCTGTTATCCCCTTGTTAAAATTAATTGCAGTAATTGTCTGGGCACAATTAACCTTTTTTGAAGGCTGAAACAACAAGGCATCAAATGGTTTAGCCTTCATTTGCCTCCCTTCTCTGCTCAGTACCAGGGCTACACGTTCCTTTGTCTTCCTTTTATTTCTGATGCACGCATAGGTGCCTTTCCTTTTGCTTTTTATGTTCCTTACCAGTTTTATGCCTTATGCTTTTTGATTTTATCCATACAGGCGAGTGTTTATTCCTTGCTATTCATCCCTAGCCAAGTGTCTTTATTTCTGTTTTTGGGAGGATTCTTTTTATTTCTTCACATCCTGGGAGAGCTGAGGCACAGCCTCGGGAGTGCCTGCCGTTCCAGTGCAACAGGAGGTTGTTGTCGCGCCTGCGGAGCAGCTTTGCGCAGTAACAGCCTGTTCTGCAGCAGTCCGTGGTGCCTTTGAGCATCCTCCCAGGAGACCCGCACTGCTGCTTCCCGGAGTTTATTGAAGCCTGCTTTTTTGAACTTCGTTATTATTATTCTGTTGCTCTCCTTCCTCCTTTCTTTAGAATAACAAATTCCATCATTTTATATTTTTTTATGGTCATTATCACTCAAATTACTTTCTGCCTTCAGTTTCTCCACCGGCCTTTCTTTCAGTAAATATCAAATCTAAAATAGCTGTCTGTGCCCTTTCATAATGCTTTTCCAATAGGCCCTCAGGCAGTTTTTCTTAACTGACAAAAGTCAACAGGCGTTCTCGGAGCTGAATGCAAACGTGGGGCATGACCCGCATAACCGCGACTCCAGCGGGCACGGCGCTCTCGGCTGCGGGGTCTGCCCTGGCCCCGCGGGCAGGGGCCTCGAGCAATGCACCCCCCAAACCCGCCCAGCGCCTCCCGTGTCAGAGCAGCACAAGCGGCCGTTCTGACGGGTTGTGGTGTCTGAGCATTCCCTAGTACCTCTTCAATTAATTCCAGTTCCAGGCTCTTGTGATAAAGTATTTATATCGCTTATAAGCTCATCATTACCCACACTAAACCAAGCTGGTTTTCCCCTCTCAGAGCATGCTCCGTGGGTACAGCTTCAGCGTTAGCAATCAGGAGGGATCTGCAGTTGTGGTTGGCATTCGCCCGATGAATTAGAAATCAGCCTCTTGGCCAATTTAGTTCAGATTTTTTCACCAACTTTGATTACTTTGTACTGTACATTGCCTATCCTGGTGCCCAGGTGGGACAGGCTAACACCCGATACTTCTACTTTTGCATAGATACATTTATTGATTCTGTTAAAATGTTTTAATAAAAATCTTCAGCTGAGTCATTGACAGAGGATGGGTGCCTCCTGATGTTTGGTTTGTTCTAAAGTAAGAAAAACTCCACTATGTGCTTAAACACGTGGTTGAGGTGGAGACTCAAATATTTGAAGCTTGATTCTGTAAAATCAAATATGAAAAATACAGAGCCTTCAATTTTTTTCCCCTGTTCAGGGGATTTAATTAATTTGCATTGCCTTCATCTAATGTCCTTCTATTATATTGATACCCTGCAAAACAGATTGAAAAGTTTAGTCCTTGGTGAGAACTTTTAATTTTAGTGAAAGCTTATGTCAGAGTTTTCTAATATTAAGCATGAAGCATGTCCGGATCCATTTTCATACCATGCTGCTCTGTGATGTACAGTGAGCCCGTTCGTAAAGTCTCCCAGTGGAAACAGTTCTGACAATTTTCAGGCAGTGTTTGCTGGTGAGGCCGAGGCACTTTTTCTCCTAGTCAGTCGTGGTCTTGGTTGACTCCTCACCGCACTGATTGAGAACCAAGAGCATGGAAAGCAAGTCATGCCTACGCTTCCCCATCACAGCCATGCCAATCCAAGACCCTTATTAAAAACAGAGTCCGTCTGTACCGCGTTTCACCAGCTGTCTTCACCGAGGGATGTGTTCTGTGGCCCCTGCTCGTGGCAGCAGGACGCATGCAGGAGATGTTTCGGGGTGGGCGAGCAGCGTGAAGGTTGCACGGTGCTGACTGAGCTCAGGTGAGAGGCTCTTGGCATCACCTCCTTGCAGAGCGTGTCCCACCCCAAGGCAAGGGGACTCTGCTCCTCTCCCACCCCTCCTGCCCAGGGGAAGGTTTGGGAAGGAGCAGCTCTGGCAGCCGGGAGCAGAGCACCACCAGCTGCCCCAGGACCAGCTCCTGCCTCCAGAAGCACAGCATCAGGTTGTTTTCAGTGCTCGGAGGGGTTTGGTGAGGGCTTCCCATCGCCTGCCTGCACGTGTCCTCCTGCCAGCCAGTGCTGAGGGAATCCCAACGTCTCAGCTGCTTTCTACCACCAAAAGTGTTTTAAGACCTATCCCTACGGGGCTCAAATAAAGTGAAACAAGAATAAGACTCATTTCACTCCTGCATAAATGCTGCCTGACACAAAATCTTTACAACACAACTTGGGAACATCAAACAAATCATGGTATCCTCCTACCAAGTGATTAACTTCTCCAGCACTGAGCCAGTCCACCAGCAGCCCTTCCTAATCATAAATCATCTCCATTCTCTGGAAATCAAGGTGCCTGCCAGAAATAGCACTTTCTCCCGGGGCTCTGCCAGGTGATGCTAATGGCATCGATCACGTCTCGGTTGCAGGCACATCTGACTAATACAGGCTTGTCTGCCTGTGATTGCTCATCTTCTCATGTACCGGCTCCATCAGCACCCTGCAGAGCTCTTCAGCTCTCCAGCTAACTGGCCTTCCTACTGCCAGAAATCAGCAACACACCCTGAAAAACTAATAAATACGTAAATCACATCGGTACAACAGCAGTGGCCGTGTCCGTAGCCTCTCCCTTGGGGTCAGTTCTTTCTTTCCTTGACAAATCAAGGAAGTCTCCTGTGCCCAGAGGAACAACCATAATAATTATTATGAATGAATTTTCCAGGTAATCAGACCATAAGCCAGGGATTTGCTAAGAGTCTGCTGCCTGACCACACAACAGTTTAATATGCCAGAGGAATGGATGCTGTGCACCTACTTAGGGGAGATGAGTTTGTATGTCTGGCTTGGACTGATTCATCTCAACAGGTGAACAATCTCTTTGTGGAGTTCTGCCAGGAGCAACAGCCTCAAAAGCTCCTACTTTAACTGGTAAACATTAAACTCAACCTAACCCCTCAACCCCAAAAGAAAAAAAAAAAAAAGAAAGAAAGGAAAAGGAAAAAAATAAAATATGTTGAGTCTGTAAAAGCAGTCTTGAACTGCAGTCTGTTTTCAGACAAATTCAGTGGTCTGCTCTCAGTCCATTTGGACTTAGTGTACCCAGGGGACAGCTGGTACTGTGTCCAGAAGGGAAAGCAGCTCTCTTTTACCCTCTTCACTCAGAATGTTTGCATAGGAAGGCTGGTTGATAGCTTAGAGTTGGCTGATACAACTTAACAATACCAAAATGGATGTTAGTTTTTCTTCTGTTGCATTTCTAATAAAGGTCCTTGTTAATTAGTGCTACCAAGTGATCTATTCCAGTTTCATCAAACACTGCTGAATCTGCCTATGTAATGAAAATGGGCTCTGTTCTTTTTTTCTTTTTTCCTTTTTTTTTTTTTTGTTAGATTACTATTTAAAAATCTATTTTTATTAATGGTAATATTTAACAGTGAATAGTTAACAGTATATTAACACTGAAACCAAAACATGTTGATAGAACCAGGCACAACCCTTCATTTTTCACACAGCAATTGCCCAGCCAAAGCACTTCCCTGATAAATTCTGACATGAGGGAATGTATTATACACTGCACAATTACTATTTATGGAAAAAAGAATTAATGAGAATAAAATAACTATATTATGCTATACTTCTTCTTCTGCCCCAAATGCTTAATTTGTATCATATTATTGAGTCTTTGAAAATATGACTCAGTGCTAGTACCAACCATTATTCCAAGCTAATGTAAACTCCTCTGCAACTTGAGGTATGTGAACTTTGCCTATTTGTAAAGCAGGTTTTCTCTCCCGTGGATGCACAGATTGCAGGGCCAGGAGGGACCATCTGAACCATCTGCTCCAGGCTCCAGCACAACACGGGCCACCGAGCCTCGTGCCACGAGTTCTGCTCTAAACTCACTTCTCCTGGATGAGCTGGCACGCAGCTCTCCAAAGCCTTTCCCGTCACATTTCAAACTTCTCATGACAAACAGCGTCCCCATCTTGCAGTAATCTCATTTGTATTTTTTTTCCCTTCCCTCTCCTCACTGAAGAACAGCCATGGATGTCAAAAATAAGTCCTATTTCCAGTAATAACGTGAAATAAAAGATGGAGTACTGTTGGGAAGTAGTGTTACGTGGATAATTTTTTTTTTTTTTTGACTCTGAAAAGGCAAATGTGATTTGGAGCAGACTCTTGGGACTCACACCACTGCATGTTGATTTGGATGCACTTAAATAAAAGTTGACTTCTGCTGGAAGAGCCCCGGGTTTTCTGCCAGTCACCCAGCTTGCCCTTTGGGTTAAACAAATTCCACAGAAGCTTTTTCCAACCTATTTCAGATCATGCAATCATAGAATTCTTAAGGTTGGAAGAGACCTTCAGGATCATCTGGTCCAACCATCCCCTACCACCAATGTCACCCACCGAACCATGTCCCCAAGCACCACGTCCAACCTTTCCTTGAACACCCCTGGGGACGGTGACTCCATCACCCCTCTGGACAACCCGTCCCAACGCCTGACTGCTCCTTCTGAGAAGAAATGTCTCCTCATTTCCTGCCTGAACCTCCCCTGGCACAACTTGAGGCCATTCCCTTTAGTTCTATCACTGGTTACCTGTGAGAAGAGGCCGACCCCCAGCTCCCCACACCTTCCTTTCAGGCAGTTGCAGAGAGCTATGAGGTCTCCCCTGAGCCTCCTCTTCTCCAGACAAAAAACCCCCAGTGCCCTCAACCGCTCCTCACAGGACTTGTGTCCCAGGCCCCTCACCACCTTTGTAGCCCTTCTCTGGACATGCTCCAGGCCTCGATGTCCTTCTGGTAGTGAGGGCCCCAAAGCTGAACACAACGCTCGAGGTGTGGATGTACTTTGCTCCTACAGCAACAGAGAAAGCATAGCAGTGATGCCAGGGAAGGAGACCTAAGACTCAGCATCAGGCTACATGCAGCAAATTCATGATCAGAAGGAAAAGCTGTGGGTGGACAAAATGGGAAAAAGAAATTTAATTATCTGAGCTGCACAACAAGTCCTTGGTAGAGATGGGAACTTAATGCAAGCTCATCAGTCATCATTCAATTCCTTAATTTCTAAAATCCTCCTTCTTTATCATGAAAAATGTGCTTGTTGTTCCTCCCATCTAATTGCCTTCTAATTTCTTATCCCTTAAAAATAACGCTACCATTGTCTGCAGTTTTTCTGCTAAAGAAAACAAACATTTCAGTACTTCCTAAAAATTAACGTCAGAGAATTTCTCACAACTTGAAAATAAACCTATTTTTTTAACAATTTTTATTTGCCTTTTGTTAAGTATAAGTATATATGTATGTATATACACATATATATGCATATATATACATATGTACATATGTGTATATGTATACGTATATAAAGTATGTATCATGTATAATTTTCATAAACAAGAGAGGCAGAAAGATGAAAACCCAAGGTGGCCTTGGGTTGAGGTGCCTGTGTTATGAGCACTGACAACGTCACTTATCCTGGAGCTAAAACTTCTCTTGCACAGAGCCCTGTCGTCCAGCATTTTTCTTCAGAATTTTGCATGGCAAGTGGAAAAAAGACATTAACTGAAGTGTACTCATGTGAGTCTACTCTTGCAGGAAAGTGGTACCCAAAGGAGAAAACACAGTGGTGTAGAGCTATCTTTGTAGAACAAAATCGTTAACAGCAAAATAATCACTATTTGCTTAGCTTCAAGTAACGAGGGAGCTTTGTTGCTGTTCTCATTAATACCCTATTAACACTACTGGCTGTTTCGCCATGTGGAAACAGCGTGAAAGCGACAGAGGAAACCCGACTCAGGCGGTGACCCCGTGTGGGGAGATGGCTGGGGGGGCCTGGGGGGCTCCCTGGGGCCCCGCTTTTGTGCAGCCACCCCCGTGCACCTCTCGCTCCTGTGAGCCAGCGGAGAGCAGCAGCTGGGGATCTGCTAAAGCCTGATGTGCTTAGAAAGCAGCCAAGTTCTGCCTTCATCCTTCCTCTCCACCCTGAAAAAAGAAAAGTGTCTGAAATCTGATTGAGATGAGAGCCTTTTTCCCCTTTAACTTCTGCAAGATATTTCCTCTCTGCCCACCCGGGAGCTGCACCTGCGTTCCAGGGGATGCCAGCTTCAATCAGGACCCAGCAAAAAGCTGTGCTGTAAACACGCTGCCATCCAACAACAGGCACCACAGGAATTATGCTAACACGCTTGGTCCATATTTCAGCACTGCCAATGCCTCCAAATGGCTTGTGTGAAGCAAAACACTTCAAAACACTCTAAATACTTGGCTCATCTGGCTCTCACCCTCTGCTGATAGAAATTTCTCCTGAAGTATTACCTGACGGCAGCACAAAGAGCAAATTAGTGAATGTCTCCAGGTCTGGGAAAGAAATGTGGCGAGTTCCTAGGGGTCTGCTCAGAGACCTTCCCA
Source organism: Oxyura jamaicensis (assembly GCF_011077185.1). Classification (NCBI taxonomy): domain Eukaryota; kingdom Metazoa; phylum Chordata; class Aves; order Anseriformes; family Anatidae; genus Oxyura; species Oxyura jamaicensis. The sequence continues at coordinate 53,825,705 of NC_048897.1, read as the reverse complement.
GTCCCAAGGGACAGAGAATATATGACTGGGGGGTAGTGGGGGATCGGTTCTGCAGCACATCATGGGACGGAGGTTACATAAATGAGCCAGATCACTTCTCCCAGGCAAGGGAGCTAATGTGCTGGGTGAGAGGCTGGCTGGCACATCCAGCTCATTTAACAGCAGAAGGCTGGGCGCTAACAAGGCCAACACAGCTTAAATTCAAACTCAGCAAACCATAAGTAAGTTGAAACACTGCAGCCAAGAGTGAAGAGAAGCCCGTGGGTTTGCCCCCCCTTTCCCTCACTGCTTGCAAACTGGGGGAACCGCCACTCACACCAGCAAGAAAAAACACGACATCCCTCGTGGGACTACGATGGGGACACGGGCACCGGCCATCGGGGTGCTGCAGGACAGCGGGGTGCTGCAGGACAGAGCCTCTCCCCCACTGCCGTGGCCCTGCACGAGCACAGCTCCATCACACAGGGAAAGCGACCTGGCGAGAGCGGGCGCTGCACCGGCAGCCTGCAGCACGGTGCAACTGGCGGCAGCCCGGGGAGACCCCTGCAGCCTTCTGACATCCTCAGAGCAACACTTGAGGACCAAAGACCAGTCATTTCATAAAAATAACAAGTTAGCACCAACAAGGCTGGAAAAAAAAATAAAAATAAAATAAAATAAAATAAAACAAATCTCCTTCAAAGCTTTTCCAGTTTTGCAAAAATTGTGTGGTTAAATTTCACTTGATGATAGTCAACTATTTTCTGTTTCTTCACAGACAAGACATATTTTGAATATTTCTTGAATTTCTTGACTATGATAAAGATCTATTAAGATATATATATATAAAGCTCAGGTTATACTATAAAAAAAGCAGGATGAGTAAAGAGATCAGTGTTACAAGAGCCAGTGAAATACTATAGGTGCATACCTCTGCACGCATATCTACGTTCACACACGCATATTTAAATATCGGGAAGAGTGCAAGAGGCCAAAAAATATGTCAATGTTCAGAGAGGCAGATTTGAGTAGAAACAAGTTTGTTTGTCAGAAGTAAATCCCGGATAGAAAAATGAAAAGCAGAAATAAGATTCAGCTAGGTGAAGTAAGGGCGAGGTTACAAATGAGCCTACAAACCTCATTTTATGGAAAATATATATATTGACAAAAAATGGGATTTTATTATTTGATGGCACCAAGGAAGGATGTCTGGGTATGTCAGATGTATCCAGACTCTGAGAAGGCATTTGGCTTTGCAGGAATGGGGGCCCTGGAATATCCCTTCACGAGCCCTCGGGACGCCGCCTGCCCTTCTCCGCCCGTGCCCCGGGGCCGTGGGGCAGCACCACGGGCACTGATGTGCGGGCCTAAGGACATCCCTCAGCGTGTGTGGGGCAGCTGCAAAGCTGCACGGTCTGACTTTCCCAGCGTTAAAAAGCCTTCGACAAATTAGAGGGCAGAAAAGAGCTACAAAAATAATTTGACTATTAGAGAAAGTTCTTTACCCAGAGAGATTTAAAGAGTTTAATCTGTTTAGTTCATCAGAAAGACGATTAGGAGAAGCCTTGATTACAGCGTCTAAGTACTTTCACAGGGAGAAAACAACAGGTATTAAAGGTCTCTCTAATCTAACCGAGGCAGGCATAACAAGAAGCTATGGGCAGGAGCTGCAGCCGGCAAATTCCAGGGGGAAAGAAGTCTGCTGTGATTAAACAGGGGGAAACAAACAGAAAGGAAAACAGCAAATTCACTATTTCTCTTCTTTAGAAAAAAAACTCTGTATAAAATACAGAACATCTCGGATTCACTTCCCCCGAGACAGCCAGCAAAAGTGCATCTGCAGAGTTACAAAACTGCCCGGCTGCTCTTTTGTGTGTGTGCCGCTTCCCCAGGGCAGGGGCTGGTGCCCCTGCAGACCCCCAGGCAGGAGCCTGCAGAGGTCCCTGCTGCCAGCACGCCCAGCGCTGTGGGACCAAGCTGTCCCCTTGCTATCTCCCCGCCTGCTGCTTGCCGAGATGCCCCTGTCCCCTCCTGCCTCTGGCTGGGAGCTCCCCAGGGTGCCGCTCAGCCCTGCTGCACCCATCCCTGGAGCAGCTGGGGAACGTGCCAGCCAGCGCGCTTGGGAGCACGTCCCCTTACAAACTGCTGTGAGAGAGGCAACCACAGCTTGCTCTTTTCAGCCCCTGATGGAATGTGTGACAAACAGCAAACTCACAAATAGCAAGGCTTCCACAGTTTCCGGTGCATTCATAAATTATCTTCTCAACTGTATTGCCACTCTGTATTTCCTGAAGACTTTTGCACTCTGGAGGACGGAACAGGAAGAGGATGGAATTTACCTGAGCCATCACAAAACCTGAGCTGATAACATCTGCCTCACCTCCAGCAGCTGATGTCTGGAACAGACTGCCTTCTGCAGCAGGGAGCAGTGGTGAACTAAGAGCTTCTTTATGGGCACGGTGAAATTCCTGCAGCACCCAGAGCTAAGGAGAAACCATTCAGTAATGGCATGTGGAATTAGTTTTCTTCCAATTGGAAAATTTTCTGTGAAAAGTAGTTTTTTTTAATTATTTTTTATTTTTTTCTGGAAAAATATTCCATGATGTCCTAGAAGCTACCTTGCCTCCTTTTCTCTTACAGCCACTGCAGCAGGGAAGTAACATGATTTAAATTATTTCCACAGCTCCTGCTTGCAGGCAGAAGCAGCGCAGATTCGCACCCTTGGCTCTCTCCCCTCGGGCCATCCTGCGCCAGGGACCCAAGGGTGAGCAGCACCCTGCCTGGCCCGCAGCCTGGCCACCTCCTGCCCACCCTGTGCCCTGGGCAGCTGGGCTTAGCATAAACCCACCCCAAATCCCACAGCAGCTGATCGAGCCCTTTTTCTACCACTGTAATTCGGCAGCGTTACAATTCTCTGGTTGAACACAGTACCTGGAGCACCAATTCATCCTTTTGCTGGCAGAGAGCTGAACAACACGGTCCCTTCCAGGGCAGGTGCTTGGACAACACAAATAACCGGTGGGTTACAGCATCCCACAGCAAAGCTCACGTCGGGGAGGGTCCCAGCAGAACAGCAGCCCGGGAAACTTGCTGTGATACCAACGAGGGGGCTTTGCTACCTGCAGGAAGCCCAGGTGCACACTCACCAGCCATGCAGCACTGTCCTGGCTGCTGAGGAAGTGCATCAAAGTGTCTGCAGCTGGATTTATGAACTGATCATGCGAGTAAAACACGGTCATTTCAGTAAAGCCTGCATTTTTTGCACTTGTTAAAAAACCACAGTGCAGTTAGACACACGTAGAGAAGCTTGGTTGTCTTAAAGAAATGGCATTTTGTTTAAATTTTGTTATAATAATATTTAGTGAAATCAAGCTCCAAGGTACAAAACTCTATGAAGCTTAATGGGTTTCTGGATGTTAAAACAAATTTCAGTATATTCATCAATGAAAACACACCATCAATTAGTTTTGTTTTTAACGTTCCTGGCTAATAAAGAGAAAGAAATAGAAGAGGAATTATACAACAGTTAGAGCTGTTTGATGTAGCAGCTGGTCGATCAAGCCTTTAGCTCATGATGAACACGGTGACACAGTGGAGTTTAACAGATGTTTTCAGGGCGCAGGAGAAGAGTGAGAAGTGCAGGCTGATGGAAGACACCTGAGAACGAGTAAATGCCAAGTCTGCAGGTCACCTGTGTGAGTGGTGTCAGGAAGGCCTGTGTGGAAAGCTGGAATAAAGTTACAAGAGGAGTTAAGTGTGTACAGATTTTACATCTTGTTGTATACCACTTATTAAATATCATGAGAATCTTGTAAGTGCCGTAAGTGATGTGAGAAGCACTTCAACCAGAGGGAAAGTGCTAACTGGGGGGCACATCACAAGTGTGAGCTGGAGGAAGGGAAGAAATCCTGTCCCAGACAGAAATGCAGGGAAAATGAAGTGATCATCTGAAGCTCTGACCCTTAGCACCCCATCCCATGGGACGAAAGAACAAGCAGCAGCAGGACGGAGGAAGAGGATGGACACAGACGCACCAACACACTGCAGGGCCAGACTTCAGCAGGGACAGGGGCAAATGCAGCCTCAAAAATTCTCTGGAAGGAGGGAGAGAGGGGGAAAAAGGAAAAAAAAAAAAAAAAAAAAAAAAAAAACACACACAAAAAAAAACCACTGGCATCTATTGGGCTAGCTTTATCAGTCCTCCCTAGCACCCACAGAGGGAGGGCACACGGAACAAGACCACCCCTGCCCCAGAGAGGCCTCTGGGGCTGTGCTGTCTTTGGCAGCTGCTCCACCTTTAAGCAAGCCATGAAAACACAGAAAATAGGTGAGAGGATCCAACCAAAAAAGGAAAATTACTTCTGTCTTGCAATGTTCAGTCTATTTTGGAGAGTGAAGAGGGGTGGTTTTGTTTGTTTTATTTTTTAAACTATTGTAAAACCTACATTTTTAACGTCGTCCTTTTACATGCCTGCCCTTTGCACTGGCTTGGTACGCAGGCACGTTACCCTCACGGCCCATCACCCCAGAAAGCTTGGGCAGACACAGCTCTTCAACAGCATTTCCTAATCTTGGGAGCATGTCTCAAAGGTAGTTCAGATCTGATTTATGTTTACATGAATCCAGAATTCTACAGGATTTTTTTGTTTGTTTTTTAAAAACCTACTGCCTAGTTCATCTTCCTTATGCAGACGCCACACCTAGCTCTGAGTTCAGACTGCTGGTTCACAGTGACCCTGAGACTGACTAAGATGTCTGTGTTCTCCAATGTACCCAAGTAATTCACTCTCTGCTCATGGCACTAATTAATCCTGAATTTTATAGTCTTATTTTTAACTTTCATCCATTTTTGAATCTCTGCCTTCTGCACACTCCCTCTCCTGTGACATTTTGTTCCTCCCCTCACCCTGCTGCACCCCCTCCAGCTTCCTACCTTCTCCCATGATGTGCTTGAGTCACTGCTGAAATTCTCACTCAAAAATCCTCTGACCAGCCCAGCAGTTCTGCTCTAGGAACAACTTGGTGCCATTTTACACTTCACTTCCTTCGCTGCCTCCTATCCCAAGTCACACCTCCCCCAGGACAAATGCCCGCTTTCCTTGTGAGCCGGTACCAACACTGCTCTGAAGCCTCGAAGTGGATCTCTTGCACTTCCCATGCTAGAAAATCAATTAGGCGAAGATAACTGACTCAAGCACCATGATGCACGTTGGGACAGGTGGAGACAGCAGAATATGCAGCGTGCGAGTACGCAGCCACAATTAGAAGAGGCTCTGTGCAGCCGTTTGCTGGTGTCACTCTCTTTCATCATTCTCAGGCATGCCTTGCAGCTGCATTGATGGTGAATTATTTTTCTAGATTATTATAGTCTGTCTGGTGAAATTTGAGGCAGATAACACAATCACTCTGCCAATAAGCAGTCAATGCGGGCACTGTGGGAGGTGTAATAGTTTTTCATGGCAGTTCCTAGAGAATTGATTAGCACTTGGCTCATTAGCTCAATAGCAATCAATGGCTCTAAACAGCCCAGATACTATTCTTGCACATCAGAATTGCATAATAAAAATCCCGATGACAGATTTACTCAGCACACATTTGCAGCACAGTGTTCCACCAAAGAGAGAAGAGATTCAAGGGCTGAGCGGTGCAGAGGGAGCTCGCCAGGAGGGGCTCGCCCCGCGGAGCAGCCCCAGCACACAATTTGGCACCACTTGCTCCTTAACGGGGCCACGAAAACCAGACCTGCAGATTCAGGGAGGCCTTTTTTTAAAAAAATAAGCCAATGTGCTTAAAACAAAATGATCAAAAACTCAAGTACTTCCTCTTATATGCCATCAGCATTCAGAGAGATTAAAAATAGTTTCAAAATCTTTTTAAAAGCATTAAACTAACACAAAATCATTTGGAACAAATCTGAATTTTCACCGTCTCCACACGGAAAATTATTCTTATTTCTTCTCTCTAATAAAGAGAGTAGGTGAACTGCTTCAAGAAATTCAAGAGCACTCAAACCCTCAAACCTTGTCACTCACCCTCATGGGGAGCCACCCCAGTGTCTCACAACAGGACCTCACAAGAGCTAGCAAGGAAGGGCTGAGAGCGCTGGGAGTGCCTCCTAGCAGCTGCTGCTGTGTGCTCGCTGTGGGTGAGGAGGCGCAGCGGTACATCCAAATTCCAGTGGCTGGGAACCGGCTGCACGGGGGGCATGGGCAACGCACACCTGAATTACTGGGTGGGAAGGAGGAGGCGAGCACAAAGGGTGGTGTCGAGAGAGAAGGAAAAGCAATGGAAGGAGGTGAGACAGCCCCAGGACCCCGCACAGAAAGTGGTAAAAGCAGAAGGCCTGCAGGACCTGCTGGGTCAGGTTAGAAGCAAGCAGAAAGGTGTCATTTTTGTTAATTTAATGAGCAAATAATTTAATGAATAAATGTTATGTATGGCTGGAGTGCAGTTGTAGCTTTATACTAAAGCAGTAATGAGAACGTTTCCTATGGGCTGATGCATATAAAGCAGGTCCCAGGAGCAAGAGTTCTAATGACTCTTCGGGCTGCGAGTGATAATTGGGGAGAGATTCAGCAGGAGATGCTGCTGGGATCCGTGGTATCAAAGGCACGAGGAAAACTCCTCTGCCAGAGACCAGATCTTGAGCTCATGTTTTTCTAAATAACTCCAGCCATCAACTTTCATCAGGCCTTAGATATCTTGAACTTCTCCCAAACCTTCATTCCTTTATCTATTAAAACATTAATTATATAAAAAGGAAACAGGAGGACAGAGACCTTTGTGAAGGAGAGAGTAAGTTACCTGATGCACAGCTCATTTTGCTATTTACATGGAAAACATGTGAAAGAGAAAACAAGAACCTAATAAATGAGGTTTTGTCTTTATTATTATTATTATTTACTTCCCCCCAGTGATACAGCTGAATTAATACAGCTGTGACAGTAAGGTCTCGTTGGACTGTCTGAGCAGTCTCCCAGCCATTTGATGAACCTTGATACAGTGCTTGATAAAGGATTGAATTTGTCTGGTGCTGGCTGATTAACTGGCCAGCAAACAGCTGATGGATAATAAGCAAACAGCAGAGTTTGAGATGACCCAGAAAACAGTACCTGTGAAAGCAGGATAGGCAACGTTTTCATCACCAGAACCTGATTGTGATAGAAGGATGTTTTACTATTTAAATGCTATAGTTGTGGCAGCTAAAACATTCACTTAAAACAACTGAACAGAAATTCACACGTGGTTTCATTTCCCGTGTCCTTTTCACCTCCACTAAGAACTGTACATGGCCATTATGCAAAATATCAACCTAATTGATTTTGAAAAACATTGTTGATTTTTTTGCAAGTGTGCTCAATACTGAAAATTAGTTTTAAATCATTAAATCATCAGAGACTACTACACTATCAGTGGAATTTCAAGACAGATTGTGTAAGGGAAAAATTAAGTTTCCATAATTGATAATATACTTAGATGTAAATAACATTTCATTTTGCAGCAATTGCTTTATGAATCTCTAAGTCTTATTTAATTAATCAGTACACTTTGCATCAGTGACAAACCACATATTCAGCAGATTTAAAGATGCATATTCTATTATGGGAGTATTAAGTGTAGCTTTATCAGGGATTTAATAAATAACAGCAATATTCCAGTATGAAAAACTCATAAAGAGCTGGGCTCAAGGGGGCATAAATTGTGACACAATGGCATTTTTAAATCAAAGTACACATATTTCTTAGAGTCTTAGAAGACAAAAAGCAGTGCCTAAATTTACTTTTTTAAACAAACAACAAAAAAAAAATCATTTTTTTTATATCACCCAGCAGGGCTAAAAAAAAAAAAAAAAAAAAAAAAAAAAAAAAAAAACACTTGCAGAACAAGCACGGGGAGGGCTCGTGTGGAGAAAGTACACAAAGTGGAGCTGGTATCGTGTTTTGACCTTGCTCTTCTGCACCGGTATGGAGAGCAGTGCCTGGCACTCCACCTGCATCCTAAAGTTATGAGGCATCCAAACCAGCTGAACGATGCTGGCTAAGAACGGAAAGAGGAGAGAGATTTGCAGCAACTCAAAGCAAGCCAGTGAGTCAGGAGGCAATGGGTGGGAACACAAGATCCAGGATCAGTTAGGCGTCTCTTGTTTAGATGCTTTGTAATAGCTCAAATCCTCCGCAGGAGTGCAACCTCAGACGTGCGCTCGTCGCTGTCACACTGTCATTTACCTCAAAAAAAAAAAAAAAAAAAAAAAGAGAAAAAAGTGATGGAGCCAAAATCAATTTGCAGTGCAGGACTCCGCGTGCTTACCACCAATGCAAGGAGTGGGCAGCCCACCAAGCTCCATGCTGCACATCCCAAGAAACAGAGGGCAATCCTAACAGGGCACAGGACCTCAGGACCGCAGACAGCGTGGTTCCTCCCCTGCAACATCCCGGCTTTAAGCGCAGAGTTCCCTGCAGTTCACAATTGCAAACTCACCGTGTTTTGGAGAGGAAGGGCAATGCCATGTCACAGGAGGGAACTGAGCTCACGACGGATTTCTTGGCCGTTGGTACTGGCTATGGGCAGCATCAGGTCACCCAGCAAATCTGCTACAATCCATATCAGAAATAGCACAAACTTTAATTTTTGGAAAATTACCCAGGGCACACATGGAGGAATATGCGCTGGCTTTATGCTAGCTGCAGAAAACCGACCGTTCATCACCTGGCCGTGGCTTCCTAAGACTGTCCACTGCAGAGGCAACTTTGAACAAATCAACAAGAGTCCTGTCCCTCCCATTGCTGCTCCATCCAGCCGAGACATCTGCATCTGGAAAATGAGATTATGTGTTTTAATCAGCACTGATCAGACACAGTTGCTGATTTTTTTAAAGTGACATAAGAGAATGTTTCAGCAATAATGCCGTATTATGACAAGTCAATGGTATGACTGCCACTTCATAAAATAATGCATGAAGAATAAAATTACATAAAATGAACCCTCTGGAAGATTAGAAATAATCTTTTGAGTCTGAAAACTTGAATTTTGAAGCTACATCATAACTTAGACATGCTTCAACTGGTTTTAGCCCCTCTGCACTCTCTGGAGGTCTACTGTGAAGTAGGGAAAGAAAAAAAAATAAAAGTAAAAAGAGATACCTGGTTTCCTCCAACTGCCAGACAACTCTGGGACACGGAACCTCATTGCAGGTGAGGCCGCCACACTGCCAGGACCTTCAGGCCACCCATCCCCAGGGAGGAAGCAGCACCCCAAAACACATGCCCCAAAACCCAAACTGCAAGCGCCCCTGAGGTCCGCCCGCCCCTGTGGTGCTGCGTGGTGCAGGGGCTGCTGGCAGCCCCCCTGCGCCTGCACCTGCCCTCCGCTGGGGCGGGCTGGCAGGGCACGGGACGGGGTGGTCATTGCTGCCTGCAGCCCCGAACGGCTGCACTGGGATGGGTGTGTAGGATACGTGTACAGGATGTGTATGTGGGGCATGCATATAGGATGTGTATGCGGGATGCATATATGTTCAGACCCACCTTGCAGGTCTGAGTAGAAAATTTTGATTCCCTCTGGCTCCCATCCGTGCCTTCAAGCCAGCATTAAACCCTCTGCAGGAGCTGGCCTCTTCTCTCCCTCCCAGCGGGGCAGAGGTGGTTCCTAGCGCCTTTAAACCATCCCTGCCCAGCCCTAGTTTGGATGCATGAGGTGTGGCCGGTGATCCAAAGCCCGCTCTTTGGACTCAGGACAGCCTGCTCTGGGGAGATACAGGTGCGACACGGCCTCACTTGGACCTGTCTGAAGGCAAACCACACAATTATCTGGCAAGATTTTTGTTGCTGCTCATTTTGTTTTTAAGTTGTTAAATTCCTACCCAGAAGCTGCTGCAGTTTGCTGTCAGCAGAAACTGTTAACAACAAGGATCCCAGTGCTCGCTGCACGAGGCTTAGCAGCATGCTGCACAAACCTGACAGCTGGCAGGGCTCAGGGCTGCGTTCCGTGGGTTTAGTCCCGAATTTGAGTTTAGTCAGTTCTGAGCTGCTTGATATCATAAACATTTGCCTTTCTCTAAAAGGCAGCAGGATCCAGTGCCCGCGTTCCTCCTTCTAGGCAAAAGACAAAACATGAACAACCTCAAACCAACTGCACTTCAGCAGTGCTGGCACTGTCCACGGGCTTGCCAAGCTGGGGGGCACACACCCACAGACCAAAGGTTGCAGCTCTGTGGCCATAAAATGTCCCAGGACAGGAGAGGTGTTTGGCACTGGCTGTGCAGCTGAGCTGTCCCCAGGTCAGCAAAACCCTGCGGGAGCTGGAGGCGTCCAGGGCTGGAAACCTGGGCACAGAAATGCAGGGCACGGAGCAGGCAGGGCCCCAGGCGCTTGTGAAAGCACGGGTCGTTTACTGGTGGAGCCGTGTCACCACCATGTAGCTCTGTATTCTTGGCAAAAGAAAATAAATAATTGGCTTGAGTATACCCAAATGTAAACCTGCTGGCACAGTCGTTGCATTAAAAGGTTCCCCCATCGATTATCATTATCCTTTTTTTTTCTTTCTTTCTTCAGATTTTTTTATAATTTATATGGATTTTTAAATTTTATTTTATTGCCTCAAAAACTTGTATGATTCTAGTTTAAGTTTTTTTGATTGTTTCTTTTGTTTTGTTTTGTTTTGTTTTTAAGCCTTTTTTGTTTGGGTTTTTAAATGAAGAACATTTTTATTTTTTTAAATGTTTTAAGTGTTTTGGGGTCGAGTGTAACTACCTGCTATGCTCAGCCCCGCTCCAAAAATACATGCATTATTCCAAAATAAGGTGTAAGTACCTCTTTGTCCCCAAACGACGCTCAGCATCCATCTGCAGCACGATTCACCTCCAGCGCATCTCGTTCCTCGCGTGCTGCTATCGCAGCGGCCGTCCCGAGGTGCGAAGGCCTGGCAGCTGAACGCCGCCACGGGTGCAGCTCCTGCCTTTGCTCTCTGCAAGGAAAGGCTTTGCTCCTGCGCTGAGACCCCGGGGGGCTCTGGGAAGAGGCGGGTGCAGCTTTTCACCCAGCCCAGCCCAGCGGTGGGTTCAGGAGGGGCTGGTGACCCGCAGCGGTGCCTGGGCAGCACTGTGCCATGCCCACAGCCCGGTGAGCCCGCGGGCAGGAGCAGCGCTCGGTGCCGTGGCCGTGAGCCCTCGTGCGCCGCGGCACAGCTCTGGGTGCTTCTCGCTGCCTTCACGGCAGAGAGAAAAGCTTGCAGGGAGGGCAGGGTGTGTTACTGGGCCAAGTGACATAACTGGAAAACTCAGAAAAGCTTTTGCTTATACAAACTTTTTTCATGTCTATGTAACAGGTCTGGGACTAATAAAAGATATTACCTGTCCCTACAAGCCTTGCGTCTTGCACAGCCTTATATCATCACAGCTGCAGCAGCAAATTACAACTATTGATGTGGTATTCATAGAAAATGGTTACCTCCGTGGTATCACTGAGGTGCATTTATGCACCAAATATTCTCTCTCCTAACCACGCTTCATGTAGGACACCTGCAAAGCCCTATTCCACCATCAAGCCTCTTAAACTGGCGAACCAAAATACCCATTTGTGCATGGTGACCCCTGCAGCCCAGATTCACAAAGTGCGTCAGAGTCCAGGGACAGAGGAGTATGGAAAACCTCTCGGTACAAGTCACTGCGAGTCTTCAAAAGGACATCGCCAGCCCGTCAGCCTCCCCCGCAGCCCTTCTTCCTATAACTATGGTCTTGCAGTTCCCCATTAATACAACATTAATTGTAACTAGGCCAGTTACCAAAGGCCCTTCCCTTCCCTTCCAATAATCTTATTCTCAGCAAAGATAAACTGTTTCACTTTTTGGTCTCACTGCAGAGATCTGGGCCTGAAGATGAATGCTGAATTCACCGGATATGAGGGATGGTTCAGCATCCTTGACTCAGCGAGCATTTGGTCAGTGACTCCTGTATCGATGCAGATTGTTTTTGTATGCAGCACGTACATACATTTTCATTCCAAAAATTACAAATAATAGCCCTAGTCTTTCAAAGTCTGTCTAGTTCAGCACATCAGTACAAATCCTGTACCAAATCATCTCCACTATAGCACAGAATCACTGTTCTCCAAACAGGCTCTTAGCACCCAAATTTTGCAGATTTTTTTTTTTCCAGATGCTTTTTCCAGGCTGCAGCTATCAGCCCTGCCATGGGGCACCGCTCCTCCTGTTCCTATTCCTTCAGCTGCACAAGCCTCACCATTTATTTCAGTCTGCCTTGCAGCCAGCCCTATATGTATTCTTTCCATTCTGTACGGTTTCCCACAGCTTTACAGCAGGGTTATTTCCACTGAAGTTATGAGTTATTCTGCACCGTTCATCCCCCATGGAGGAAAACTCGAGATGTAGGTCCTGGTGATGTGTAAGCTTGGTTGCTAAAACAAACAAAGTCTTACAGAGAACACCATAAACACCCCACAATTTGATCAGGAAAGAGAATAACGGGTTTGCAAAACAGACTTTTGTGTCGTGACTTAGAGGCTCTGCTCACTTGCCCCCCATAAAACATCCGGGGCGGAACTGAGAAGCCCATCACCGCCAACATCAGCCAGGAGAAGCTGTGGCACTCCTGGCAAAGCACAACCAGCCTTATCCTTAACTCGTGTAAAGAAAACGCAAACCAGCTACAGCTGCTCCTCTGAGCACTGTGTCTCGTACCAAGAAGTAATTTTGGCAACTCCTCACTGCAATCGTGTGGAAATTTTTCTTCTTTTAAAGAACTCCAGCCAAGGTGGTTGCTCTTCTGAATAGTAATGCTACTGCGGAGAAGCTGCTTGCAAACAAATGCTCGAGAAAAGCCACACTCCAGGTGATGAATGGGAAACTGGATGGTGTGGAGAGGTCACAGGATACATTTATTTTCTCCTCCTGCGGGATAGAAAGCAGTGCATCTCCCCTTCCTTGAGCTTGTCATGTTCCTCATCCTCTGATATCTAGCTTGTCAGCTTTGTAATGAAAAGCAAAAACAAGGCGAAAATCCAAAAAGTGTTACTTCCAACACGCCACCTAGAATCAGAAATCAGCCTGAAGATGCCCTTGTCCAGCGGTGTCTCTTAAATCCTGCTGGCTCATGCAAATTGCAGGGACTGTCTGACCCCCCCCGTCCTTCTTTTCAGTACAAGTGAAAAGCGAAGGAGCAGCTGGAAATTCATAGAGGCACCCAGGCAGTGTGTTCATAAACCTCCCTGGCTGATCTGAGGACATCGACTCTGTGGTTAAATCACCCCAGCTCACCCATGGGGCCGTCATTCATAGCGTCCTCGTGGCCGCTGCCCAGAGGACACACACTAACAGCAGACCTCGAGGAGCACCAGAGCTCACCACCACCACGGCAGTGCTTTCAGGAATACAAGGATAAACTGACCTGCATAAAGCCGTCAAGATTAGCAGCCACGTCTTATTACAGTCAGAACTGGTGTGACGAGGAGCAGCACCTATCATTAAACAGGGTGCTTAATTGAGAAAGAAAACCAGACACCTCAGACAAGCAGCTGAATGACAGAGACTAAGCTGTGCTGAAAGCAAGACAAGTGCCCTGACGTGCGCTGCGTTGCAAGCGGTACCGAGGAGGTGGTCCCCGTTCTGCAGAGCTTTGGACACCCTCCAGCACTCTCAGAGCACCGTTCTGCAGGGACCAGCCTGCAAGCAGGCACACCAGGGAACTTTTGCCAGTGTCAGTGCAGCTGCCATCTGCTCCCAGGCCGATGTGCTGATCTGTATTGCCCCCTCTGACTGCCCACGGAGGGGTGCTTGGGTGGCGAGATGCCGCGCGGGAGGCAGCAGCCAGCAGTGCTGATGCTGCCCTGCTGCCTTCATCCAGGCTTACGCAGCGCTGGATGGTCTTGAAGGGACATGGAGCTTGGTTCTTGAAGAGATGCTGCAGCTCTGCTCCCGCACCCCCTGTTGCTGGAGGCCCTGAAATCCAGCAGACCCCAGATGAAAGCCTCTTTGTGGCTGGCGGTGCTTGGATCACCCGTACCCGCTACCTGTGAGCTTGCACCGCCCTGCCTGTACCAGTGTCTGCCGAAGCTGGGAATCACAAAGTCAGTAAGGGCTTTCCTGGCAACTCCTTCCCTGTGGGGCAGGAAGCAGCAGGCTGGGGCTCTGTGCTGGCACACCAACACCCGCGGCAGACACACGGGCAGTCTGCACACCCAGCCTGCGGCGGGGCTGGGGGTGAGCACACCGTGTGGCTGCCTTCCCGTGCCTAGCTGGAAGTGTCACCCAGCCCGCTGCAGCTGGGCACGCAGAAACTAAAAACCTCGGGGAGCCACGGGGGAAGTGTCCCTATCCCTGACATTAGCACCTCTGTGATAATGGGCTGAGGGTAACAAATTAACACATTAATTTGGAGGCATTCCAGCTGGGCGAGGAGAGAGGGAAGCTCTTCCCTGGCAGGTGCTGGAGCAGTGCAGGAGCTGCTGTGAACTGCTACCTGAACCACTGCTGCTGTAAATGGCCGCTGATGGCCGCTGAATTCCCCTTTATAAGGGGAAAAATTGCAAAAGGGTTTCAGATCTCACTGATTTTATGAACCCCCACCTGATATTAGCTACAAATTACGCTTGGTTTCTGGTGTGCAGTGGGAAGATCAGTCTCGTGCTGCCATTTGTGCTGCAGCACCAAACGTAACATTTCCGTGTCCGTGGCTTTGTATCAAGTATTTCATTTGGTTTCTGGCTTGAATGAGTCTGACATTTTGGAACTATTATAAACCTCTTTCTATCCATGTGAATATTTATGCCTTCAAATTAGCCATAATCCAAGGGGAAAAAATGCATGTTACAAAACAAATACAGCAAGGGAACAAGCTGAGCGGTGGCAGACCAGCCCCCCGAGGACCAGGACGTGTGGTTTATTCACGCACATTACCGTGGGACTGCGGCCGGTCGGTGGTGCAGTTAGTGACTGGGTGCTGGGACCCCCGTTTATCCCCCAGTTACCCCGTGACCCATCAAGCCATGCCAAGAAGCCCATTTTGCCCCCCGTGCCTGTTCTGTAACCACCCCAGGACCAGCAGTGCTGGGCAGGGGGCAGTGAGAGCCTCTGCGGGGGCCAGGACCTGAGCACGGCACCCGCTGCCCCCTGCAGCGATGGCCCTGGGGCTCACCCCCATTCCTGTCCACCAGGCCCATGGGCTCCCCACCTCTCCCACTGGAGGTGTTTCAAGCTCTCACTGCCATGGCCCACCCCTCACCATTTCCACAGGGGAACAGGCCACAGTTTCTCCTGACTGCGTTCACCACCTCCCAGCAGAGCTCGGCAGCCTGGCTTGCCTTATCCTGAAGCCATGCGTGAGTTTGAGGGGTACAGGTGGGGGTAAGCACACAGTGCTCGGGGAGGTTGATATGGTTTAGTGGAGGACTGCTAGCGTTAGGTCAGAGGTTGGACTCGGTGATCTTGGAGGTCTCTTCCAACCCAGATGATTCTGTGATTCTGTGATGTACAGATGCACTCACATCACTGCTCTTCCAGCATGGGAGAGCCGATGGATTGTCTCTCTGAGGTCAATTCTTACGCTGGATCAGAAGAAGCAGCAATTAGGTCATAAATTCATAGACTGAGGTAAGGGGCAGCTGTAGCTCCTTTACTCCAGGCAGGTACAGCCAGGTGACAGTGTTCCCCTGCTTACACCTTACTGAGACCATCACCCTGCTGCAGCACAGGTCCTGGAGGGATGCTGCACTCATTCTGCATCCGAAGGCATCCAGACAGGAAGCACCCAGCTGTTCCCTTGGCGGGGAAATCCAAGGTCAGCCACGACTGCTGCCAAAGCAGGTCTTCTCTGAAGACTGTATTTGTTGGCTTTCCCACCAAATCACTGGTTCCTCCCTGGCAGAATGAAGACAATAAAATATTCCTGTCTCTTACAGACAAGAAAGTATTCCTGCAAGGGTCCCAGTGGGATACATCCCAGCCATCTCAGCCTTCTCAATAACAAGACCAAGTTCCTTGATGTGTTCACCTGAGGCACGTTCTTCTGACCCCCAGGCACTGCACCTTCTTCCCATTTAAGCACGTGAACATGACAGCCCTGGGGGGTTGGCCCCAGCAGTCCCACACACAAAGGAGCAGAAGGAGGGCAAGATCTGCTCCACTGCTGATGGTGTCCAAGCAAAGGCCGTATTTCCCATAGCACCAAACCCGCAGCTTTTCTCCTGACCCAGCCCAAGCTACAGCCACCCATCCTGCACACAGAGTATACCTGTCCTGCCCCTGCTTATTCCCTTGCTATATTTGTTTCTGTGTTGCTGACACACAAATGCAATTTTGTGAATGGTTCCAGCCTGCCGCACGATCCATATTGCTCTGCTTGGCTCCTGCTCCATTAGCTACCAGAGCTTTGGTACATTTTCTATTCATTTTAATCAACAGTAACATCCTTCAAAATGATTGAGTCAAATGCTGGAGAGGCCCTGCAGAGTCTCAGTGCAAACATTTCTGTACAGCAATGATTTCTTGCACGCAGTTACTCCCTTTCATTGCTCTTAATCCATTTAACTTCTGCTTTCATAACTTCTTGCTCAGTACGCTGAAGGATTTTATGTTGAAGTTAAGACTTTAGAAAAGTCTCTGCGTGTTACCTTGGTGTTCTTCTGCTTTGCAGACTTCTGTAATATCTGCACCCAAGATGCTCTTCTCTTGCACAAGGACTGGTTAAGAACTGGGTAAAGTCTTCAGGACTTGATTCCCAGCCAAGTGTGGTTTTGCTTTACAGTCTCTGCATAGGATACAAAACAACAACAATTTCAACCTCAGGAGTTTATCATTCAGGAGTTATAACCTCCCTCCCTCCCTCCCTCCCTTCCCTCCTTTCTCTTTCCTTCCTTTCCTTCCTTCCTTTTTGTTGTTGTTTGTTTCTTTTTTGGTGTGTGTTTTTTTTTTTTTTAACCTTCATTTTCCCAACTTTTTAACTCTGTCTTTTTTTTTTTAACAAATGACCTCTCTAAAGGACTTAGGGCCTTGGAAGCCACGAACACGAGTTGTCTGGGAAGCAGGGCAGGTGCACCCGGTGCAGGCAGAGCAGACGTCCCCAGCCCCACACTGGCACTGGCCCCGTGCAGCAGCACCAGGCTGGCGGGCTGGGCAGGCTGCCACCCCAAGGGCACAGGGGTGTCCTGGCTGTCATTTGGGAAAATCATCAGGGAAACTGTTGTCAGGGGGAAAAGTGATTTTCAAGGCAATGAGCCACTTAATCTGATGCAGTATTATCTCCTTAGGTAAATGGAGATTCAGGTAAGTTAAGTCCTTGCTCAAAAGGTCATGCAATAAGTCACTGTAAGAGCAGGATTAAGCTCTGTGTTCCCTGCTGGCTGGTGCTTTGCCAGGGGAAGACGTCACCTCAGTGGGAAAGGCTCACTGAAGTGCGTGCACAGTTGTATCACTTTGCTATGAGAAACGGAGGGGCCACGATCTGGTGGCCTGCCTCCCGTCCCCAGGGACCCCGCTGCAGGGACCACTGCCAGCCAGACTGCACAGCGGGGGAAAATCCTTGTCTGCACTGTGGATGGATGTCTCAGGAGAAAACATGATTGATTCCTCCCTGTTTGTTTTACACCTTCAGATGCTTTGGAAGAAGTCTTATAGAAAATGGATTGACAGAAAGAACTCCCTGGTCATCATATCCAACCGTGCTTAATTACAGGCAGCAGATACTGAGTCAAAAGTTAGACACAGCATCTCCTGCTGCACAAATGCAGCACCTCCCAGAGGAGCTGAATCCTCCTAGCTGAACCCTCAAAGCTCCTTGCACGTTCCCCACGGAGCCTGGAAGAAAACACCGTGATGGGGCATGCGGGTAAATGTGATGGAGGAAGGCAGAGTGTCCCTAGGCATCTCCTACGCTCAGGAGACAACTGAAGCCAGCAGGACGTGTGTGAAACCACCTTCCCGACAAGGCTGAATGCTCCTGCCAGTACCAGAAGCACTAACACAGCCTCATACACTGGGTCCAGCTGATGCCAGTCTTTAATGCTTCAGAGGAAAGGAAAATAGTGCAATAAACACAAAAAGATACCAGGCACAGCTCAGAAGCTGATACATGTTGCTGTCTGGAGATGGTCAATGGAAGCACTGAGACGTTGCACCGAACACCAGTGCTCACAGTACATCTCACAGGAATACTGAAAGCAGCGGGCTGCCAGACGAGATAGAGAGGGGCCCTGAGACACAAGCGGCTACCACTGCTACCCATCTATTTGAGTTCTCATATTTGCAGCCTGGCCACTGAATTCCCAATGCCCAGAGCAGGGCATTGCAAGCTAGGCATCATGACCTTCTCCCTCGGGTTGCTGCAGATTTCATAGAGGATCTTGAAACATTAGAAAAAGCAGGTATGGTCAAGAGCAACGGGGCGAGTGCTGCATTAATCTGAAGCAAAGAAATACAACCACAACTCATCCCCCGCCTCGGAGGCACTGAGATGCTGTATCACCGAGGTCAATACCAAGAGAGGCAAAGAGAATGACATGCTCAAAACATCTGAGACGCTTTGAAAAAATGTGTTCAGACAGTCAGGGAACTGCTGGCTCAGGGCACAGCTGATGGGGGGCTCGGGCCCCCCTCTCACCAGGAGCCGGATCCCCCTGGGTGCACTCCTGCCAAGGAGCCCCTGTGAGCGCAGAGGGAGACGGACGTCCCAGCAAAGGGGGCACAGGACTGTGGGGACGTCCCTTCCCTCAACAGCTGCTCACATTTCACATCACCTTCAGATCACCTTACCAGCAGCTTGCCTGCTTGACGCATGTGGTATCATCCTGGTGACACAGATTCGTTAACATTTCATGCCAATCCAACTACTGATGAGCCTTTCATATTCATAGGTGTATTTTAAAGACACGTGCTGTGTGGTAAGACAAGAAAGCGGAAGGCACGAGCTGGAGGAAAGTGAAGGGGATGCGTGTGATCAAACACATAAGCAAAAGAAAACAAATATCAAAAGTTGTTACGTCTCTTCTTCCTGTTTTGTAATTCAGGGCTTGAGGTTTGGTTGTTTGATCATTTTTAAAAATGGAAATTTCAAATAAACCATTCTGGAGACTGAAATGACACACGATTTATGCACAGTCTTACAGGGGGAGGAGATATATTTTAAATGAGGAAATTTGCTTAGAAATCTTTTTGTCTCATAGAAATGTTATGTTTACATCCTGATATGCCTTTCTTTTAACTTGAGATACTCCTAATTTCAGTTGAAAGTGTAGCGATCCTCCTCCATCTATCTGCCCTGTACTCTGAAAGAAGATTACAGTACACTACAGAAGAAACATTTTTTAAGATACATTTCTTGCCAGCAATGTAAATGAGAAGTATTTCTCAATTTTGCACCCAGCAGAATTATGGCTCTTTGCAGTATCTTTTTGAATCAAAACCAATTAAACTACAGGCTGGTTTAATCCTACTCAAGCCCATAAACAGAGCTCATCCGAGCTGCCCTTCTCAGGACCTGCAGCCGAGCCCTGCAGCCCGGCGCAGCTGTGGGTGCGTGCCCAGCCCAGCCGCTGCAGGACTCACACGCTGTCCTCCTGCCAGGATCCCCTTGTCTCCCAGCACCTTTCGTTGTCCTTTCCCTGCAGTCCCAGCCCTGCCCTGTTCCCTTGCCGCCCCTGAGACCAGGTGCTGGCAGCAGGAGCACTCCCGGCCCCCCTCCTGCTGTCCCCCCTTTGTCCTGCGAGTGGTGACACCGCAGCTGCACTATCATAAAATGCCCAGATCCAAGCATTTTGGACAGGCTAGACACCCTTCAGCGTGGAAAGCTGATATCCCGTCACCTTTACGTGCTGCAGTAACTGGCCAGCAGGCTCAGCTGCCCACCAGCATCCGGCCTTGCCCTCTCACAGACATCATGCCACCCGCGAGCTCTAGGCTTTTCTAGAGCAGCACCCGGACAGGGCTGTGTGCTGCTGCCCTCCCTGTCAGGTGGCTGCAGGGCCCGGTAGGAGGGCTTCAGCATCAGCCCTGCAGAGCCCCAGGAACAGGGCTGCCTGAGCTGTGCTGCCGAGCTGGCTCCATCCAGCACCTCCATGGCGCAGCAGGTCTGGGACGTGCAGCTGGAGATTGTCAGGATGCAGGCTTTGGGTTGCTCCAGCAATTGAAGAAGCTGCCAGCATGCTCTCTCCGGCACGTTCTTTCTGTCACTGACACTCACCCGGTGTGTTTTTGTCTGTGGGTGAGCCAGGTGAAATAAAACCCAAGGGCTGTTCCAGCAGAGTACCCCAGCAGGACAAATCCCCGGTGAGGGGAGGCCGCGTGCCCGTGGTGGTGGCGGGAAGAGCTCGTCACCCGCTGCTCTGCTCAGGGCACTGCCTGCAGGTCACAACCGTGCCTCAGCTGGGCAGTTTAATTCCCATGTGCTAACCCTCAGAAAAAGAATTGCAATGAAAAGGAAGCAACCCTTAAGCTTCTAAAAATTATCAGACGTACCCTTTCATTTCAAAACTCCAAACCAAAGAATTCCCCATTTCTAATGATTTTCATGGAGAGAAAGAGAACAAAATTACTTAAGTATGTGTATCTCAGTAAGCAAAAATACCTTTACATAGCAAAGTAGAGTAAGATGCCAGCAGAGCCATGGAGCCCTCAGTGTAATTCAGAATAAAACACTGCAAGTTAGACTTTAAAACCTCATTATGCAATAAGCAGTGAATAAACAAATTAGAAATAAAATAATAATAATAAAAATCCTAGATCGTGTTGTGTTTAAATCAGTTTTGAAATTCCCAAACCTGAACCAAAATCTTCAGCTTGGTGCTGTTTTTTCCTTGTTCCTTCCCCTAAGCCCATGGCTCTGCTCTCCACTCCTGAGCATCAGTGGGATTTATGGGTTTAGCAGCAATTCGCCCAAGCACTTCTGTTAATGGCCCACGCTGCCAGCAAGGCAGCCCGAGTGACTCCCCCTCGTGTCACTTGACAACTGTCATGTCTTACAGCAATTTCAAAGAGACAGTGACCGAGTTTCTCAGAATTAGTACTGCAGTCATGAGGGGCCTGTACCTGCAGGGGCTTCGAGTCCTCTGAAGTCCTCCAGAGCTTGTCAGCAGCCTTCAGAGAAGGAGCTTGTAGCAACAGTGCTCTGAAACAGGCACTGAAATAGCTCAGTCCATCACTGAGAGTTCATCAATGCCCCTAAATTTATTGTCATTTTGGAAGTATTTTAAAAACCAGTGCTAAGCAGAAGGTTTTTTTCAGCCTCGCAGAACTCCCGTTAATGGAAAGGAAACGAGCATTACCACCATAACTCAGCCTAATCACTGGAATTAAGTGGGCACTTCTTCCTGGATTAGCTTTCGTGGAGGTAGTGCTTGCAGTTCTGTTTCCCCTGTAGATCAAAATGTTCTCTCATAGTTGTTTTTATTAAAAAAATCTTTATTGAAATCTTACTTTCTATTTTTTAGTGAGTAAAATTGCTGCCTCTGCACACTCCATTCTAATAATAAATGTCCTCTCCGGTCGTTTGCATTTGTTCCCACAGGTTTCAACCAAAGCACTTTAGCCTAAGTGTATATAGAGCTGCTGTTATTTTAACCAAATAATTAGCATATAAAATGCTTCCTGACCACAAACAACACTGTAAAGACATATTTCTTATGGGAGATCACCTCCAGGAGCAAGCAACAATGAGCACTTACAGAGACAGCTGCTTTGCTTGATTTATTAGCCTTCACCGCCACAGCCAGCTTCTGCACTCCTGTGCCCTGTGTTGCTGATGGGCAGTTGAGAAGTCTCACATTAAGTCACCAGCATGGTGGAGAAAATGACACGAGCTAAAAGAAGTGCCCGCCCCCCCAAGGGCCTGAGCACCCCAAAGGCCCCCGTCCCGCTCCTGGCGCTGGCCACGGCACCTCTCGGCCTGGAGGAAGGCACCGCAGTGCTGGCGTCGCTGCTCTGCACCTCTGTGCCACTTCCCATGCTCTGTGCCACCTGCGAAGTGTAAAATCCCAGCAATTATCACAGTAGGGCTGAGTATCACCAAAAAAAAAAAACTTTTTAAAATCAAAAACATTTAAAAAATATTTAATTGGACTGGGAGCTCGTTATGTCATAGAACCACAGGATGGTTTGGGGTGGAAGGGACCTTAAGGAGCACCTAATCGCAGCCCCTGCCTTGGGCAGGGCCCCCTCCCACCAGGTTGCTCAAATCAAACTTGACTCCTGAGAACAGGAAGGAGCAGCTCCTATTTTTCAGCTGCAGTACTTCAGTGGAAAAAGAGGAAAGGTAACCTGCTAGCAGGACGCACTGAGGACAATACACGCCTTGCAAAATTCTCATAGGAGAGCTAACCCCCCAGCTCCGCCGTCTGCTGAGCAAAGCAGCTCTTCCTCACGCACCTCATCTGTTCTCATTTGCAGAGACACAGGCAAAGAGCTGCGGTGTGTCCACGGGAAAGGTGCAATAATTCCCACTGGCCACCAGCTGGTTTCTGCTCACCCTGCTCTGTGGCAACCTCTGTCACCGAGCACTGGTCCCTGGTGCACGGGGGGTGTGCAGAGCCCCCTCCAACCCATCTTCTGGCAGTGGGAGCAGGAGGGTGCTGCCCCATGAAGGTTGGGTGAAAATTGGGTGAAAACAAAGGTAATCTTGGTCGTGTAGCAGGGATAGTGCACAGGCCTGTGGTGTGCTAGGGCAGGCTGGCCACAGGAGCTGCAAAATCCTCATCTGCCTTCTACCAGGGGTCGGTGTCTTATGCAGTTTGTTTGTTCATTTGTTTGTGCGGATTAGACAAATATCAGCCAGCGAGGCTCAGCTGCACAGGCACATTTCCACAACTTAATAAGTTACCGGTGGTGTCAAACAGGAACTGTTCACGGTTCCCCCCTCAACCCTTGGCAGCCTGAGCCAATAAAGCACTGCTTAACCCACTCTGCCGTGGCGAGGCTGAGCTGTGCCCCCGTGTCCTGTCTGCGTGGCGGGGCCGGGCTGGTGGCACTGCCCAGGCAGGGGTCCTGGCACCGGCACGGCGCTGCTCAGCTTGGCCTTCGTGGCTGCACACCCTGCAGCGCTGGGGCAAGGAGGACCACGGGCAGCTTCCAACTCACAGGAACAGCGCTGGGACTGCACCGCCACCACTTTGCCCCGGGGCCCTAGAAGTGTCTGTGGGCACGTTTTGTCTTCCATGTCAAGGGGGCAATGGAGGGACGGGAACATGAGGAAGCACATCTGGGGGGGATCCCACCAGGAGACACGTCACTTATCTGTGACAGCACTGACCTGCTGCCAGCTTTCCTCTGAAACTTTGAGTTCTGAGCAAAAAGTCAAATGAGATGGGATTTTGTTCTTTCTTATTTTTTAATTAATTTGCCTAACTAACAACAGACTAGGCTTTCCCTGAAAAATAAATAAATAAATCCAGCAACTTCAGTTTCCTCTGCTGTGTGCATCACCTGATGTGATTTACACTGACATCATTTTGTACCATTCTGGAGATACTGGTAAGAAGCTACTTGTGAGTAAACTTTTCCAATAAGCACTCTTGGTGCCTAGGATGGTGAATTCTACAGGTTTTCCACTGGAAAAGAGCACACTGAAGCCCAGTTATGCTGTGCGGTTCCATGATCATCACTACTAACGTGAACTATTTCCTTACCAGACAGCATTCAAAAATTACTTGGATAAGCTCTAACATAGCTGCAATTACAAACATTTGTTTCCTCTTATAGGGAGCTTTAAAAAGAATACTTTTGGCTGATTAATTTCAACCTTAATTCATTTAATTTTCAAACTACTATTCTTATCCCAGTCTAACACTGCTTTGATGTAAAGTTCAGGCCTTCAGATACACAGGGGACTGCAAATCTCATGGGCACAAAGCTGCACGTAAAACCCTGCCCTGCATGGCTATGGCTTCTGGAGCTGCATTCAAAGAAGTTTAAATTGCAAACTACAATTTCTAATATTTTAAAAGAATCTGACCACTAAAAAGAGATTGATAATGCATTAAAATAGTGTTCTGATTGAGAAGCATTCTGAATTCACAGGGTTAGAAAGTTATTTTTCAGTTTCACCACTTTTTTTTTTTTTCCAAACCACCCAGTTTGACAACCTTTGCTTCCTATGGCACACACCGAGTATTTCATGTTCCAAAATCAAGAAATGAGCCACTGCAACATCTTTGAGTTATGTTACTGGTAAATATCTGATGTATTCTCAGCAGAAAGACAACTGCAAAGGCAATGTGGGAGCAGTCCCGCCTAGTCGGGATCCCTTCTCCTGTTGAAACATGCCTACCAGGACCTGGTCCTTCTCAGAATAACCCGGGAAGTCAATACAATGCTGCACCCTCTCTGACACCAAGATACAGAGCGGCATGCCAAAAAAAAAAGGGGGGAGGGGGGGGGGAATAAAACACCACACATCTAAACACTGTACCTGAAAAATTGTCAGGAGTGTTTTGTGCCCTGGGACTGGGAGACTGCTGAGCCTCCTCTGCGCTTCCAGCACAGCCAGCTGAGCACTGAGACTGGCTCCATCCGTTTGTTCCCCTCTTTGCTTTCTATAGCAGCATTAGAGATTACCAAGACTGAACAGCAACTGAAGATGAGGAATTTGTTTTTTTATAAGCTCTGGAGAGCAATTACTCATATTTAAGATACAGTCAGCCTTAGGCTAGCACGTGTTGCAGAAGCAAGTCAGCAACAAGCACGTCTCTGGTGCTGCACGCACTGGGGCAGGACCCACAGCCCACATCCTCGTGCCCCGTGCACCTGGGTGGCTACCAGGGGACAGCACACACCTGAAGCTCCATGGCTTCCATGGGCCGCAGAGGCCCCTCGCTGTCACCAACCCTACAAATCACCATAACATGACCACCACCAGCGCTTCTTCACAACTGTCACTTTCCTGTTCCGTGCTCCCTGGCTGCAAGTGCTCTGGGAGCCAGGGATGCCAGGCACACCTGACTACAAAGCAAGAACATTATTCCTTCCTTAGCAAATGCAGATGGCTGACAGAAAAAGTGAGACACAGCAAAAAATTAAACTTGAAAGGGGAGCTCAGAAATCAGCCTCCTCCCCACCCACTACTCTTCCTTTGATCAGTTGGATGAGAAGAGCTGCACCAGGGTCTCCGTCTCCTCCTCTCTGAGTACACCCAGGTTTGCTCCCATTAAAGTCAGAAATTAAGAGGAATGGCTCCTGCTGAAGCCACAGGAGAGTTAAGCTTCTCAGGCTGTTCTGCAGTTTCAGCCTATATTTTCTATAGAGGCACTTACAGAAATCGCTAAGGAAGCATTTCCAAACTCACACCTAATTTTAGGTGGCAAATATTATTTTCCAGTCTCTGAATTGTCTGATGTTAAGTGAAATGGTGCAACTGTGAGACCTGCCAGAGTATCCACAGAGCCAGGGAAAAGAGGGCAAGACAATGCTGAAGGGGGGAAAAGAGTCAGATAAATTGTCAGAAATCACTCCTGAGCCTGGATGCACAGGAGCGCTCCAGCCCCACAGCACTGCATGCACGGGGAGTGCTAACGGCATGCAAGAAATCCAGCCCTGCTCCCCAGCTGGAGCTCGGGAGCCAGCCCCTCCTGGGCAGACGGGCACTGACTGCAGCCCCCGCAGAGGCCCCGCTGTGGTCAGCAGGGATGCACGAGGGAGATGTGCCTCCAGCAAGGGAAGGCCCTAGGAGCGCTTTCACTGGAGGGTGCAGGTGCTTGGTACAAATGAGGGGTTGTTTTGAGCTTTTTTTTGGTCATATGTGAAAGGGAATTTTGCTGTGTGTTACTGAGAATTGCCTGCTAGTTCCTCTTCTCTTTACTTTATACAGCATCTAAATTTGCATAGAAAGACTTTTTAAATTTGGGTCTATGCATTTGATTTGGCTGCTTTCCTGGAAAATGGGCGGGATAAAGCCCCGCATCACCACAAAGCCATGAGCTGTGACAGAAGACACCTTCAGCTACAGAGAGCACTCCTTGCTCCACAGTAACACCAAAACGTGCTGTGGCGATGTCACGTCACCATGGGCTGAGGCTTAGCCCACAGAACTCATGGCTCGATTACAGCTGTCAAACAGGCAGGATGAGGACAGCTCGGTGGTGTGCACACAGAGCTGGATGGGCCCAGCACACGTCCAACGGGTTAAAGAGTGAACTTTGACAGTATTGGAGTGGTAATTAAAAGAACTTCTGGTGCCCAAAGAGAATGGAAACGTAAAAATACTCACAAAGCTGGAGCACACATATGAACCCAGAGGAGACAGTACCCAAAAAAACCTCTGCTGGCAGGGTTAGAGGTGATAGCATGTGTTTTAAGAAGTATGCCAAGGATTATGAAAACTATATTTATCAATAAGCAGACAAACAGTATGACTGTCAGTAAGGTGAAAAATAGCATCATTAAACATTTCTCTTTAGTACCTTGAACAGAGATGCATGTGCCCACGTAGTCTGCTTATCCCTTCCTGCAGTTACCGAGAAGCTGGTAGACAGCACTTGTGCAAACAAAGGACTTCCAGGCTGTTAGGGAGTACCAAAAAATTGCAATACCAGAGAAAGCGGAAAGATGGAAAACTGGCCATCCATCTCTATTTTAAAAAGTTGTCTAGGAAATGTTATTTCTTGTTGATCTAAGTAAAATTGGTTCAAGTAATGGAAAGGCTAGAAATGTAGCTAAATAATTATATATTGAATGACAGTTAACTCTAGTTTGTGGTAATTAAAATAAAAAAATAATCTTATGATTTCCAAAACGTGTAATTTTCAATTAAGTTGACAGATGAATCAGCACTGGCATAATATACCTAAAATTTGAGTTGGTACCATACAGCTTCTCAACTGCTTTCTCAAAGCAGAAAAATACAAAATCAATACAATGGTCTTTAAACAATTAAAAGCAATCTCAGTGCTTGGTCTCAGAATGGAAAGCCCACTGAGCAACCTCATCTCAGCACAAATCGACAGTCGGCTCTAGGCTGCTGAGCAGTTTAATCACGGGCTTTGAAGAAAACAAAATCGCTACTGATCAAATTTGCAGAGGACAACAGAATTAGAGCAGCGGTAACGAAGTAACTTTTATTTCATTAACACGATGAAATGCAGATCTCATGGTAATTAAGTAGCATCCCTCCTACCACTTTTAAACATCTGCCTGGATTCCTGGGAATAAAGATATATTTCAGACTTGGAGGAAAAAAAATTTAGTCAATGTTCACCTTGTGACCTTTTGACATTTTGTGTGTGGTTTAACCATAGTAAAAAACAAAGATTACATATCAGCTCATTCACTGGATTGCAAAAAAAACAGTCATTAGTGAATGCTTAACAACCTTTCGTATGTTTATAAATAATTCAACTCAGAATTTTGAGGTTAACTTCTGAAACAAACTTCTGAAACGTGAAACCACTCAATTCCCAGAAGTATGCCCCAGAAGATTATTAACTCATGGAGTAGTTATAGCTTGGCAGAATCAAATTTTAAAAGTTTTCCACTGTCTCAAGCATAAGTAGAAGCTTTGCTTGACTTGCAGGTGCTTGATAGCAGTTCTCCTCTCATTTCCATATTATCTTCAAACAGGCTGCTCGTCCCATGCCAGCCCCGAGGGAAACGCTCGCATTTCTCTCGTGTCCTGAATGCGCCATTTGCACCCCTCCTTATCTTTTACTTGGCATGTCAAACATCTTCCCCAGCTTAATCGTGCATCTATTAGAATATGCTAAATAATCATCCTCCAGCCTTTTACCCATTGCTAAGGGCAGGGTCAGACGCCTGGTGTTGGGAATTTCAGATGCTGAATCTTGCATTGGTCTTTTCTGCTTCTGTGAGTCACTGCGAAATGTCTGTACAATTCCCTGTGCTAGAGGTGCTTGGTGCTCTACTCAACACCAGCAAACTACACAACTAATTTAGTTCTTTTCTTCCAGCTCCACAGAAGAGAGCACAACGTTAACATAGCACACTTTGTAATATATTTAATTCTTTACCACTTCGCCCACTGCCCCTCACCTTGAGCCGCAGCCCCGTGAGGTCCTGCCAGAAGGACTGCTGTCAGAAATCTGTCGGCTGGCAGAAGTCTGGCAGTCTCTGCGTGGAGTGAAGCTGCAGTTCTGCTGTGAGCAGGAGCGCTGCCCTGCTGCATCTGCTTGGAGCGAAGCTGAAGAGAAAACCAGAAGTAATTTCTGTGGCTCTCTGAGATTTTTCCCTGCCTCGATGCAAGCTGGAGCAGCGAGGAGACACGGTCTTTGTGGAGCAGGGTGTCCTCAGGAGGCACAGCACAGGACACCGTGGCCACTGTTTTAAGAGGCAATAAGTTGTCACCCCACAAAACACCCGAACAACAGAAGAACGGGACTATTTAGTAATTAATTTCCCCATAGGGAGGGGAATGGGAACGCTTTCCCTATGAACACTTCTAGCTAAGGACCAATTTAGAAAAAAAAATGCTGCCATACAGTGATCAGGGACTAGCAGAGACCTTGGGGAAGCACCTTGCACTTCTCACCCCATTATGGCTGCTAAAGATCACCTACAGCTAAAAACCCAGAACAGCTACGCTGCGTTGAGTACTGCAGTTCCCCTCGCCCAGCCAAATACTGCCCACATATAAAAGCAACCTGCAGGTACATCGCACGGGGAGAGGTAAGCTGGAGTTCAAGAGCACATCAGCAATGCACGGTATCGCTCTCAGCAGCTGACGTGCTGGTGAGGGGGGTCTTCCAGCAGTGGGTTTTGATGCTTGGCCCGACGGCTGTAACACTGAGTGTCCTGATGGCACACGTTACTGCGGAGGGAACGACACAGAAGCACGAGGGAATGCACAGGGCCCCATTCAGCAGCAGCTGAGGGAGAGGAGCTGCAGCTTCACACACGGCGTGCAGCCTCGAGGACGACGTGGGCAGTGTCTGTGGCAGGCGGCCCCGTACCACGGCATCCCTGCAGAAGTTCAGCTTCATTTACCAACAATGTCAGCACCTTGGAGCTCCTCCAGCCTGGCCTGTGCCAGCCCCAGCCCTGCTGCCTGCAGAGGTGAGGCTGCCCCAGGCCAGGCCGCAGCCACCCAGCCCCAGGCCGCCCGGCACCCTGCCCGCCCCGGCACCCGCACCCCTCTCCTCGAGGCAGGCCAACAACACCAGGATTCCCTCTTCCGAAGCAGAAAAGGGAGTCAGCCCATGTCCCCAGCCTCTCCTGGAGAGGACCCTCGCCACCAGAAAAATGTATGTTGTGTTTAAAAGGCAAACAGCATTGTGGAAAGGCAGCCGCAGCCGAGCGTCTCGGGGAAGCTGGCATTAAAGCCCTCATGCTGTTAATCCAAACGCCATTCTGAGGGAAACATTACCATTTCACAAACTTTGCCGCCAACAGAACTAAAATAATGAGTAGTGTTTACTTATATCCAGAGCATGAATTATGGAGTCCTTGAGGGTCACTTTTTTTTTTCTCTTTTCATAAAGCCAAAGTTTTGCAGGTCTCACATGCTTACCCTTGCAAGCGTAAGGAAAGGGACAGATGGGGAGCTCCCACAGTCCACCGAGGGGCTGGATGGATGGCTTGCGATGCTCTTAATATGTTTTTAATTTCTCGTTGCAACTTTTTAGCAATATATTTTAAAGCGGAAAACACTCGCAGCAGCCAAGCCAGACGTTTGAATTGAACAACAGGCATTTAGAGGGAAGCTAACAGCACTTTTAAGCCCTAAAAGCAAAAAATCACAATGTCGCATTCATCTAAATGTCACTTCCCAAGCAGCTACACACAGAGATTGCTCAGACGCGGCAGCTTGCTTCTGGCAGCCACAAACAACGTGCCGGGCCAGCAGCAATCACACAAGCAGCGCGGCAGCCCGCAGCCCTGCAGGTCGGGCTCTCTAGGCAGCCCCAGCGGGGCAGGGCCACCCAGGGTCCCCCCGGCCATGCCCACCTGGCCCAGCGGTGCCACCGGGGCCACCTCCCGGAGGGGCAGCAGAAGGCAGGGTGGCACTCACAGGAGGGCAGCTCGCTGGCTGGGAGAGCCGAGGATGCTCTCCGTGCCCAGAGCTGCAGGCAGCCCTGCTCCAGTGCTCAGGAGCTGCTCAGAGCTGCCGAAATCCTCCCAAGGACAAGAAGCAAAAGGGAATATCTGGACAAACAAGTACATCAGCAACCTCCATGTTCCAATCAAAGATTTTTCACTAAATATCACAGGGGAAAAGATAAATCTATAGCTAACTTCAGTTTTGATGAAGGGTTAAAGAATATCTCCACCAGCACATAAGAAACTCAAAGCTTTGGGGTCCAGAGCACCTTGAGGAGCCTCCAGGTGTTCGTTGCACCTGCTGAGGGCTGCAGCATTCCCCGGGGCACAGCCAGGTCCCGTGGCCTGGGCTCACTCCAGGGACACCAGGCACACCACACACTTCTGGATCCTTCTACAAGCTAATGCTTGCTGGTTGGTATTGCTATCACGCTGTTCACAGTGTTACAAATAAAAACAAAACCCATTTTGTTCCGATTTAACTCTGTTACTATAAATAAGTGTCCCAGGCAGCCAGCTGCCATTTCTGGAAGTGAGAAGTCTTAGTGGATTTATTTGTTAAGCGTGGAAGCCACGCACGCCTTGGAAATTTCCTGCAGGAAAAGACGAGCAGTGTACGGGTACCATTCCCACTGCGAGAGAGCAAAAGCCAGGATGAGCAAGTGTGTTTGCTGCTGGGGCTGGGGCACAGACATGGTTGGGAGTGCAAAGGAAGTGAGTGCCCGTCCGTGTAACACGTGGACCGTCCCTAAAATACACGCAGCGGGGAGCTGGGAACTCTGCCAGAGCAGAGCACTGCACAGCCAGAGCTGGGGGATATCTGGATTGCTTTGAAGGGAAATTAATCTCGTTAATAGATGGCAGAGTCATCGCCTAAGAGGGGCAGGTGAGTTAATACCTTGTAGGAGACACGGAGATAAGGCACATTTTATAGCCATGGAGCCAATGAAGATCACCTTGCAGGACCAAGGTGAGAGGATTGCATGGGTAGGGCAAGAGACACCAGCATAGCAAAGTCCCAGGGTAAAAAATAATAATAAAAAATAGTCACAATGAGAGGGGTAATATACAGGGACAAGAAAGACACAGCTGGCTCTGCTTCAGCCAGCAGCTGGGCCAAGGCCCTCCAGAGCTCTCTCCAGCCCATGGTGATGTGCAGCCCCAAGCTCCAGGCCCCTGTCAGAGACAAACCTGCCCTTGCAAATGGAAAGGAGGCATTTTCCTCACTTTTGTATAAACAAACTCTTAAAGTAGCAAAATATTTTAGCAGGAAACCACCCCACATAAATCTCTTCTGCAGGTCTAAGAAAGGCTCTTTAGTCAGCTCTGCTCAGTGCAGTCAGGCACCCTAAAAACAAGGAAGGGGGCAGGAAAGGAGACCGTTGCCTGCGTGATGAATGTGATCACATCACTACCCTCAAGAAAATCCGTCACCAACAGTTTTCTATTTTATGTTATCACAGTAAAAACTAATGCTCATCTGTGGGAGGGCACGTGCAAGGCACCATGAGCAGGGGGTGCACCGCAGCCCCTCATCCTGTAAGCAGAGCAAGGAGCAGCAAGATCCACCCCTGCCTGAGCACCCGCAGGACCAGGCACTGGTTGAAGCCCCCAAGGAGCACCATGGAGCCCCCAAGGAGCAAGACACGCAGCACGCGAGCGGGACCCCAGGCAGCAGCAGAGGGCTGTGCTGTGCCCCTGGGCGCAGCAGGAATTCATGGAGAACAGCAGCGCATGTCATCTCTTGGTACATACTCGCTCCTGATTTGGGCATTTTGGGCAAGATCGCTGTGTTTGAAGTCATTAACAGTATGGAAAAGATAACTTGACAATTCACAGGTTTAACTTATTACATTGAAAAAAAATAGTGAAATGCATGTGCTTGGCCAGGAATGGCCAAGACTGCACAGGGGAAGGACCACAGGTGCACTATTATCCTCCTCCTTCAGCCCCACTACCAACCACTCCTGAAATGGGATATTGCAGCAGCCAGATCTTACCCAGCTCCTGGAATCTAACCCCTCATTTCAATAGCCTGGAAGTCTTCTGTTTTGTCTATGCAGCAATGTCAAGATTATGCACCAATCCTGGCACTTACAGGAGGATTTCCCTGTTCTCAAGTAAACACTGAGCAATAACAAGATGCTGAAGGCGCTTAATCTTTAAACAGCCGTGACCTATAGGCTTTTACCTCAAAGGCAGTGGCTGCTGCCTCTTTGTATGGTTCCACTCAGTTTAAGCACACTGTTCATTAGTGGCTTCCCCTGCTTCATTCATGATGAGTCTGTAAATAACCCAGAGCTGTATTCCCAGGACTTGCTGAATGTTTTCTTCATCTATTGTTGAATGCACGAGGCTAAATTAGCCATATTCCAGCACTTTTCTCTAATGCTTTGAAGGTCCAGAGAAGTTGGTATCTTTTTAATCAAACACTCTGAGGAGCTGCAGATTGCAAGGAGGAATTAACACTGATTTGTGCACTGCGTCCTCAGCGCTGGGAGAAACCAGCTTGTTTAATATCATTAAAAATGAGCATAAAATGAAATAGAAAAAACTTGCTTTTTTCCCTGTACTTTGTTGCTTAGAAACCACTGTAGATTATTTTGTTGTTTGTTTTTAATAAAGAAATGCTTTTCCACCATTGCTTCTAGTGAAGAATCAAAAGTATAAATAGGGGTGGCTGTATATTCCTGAGCCCCGTGATCAGTGAGGTTGATGTTTAAGGAATTAAGGATTTTCTGTTGACATGAATGGATAATGGCTCAGGATCAAGAGTTTTAATACCATTGCTTTTAGTTTTCTTTTTCTGCTATAAAAAGCATAACACCTTTTTTCTTTAGCCCATTTACAAAAATAAAATCTTCATTATGTTTTCATCTTTAGCCCTTCTAAAAAAAGCAAAATACAGAATGTGCTTTTAGTAATAACAACATCGTTTGCCCCTGACCTGCATGTTTTATGCCATGGCTGCTTACTTTCCCAGTCCAAACGTCTCTATAGAAACTAAAAAATAATTTGAATTTCTGTTACTCGTGTATTCTTGGTTCATGTCCACTCTTTGCCATTTTTAATGTGACTAATTTTAAGGGGGTTAGTCCTGGCTATCTTCTGATAGGAGTGAGGATAGAAGTGAAAACAGATAGAGCTCCAAGGCTTATCTTCAGAGGTGGGACAAGGACAGGGCACAGACCACTGCTCATTGCTGCACGCCCGCTCATCTCTACTGTAGCAGTAAGCTTGAAGGAACAGCAGGGCTGCCAAACTGCTTGAAGGTGGAAATACAACACTGCATTTAGGATTGAATTGTACCTCGATCCTGAGGTATTAAAACCATCTCTTTATATAAATAGAAGCTTCACAACATCGTTAGACAGGTAAGTATTATATCCATTTCACGTGTGGGCAAATGGAGAAAAAAAGCATGTAGGAACTCTCCAAAGTCACAAAAATGGAAAGAAAGAGCCCCCCCAAACCACCTGGATGGTGACTCGATAATAACAGCCTATTTTTCAGGCTACAGCTTCTAGCAGTGATTGAAGACAAGCAATACAAAAAGCTCAATAAACACATGCCAGCAGAAAGGGCTGGATTTCCAGCAACAAGAAGTTACATGTGCAGGCACAGTTACCACAGGCTGGACAGGACACGAGCCCCGCAGCTGCTCAGGGCACCCCTGTGCCCCTGCCATGCAGCCAGCCCCAGATCTGGGCACTGCAAGGACCCCTGCAAGGTCTGTGCCTCCCAGGTAGTGCGCACACATCTTAGTTTCCTAATTAAGTAATTGGCCTTAGCATGCCGGAGTATGTTCGTGTTAATTATGAACCTCATCCTTTGTAGATACTACAGGAGCCAAGCGTGATGTCTGCAAGTGCCTTCTCCCTACAGCCACATATCTGCAAGTGCAGAAATCATCCTCATTTACTTTTGGTGCTCTGTTTCAACATGCATGAATTAAAATAAAAACCGAAAAATGAACAATTGTTGCACAATTGTAATTGTGTGGCCATTAAAACACAATGAATGGAAAGCAATGCTGAGATTTTCCTGAGCAGTTGCCAGAGCTGGTTAAGTAAGCCCCAGGAGGGAAGGACAGGACATTCCCATCTGCAATTCCAAATTAAGAATCAAATTCTGCCAGAATGCGCAAGACTGAGAAATTAAGAAAAGCTGCTCAAGATTGCTTTGCAACACTTTGCGGCATCTCATCAGATGAGAACATGCATTCACATCATCCAAGACCACTATCAGGTCATATAAAAATGTTGAGAATGTTTCTGCAACATTCTCATTTACAATAGGATAAGTGGTTGCATTATATCTTGAGATTACATCTATCCAGAAAATTAAAGTGTCCATTTGCACTTTGGGTGCAAAATTATATATAGATTTATTTGGTTTTTATTAGCAGTTGACCAAATCTAGAGACACCGTAAGTTTGAGCAGCTGGTACACACTGATGTCCCGTAGAGATGGGGTGGGGGCAGCATTCACAAGAGCACCACCATCCAACCTCGGGAAGCAGTCACTCTTGACGTCTCCGTGGTTTATCACCATGCTACAGGTGACAAACCCATCAAGAGTTTCAGCTCTCCATGCTTAACCTGCTGCTTGTGAGAGTGGTAAAGAAAAAGTCGGCCACGCGCCTGCCACCACAGCCCATCGAACACATCACAAGTAGAGCATTGCTTTGGCCGCAGCATGTCCAGGGGACACAGGACAGCGCTGACCGCAGGATGCTGGTGGCAGGGAGGATCCAGGGGCACCCACTCGGTGCCTGTGGCTGGGGCCGTGCCCCCTCCTGCACCCACGCAGGGCTCCCCATGCTTCTGGCCCTGCAGGGCTGGGCTTCTCCTGCCCCCAGGTGCAGCAGGACAGGAGGTCCAACAGCTGGTGGCATTCAGTGTTTCTCATGTAAGGAGAATTGGCACAAAATCAATACAAAAGACAGGAATAAAGTCTGAAGGTACAGATGCGTGCCTACCTAAATCCAAATACAGGAGACTCCTACAGCACAACTTTGGTCATCCTCACTTAGAGGTACCTGTTGTGTGAGCAGGGGGGTTGGAGGCACCCCAGATAATCCCTCCCCGCCAGGCACTTTCCATCCTGCACTCACCTGCATGCATCTGCTCCAAGCCTCCTCGGCCCCAAATGCTTCACTGAAGTGAGGAACGGCCTGACAAAAGTCCATTAACAGAACAGCAAACAAAGCCAGCAGAAGGTACTGTCCAAGAACCACCCTGGTTCTGGGAGGGGAACTCTTTGAGCAAGGAACACCTGATGTGCTGACGGACACTGCATGGTGGCAGCAAGTGCCAGGGGTCGCGTGGTGCTTGCGCCTCTACCAGGCACAACAACCCAGCCAGGAGGAGCAGAACAGCACACTTCCCAGAGCTCCTCTGCTAGCCACACATTGGATGGGCTTCACTGAGCCTGAGACCACAGTAACAGTCATGGACATCAGAATCCGTGCCCCATGGAGAAACGCACAGCTTCCACGGAGCACAGACCTCTGCTCACAAGCGTCTATGTAAGGATATAAGTGAAACCGAGGCAAAACGGTATTTTTCCACAGGCTAATCAACCAAAAACAACTTAAAGCTTTCTCTGGATGTTTGTTATAAACATCTTACTTTTTCCCTGCGTGTGTCAAAGTGACGTTTCACCAGCCACTTATTCTTTCCCAACTTTTCTCCTCCTAGAAGCCCAGAGCTGTTGTGCTTCAGAATAAATGTCATTATAACTATCAGCTTTACAACAGAATGCCATGAGCCATGAATTTTTAATGCTTTGTCTGGGACTCAGAGAGAAAGCGTTCTATCCCTGGGGAGGGGAGGGAGCACCGAAACCCCACATTTTGGAAGAAGCCGGGAGGAGGGTGACATTTCTGCTCACAGCAGCCCGATACAACAAACAACAGCTGCCTAGGAGAGCGCTGGCCACAGCTCAGGTGTGGCGCACAGCTGCTCTTACAGGAGAGCAGGCGTTTATTTACCAGGATGAGATGAGTCTGTTTAAGCATTAAGACCATCTGCAAGGCTTTATTTCTCTTTCCCCATTTCTGGCAGAAACCAGGGCACTTCATTACCCTCAGAGCTTTATCAGCTTTGGAGAACAGCATCAACAAGGCAGCCTTGCAGCTCGGAAGACTTGCAGAGCAAGATAAGGCAAAGGATGCAGTAAAAAGGCACGGGGCAGCATATGAGGAATGGATAGCTCCTCCGTCAGCGCCTGCACACAGCCCCCATAAAATACCCCTGGTGATTATGGGTGGCCATAATAGCTCTCACCGACAGTCTGTGCACGAGACTGTGCCCACCTAAATCAGCCAGCTTTGAAAAAACAGATTAAAGTTATTGATTCAGACCGTGGCGGGGCCGTATGTAGGTCGTCTGTATTTAAACGGTTCCTGGGCTCTGTTGAGGATGCCAGAATGCAGCCTCCTGATTGATGGAGGAATGCACACCGCACTGCAGCACCGGCTAACAAGCCCGAGATTCACTTCTCAGCTAACGAGATCAGAAAGAGACAGGTCTTTTTTCCTCTGTCCCAGAGAATTAGCATCACCGCGGGATGCTGCAGCTCTGTGCGCAGCAAGGGGGGGAGCCGCAGGACCTGTGGCCGCAGCACCCCAGCCCTGCACACCCCGGGGCAGGGGGAAGGCGCTCAGCAGCCAGGCAGAAAGCAGCATTTCACCCCCAGCCTCGGTCTCTCCCTCCCTCTCCAAACACAACCGGGGAGAGGAGACCAAATTAAAGCTCCCGCTGTGCCACCAACACAACAAATACCGCTGTCAGAACGCTTTGTTTTGTTAAACCCGGGTTGTTCTGTGCATGTCTTAACTCCTTTAAATCTTCATACAGACAAGAAGTGTCCTGACTTTTTTCCCCCTCTGAAAAAAATGCATCCAAGAGACTTTAAATCACAGACTTTACTACACAGCAGCAAAGTGTTACAGCAAAAGTTGGCTGCTTTAAGGGACCGGAGAAGTTCTGCAAGGCTTTACCTCCCACAGCACTTCCAGGTCTGCTCCCCTCCCCTCCCACAGACATGCCCCGCACACCTCCCACTGCAGCCTTCTTCCTTCGTGCTGCAGAAACACTGAACGTGAGAGAAACTGGGCACTTGGTGAACTGGCATGGAAGGGCTCTTCGTGGGAGCAAAGGGATTCTGATCTGCCAGCAGAAGCACTGACAGAGAAAACAAAGCTGTTGGAATTACCCGTGCTGCACAGTGACTACTCTGCATTAATTCACCTGTTGAAATTATTACGGCAAGATAATTAAGGGGAATTATCATGACAAGATAATTACAAGAAAAAGCACGGAGCGTACAGGCAGAGGAGCCCCAGGCCACACGTCGGCTGCGCTATAGCTTGACCTGTGCTATAGCATGTGTTCTGTGTCACAGTCCACGCAGCAGCATCCGGGGAATTCAGGAGTACAGAAAAATTCCGTATCTCAGGGAGAAAGAGCACCTCCAGTAAATAAAGTAACATTAACAGACATCTCCGCAACACTGCTGCATTATTTATAGCTGCTCTAACAAGCTGCTGTAGATGTATTCCTAAGTAGCTCTTACTAAGAGGGAGATATCGTATCAAATGTACGTGGGAGTTTTTGTTGTTGCTCTTACTTTTGTAACGTTATTCAAAGGACAGAACCACCTGAAAGCTGGAGATCCGCTGCCAGGCCCTGATTTTCAGCGGTACCCGTGTGGATGAGGCACCCCGGCTGGGAACAGCCCTGCACCATAACCAAACGGTGAGTATGGCAAACGCCTCCACAAGCAGTTCTGCTCCTAAGTAACTTAATCGCTTTTTAATTCTGATTTCCACTAATTTGCATGGACATGTTAGCTCTGCTCCTCTTGAGCAGAAAGTTTGTCTACATGCCAACGGCTCAACTCAGAGTTGGATGCTAAATCCTCAGACACCAAAGCCCGATTCCAAAGATGTCAGCAAGGACACGCTGATGTATTATTTATACCCCGAGTAATGCCCTGGCAGCTCTCCCTGGGGAGGGACGGAGGGTGCCCAGGACCTTTAGCACATTGCCACCCTGGGACGAGGCAGTGACACCCGTTCTGGCCCAGAGCCTGGGAAGCAGCTCCAGGTACTGCCGCCTATAGCTCATGCCAGCCAAACAGAAACCTAACCTGGTTCTTCACAGACAGACATTTAATGGCCAGCTGAGGTTAAAAGGCAGATGTGAAGCAGCATACCCCAAAAAGGGATGACAAAAGCAGAGAAATTGATTTTGCTGTTGTGCCTGCAGAGCAGGAGGAACAC
Organism: Oxyura jamaicensis; assembly: GCF_011077185.1. Taxonomy (NCBI): domain Eukaryota; kingdom Metazoa; phylum Chordata; class Aves; order Anseriformes; family Anatidae; genus Oxyura; species Oxyura jamaicensis. Next base: position 53,787,460 of record NC_048897.1, on the reverse strand, counting down.
GGAGCAGCAAAGCAGGGCAGGGCAGCACCTCTCAGGGCCCCACCAGCCCTGCGCTGGGTGCACGGGTACCAGTGACAGCAAGGATGGCATCTCTGCTTCAGGTGGAACACAGGAGCATGGCACTTTCCTTCCTCAATTTGTCTTTGCTCCTTTCATTCCCTCTCCTCTCTCTCACTCAAGAAAAACGTGAGTTACGGAGCTGCTGCAGCACAGCTCTCTCCTGTCCATCACTCCTGCGACTTCAACGCTTTCCAGAAGCGGACCAGAGCTGAAGCCTGAAGCATCTTCCTCCACTTGTGGTGAAACCAGTGAAGACATATCCTGATTGAGATGGAGGGTAATAGAGGCTAACACCCCCCCATATGTCCCCAATATATTTGTCTTTTTCAGTCCTCAAGGAAATAGGATCAGATTTAATAATCAGCTTATCAGGGAGCTGTTCTCTTCTTGAAATTGGAAACCATTTTAGTACCACCTAAGACTATCAAGCAAGGGTTTTCCCTGTAAAAGCCTGTTTCAGCTAAGAGGGAACTGATAAATGAACTTTAAAATGCAACCATCACTTAATACATGCATATGCTTTGACAGTTTATTTCTCCTGCTATCTGCAGTACTGGCCTTCAAAGTAAAGTTTTCAGAAGCACGGGGCAGACAGATGAGCACCTCAGAGGCCCCAACACACATGGATTTAGTGCACAAACCCAAATTCCTCCTGTGCCAACCACTGGCCATACAGAGCATCCCCAGGAAGAAGCCAAGCTCCCTAAGAAGGCTCTCATTCAGTTGCACAAAGTATTTACAATTCAGATGGCATTGTATACATTTCCTTAGCATCATCACTCAGCCACTTCATCGGGTGTACTTCAGTGGGAGCTTTCTTGGGACTGCAGTTACATGGCTGAATCCTGGCCATGGTGCAGAGACAAAGCTGTGTCCATGAGGTCAGCCGTAATAGCTTTATTTTCAGTCATTAACTACCAGTGCAAACTGCATATTGAACAGAGAAAGCCCCATTTTGTCTGTGTGCCTGACAAATGCTGCTGCTATACCTAGAGAGAAGCAGAAGTGATCAGAGCAGCCGCTGCCTGCGGGCATGACGCACTTCAGAGGGCTGAGCAGCACCGAAATAAAAACACAAAACTGCATTATCAGGGCAGACCTGACATTATGCAGAGACAGATTTTGTTCCCAAAACCGATTTAGCTTGAATTCTTGCCCTGCTAAATACCAACATTCATCAGGTTGGGTTATTTGCCAGTGCATAATAATTCCATATAAAGACTATTAGGAAGGCTGCAGCGAACAGATTAGCACAGAGAGTGAACCCATGTTTTGAACAGCAAGACGAAGCATCACTGGCAGGACTCCCACTTCTCCCCATTTTTTGCCTTGCCAGAAGCAAGCAGACAGGAAAAATGGAAGGGAAACAGCAGCTGTTAGGGTCCATGGGCTCTCTTTGCTGTGCAGGTTATTATAAATATTACATTAGAAACATTAGCGAGACCACACATTACAGCAGCTGGCCCAGAACGTTTAAGCCTCAGGCATGAAACAGAGACTCAGCAGAGGAGGCTGGTGTGGGAACCAGCCCCGTGCTGCCAGCCGAGGAGTAGGAACCGCTTGTTTTTGCGGCTTCAAAGCCAAAAGGCTCACCACCTGTCCGCTGCAGAGGCGAGACATTACGAGTGACTCGGGAAACAACCTGAGACGAAGGCCTTTTCATCTTGCTTCCCAGCAGGGTGCAGCAGGGGGCAGGGGCAGGCACAGCTCACCCTGGGCAGCAGTTGGGGTCCTGCTGGCCGGGGCTGGCAGCAGCGTCCCGCGCCCTCCCCGGGGACAAAGCCCCAGCACTGGAGGGGCACCAGGGTGAGGGCCCCCGAGGGACCGACTGCTGGGTGGTGCCTGGGTGTCAGCTCCAGGCCCTGCGGGGTGGATCCCATCGCAGAGCAGCAGTGGGGCTCCCACGGCACAACACAGCACCGGGTGCTGAGGCTCCGAGCTGCCACATCGGGCATGGGGTCCTGTGCATGAGCTGCCTACAAAAGTCTGTGCTGATTTCTTTGGTCATTTCCATTTTTGGTCAGTTTTGTTTTACTTTTCTTGCCCATGCGTTTGTGGAATGACAGAGGTCATGGTGGCCTCACTAAAAGGCCTTTTACTATTTTAGCCATTATTGTTCAATACTGTAACGTGCTCAGTACAGTAGTCGGTGAAGCAACCATTCCTTCAGAAGACAAGGTGTGAAGCTTTTGCAGTCAATACATTAATAAATGCATAAATCTGTAAAAATTGAGGCCAATTGACACTGAAATTTGTCAGACGTGAATCTGTAGGGGAAGGGTGTTTTTTTTGTTGTTAAATTACTCTGCCTACAGAACAGCACAGTTGCCTCTAACATTCATTGCTCTTCCTAGAAAAAAAATTACTAAGCACAGAGCAGAATACATACCATGAAGCAGATAAACTAAAGAACCAGAAGGGGAAAAAAAATAAAAAAAAAATCAAATTCAAGAATGATGGAATGCCTTTACTTTAATGTCCACAAGGAAAAGAAAGCAATCACTCCAGGGGGGCTAAAACATGAGCAAGTTTCCATCCAGACTGGGTATACACAGCTAACGTACCACGCCAAGGGAAAATGGGATTTTTCTAATGGTAACACTGACAGATGCTTATAGTGCTTACAGAAGAGACAGTGGGAGCTGCCACAATTTAAGAAATGAAGGATAATGAATGCAAGCAGCAAAGACTCCTTATGCAGTTGTACATGTTGCTTTTTAAAAGGAAGACTAGCAAGTGAAGATTAAATTAAGGCAGGAACAATAATGCCACGAAAATGCCATCACAAGGAAGTTATGGCTGGAACATTTAGGAGGAGGCAGCACATCAGTGAGTTTCAAAGACAATTGCATGCTGCAGATAGATTTGGGAACTTGATCTGCTTCTTGATGTTTGGGAGCAGCATGTTTGGGAACGAGGAATACTTGGTCCAAGGTAGACCTGACCCAGGGCAGTGCTTCCACCCCGGGGAGCTTCACACACAGAGTGGGAATGACACCCACTCCCTCACATTTAAGCTCACTTCTGCTCTCAGATAACTTACTCTTAAACACATTAAATTCAAAAATATGACACAAAGAAGTACTTAAGGAATACAGAAGTAATCACCATGAAGATACTTTTAAAATAAAAGACACTGATGTTAAATTAGAAAATGCCTAATGCTGCTATAGTTATTGAGAAGTCTTGCAAAAAAAATCCATCCTTTAACTCTTCCATTGTAACACTGAAGTCTGAAATACCAATATGTGACCCAGAACAATGCTCCAGGCACAAAGATGCCAAGTTCTTACCATGATTTATATGAGGTTAGGTATTGCCAACTCTATTTCCACTTACAAAAAAAGGTATAGAGGGGTTATATTTGGGTTGGGGTAGTCCCAAATAACGATAATGGGCTGACTGAAGTACAGCACGGTGCCATCAGTTGACAGAGAAATGCTGAGCTCCATACTTGGCACCATTAAAGACTTCAACAGTTCGACAAAATCTTGCACACTGAAGTCCTGATTTACAGGAAGGTAAGCCGCTGATAAGGCCATGCTTAACTCCCCTATTGTGGCAAATCTTGAGAAAGCGTTTGCATTTTGTGACAGCTATGACGCACGGTATATGGTACAGCAATAGGGCATGCGATATTCAGTACGCAGCATTAATCTGAAGCCTGCATAGCATTGATTCATATCGCAGGGATACCAACCCTACCTATAACTTTCTATTTTCCAGGAGATGGATGCTGCACTGAGATGCTCACCAATAACTCTGCCCAGTTAAATGGTAACACCTTCACTGCCCCAGTGGGAGCTTCTCTTTCTACCTTGCAGATGAATTGCTTCCCCCAGTATAGTCCTTAAGGATGAACAATGGTAGCTGTTGGGTTGGGGCACTGATACTGGTATTTACCGCTGCAGAGCAGAGGTTAACACTGCAAATAATTTCTGCTACTAAACATGCTGGTGAGACACCTCATAGTAATAAAAATTATGAGTGCTCTAGAGCAATAAAATGCTGTGCTTGATGCACCCAGGGTACAGTTGGCCTTTTTGGCTGCCAGGGCACACTGCTGGCTCACGTTCAGCTTGCCCTTGACCAAAATTCCCACATCCCTTTCTGTGGGGCTGCTCTCTAGACTATCATCCCCCAACCTGCACGTACAGCCAGGGTTTCCCCAACCCTGGTGAAGAATCCAGCACTTGCTCTAAGCCTCATAGTGTCACTGATCGCCCAGCCCCAGTGTCATCACATTTATCACATTTATCTGCAGCACACTTACACCTCCCTTTCAAGGCCCTAAGCCTGTAGGAAAACAAGCCTTCACCCTAGGTGTTGGGTTGGATTTAAGTACAGGGCAGCACAGAGCTGCTGGCTGGACTAACCCGGGTGCTGCACAGCAAGCGAGAGACCAGGCGAGGTGCTGGGTGCTGAGCTGGGGGTGGCGTGGTGCTGGTGCTCCACACCAGGGAACGCTGCTGTGCAGCAGGGTGTGCAGAGAACCAGTATTGGTATGGCAAACATCCTGCCAGGAATATCTTAAAGGCACTAAAATTAAAATAAGTGCGTATAGAAAGTATAAAAGTGTCTTCATATGAAATTCAGAGTGAGCAGTCTGTGTAAGGCACCAAAAAGCCCTTTTTCACCAGTATAAGTTTATTAACTGGGACTGTCAGATGTGAGAAATGAACAAGTGGTAGTTTCTCAGACTACCAAACTGATTTTAATCTGGATCTTAGAACATGTGGGAAAGTTTCAAGTTCTTGCATTATCCAGCAATAATCCATTAGCCTGGGCTGGGGGCAGGGGGCCCTGCCCATGGCAGGGGCTGGGGCCAGGTGGGCTGTGATGTCCCTTCCAACCCAAACCATTTGATGATTCTGTGTGCTGCTGAGGCTCAAGGCACAGGCATTAAAATAACAAGGCAATATCTTCTGGCAAAGGCCTTCATGATGCAGCTCACCAGCATTGTAAAACCAAGTGATTTTCTCCTCAATATCAGTCAGAATATTAACCACAGATTCCCTCATGTAAGAGGATCAAATTTACACCTTTGAGCAGCACCAGGTGAGTTTCTTACTAGGATACATCTTTCACTGCCGCCCAGCATTGATCAGAGCTCCAGCATCAGTTATTAGCATTGACCAGTGAGCATTGGCTGCTCCAGACTGCCTCTCGTACAAAGCAGGGACCTGGAGACCTCCACCTACTGCCAGCAGTTGACTGACTCAAGACCAAATACATTACTTGGGCATCTTTGTTTGGAGTGTCCCAGATATCCCTGTTACCTGCACTGAGGGCCATGGAGTACAGCATCCTGCTACCTAAAGCCGAAAACCCAGTTATTTTCTGCCCTTTGTGAAAACCTGAGATCCCATACTATTGGCTACCACACACCATGCACTTGCATAATTACTGTATTCACATGCTAAGTGCACACGCAGTCACTCAGCAGCACTTAGCTCAGAAGGCATACGTTCCAGTGATGCAGGGGGAGGTTTCTGCACTTGTACTTAATCCTTCTGCTTTCACAGCGCAGACCTGGGAGCACATCTCCACTAATCCCCTGACAGACATCCCACTCGGTCAGGCACATCTGCTCAGCAGCCTCAGCCTGCTCTCCTCCTCCTTCCAGGGACACAACCGGTTGCACGAGACAAAAATAAGACTTCTGATGTCCACGGCAGCATATTTAATACTCCAGCACAAAACAAGACTGGCACCAGCAGGCTGCCCGGGGGAGCAGTTTGACTCAGGGAGCGCACACCACGGGCACAGTGCTCCCAGCTGGCTGGGGAGAGCAGGCTGCCTGCCAGGCACTGCACGGGCCCCTCAGGAGAGGAACACCAGCTAAGTCATGCCAAAACACACTAATGCTGGTGTACCAAGTGGCACTGATTCAGGTTCGCACTGGTGGCAGAAAAGAGGAGTTGGCACAAGGTAGGATACTGGAGATCACATCCCATGAAGGATGAGACGTGCCCAAGTGTTTCAGTCAGAAGATTCATATAGCTTTACCAGCTAGGTAAGCTATAAAGGGAAAAGCACTCCTTGATAACTCATTCTGTTATTATAGCGCTACCACAGCCGCATCTCATGCAATGGCAAGACAGAATCTCACCACTTAGGAGCCCTTAAATCAGCATGAACAGCACATGCAATTTTTCACATCAATTTCCATATAAGTTCAGTAATAAAGCTAACATCTTTTGAATCATGTGCAGTGACTACAGCTACAGCCAGTGAGAAGACTTAACATGCCATAAAATTGTTACAAGTTTTCCTATTTCAAGTTTGGAACAAGCTAAGAGCGAAATAGTGCAAGGACCTGTACCCTTTGGAGGCATGCAGTGAGTGATAGTTAAGGTCAGCTATAAAAGATTAAGATCACCTGACTATTGCAGATGCTCCATGTGATCTTGAAACAACGGGTTTATGCGCAGAACAGCCTGGAGGAAAAGAAAAAAAGAACAGAACAGAAAGCAGATGATCCCCAAAACACCTAAAAGAGGGGAATGTTGCCTGGGGCAGAAGCGAAAGAGGTCCTTCTGTAATGCCTCACAGCACAACGTCACCGTGTGATGCAAGAAGCCAGCCCCCGGCTGGGCACCCCACATCCCCATCAGGTCCCTCCGTGGGGCAGCCAAAGCCTCACCCCAAGGCTGCAGTGAGCAGGCGTTTGTGCTGCTCCTCCTGCGCAGCAGGCAGAGGCCGGGATCTGTCCAGTTGCAGACACCACTCTCAGTCCCTCATATACTTTAGCTACAGAAAATCTATAACCCATGCCCTGCTGATTTGCAGAGCCCATTAAAGAGCACAAGAGCCTTCGCTCCCAGGCTGCCTTCGCAGAGCAGGCAGCAGCAGCGCAGGGAAGGCCCGAGCTGGGCTTGCTGTGCTGTTTGCAGAAAGCAGCTGGTGTCTGGGCAGCAGACATCCAGCCTGGTCTGGAGCTGCCTTTCTGCTGACTAAAGCTGCTCAGATGACCTTCAGGCTGCTCCGAGCTGCCGAATTCCCAGGGACAGACACTAGTCTGGAGCTGCGGGGTAACTAGGGTATCACCTGGTGCTGCATCACCCCGGCACAGCCAGCCCTGCGTTACCTCCTGACTGGCAGCACCCAGCACAGGGCTGCCTCCTCCGGTGCAGCGAGGGAAGCCAGGACTTTGGGAAGAGATGGGATTCAGAACCGGGGAGGAGCCAGCACACAGCATCAGGTGCCCGTTGCCTGCGAAGGTGCAGCAGCATTTCCAGAGGACTATCAAAATAATTCCAAAAATGGGCCTGATGATCAGAGGTCTGATACAAGATTTGTTTCCACTTCTTATGCTTTTGATATCTTACCCAGGGTAACACAGGACTCAGACACTCTGCTTTTACCTGTTCACTTTCTGCTTCCTCCTTACAGGGTATGTAAGCATCTAGTTTTTCAGTGAAGTCATGCAGTTACCAAAAGCAGCAATTTTCAGTTGTACTTTTCACTCAGTATATCTTAATTGCTAAAGAAAACAGGCTCTTACAGCTTGTTTTATTCATACCATCTATTAATTTGTTCTTAATCACTAGCCCCCTGCTGAGTCACGTCTCCTTAGTATCACAGCTACTACTGTAGTAGGGAGATTAGATCATTTGTTTGTGTGAACTCACTAGGGCACTCGATGGTGGCTTCCCCACGAGTTTGCACACTTGCATGACTGATTAAGTTTCAGATGAGAGCAGCACCCGGCAGTGTCTCAGGAGTAGGTCAGGGCATCCTGTTACCAGTGTAAATTCCACAAGAGGATCTGATGTGTGGTATTAGTACATGGAGAAAAAGCTCTCTGGTCTCATCCCTGACCATGCTGTGCTCTAGCAACTTGCTGATGTTTACACATTGAGGCCAGGTGTAGTGCACAGCCTGCACAGAGCCCAACACTCCTCATGGCCTGCAAGGCCCAGGGGAAAATTCAGACGGACATTTCTGTTGAAATTACCCCATTTTTTCAGGGCCCATATACATATTTAACAGGCTTCCAAAGGAAGGCAACCACATTCCCTTCCCTACAGGATTTTCCAACATCAACATCTCTCTTGGTGGCTGGCCAGAGATATCAGACCACAGATCTAAAGGTTCCTTCTGTTACGGCACTCGCAGGAACATACTGACAAAGACAGTTTTAGATAAAAGCAGAGAAAAGTCACTGGCAAGAACAGGGAAATTCATTCATGGTCAGAGCACCACGGGCCCAGAGCTATACACAGGAGGAGCAGTCTCTCCTTGTTATGGTCAAATAATCAGAAATCAGAGCAGACAGAAAGAAAATAGGCTGTAAAAGTGTCAGACCACTCAGACAAGGAGGTACAACTCTGGCAAAGCATGAAGATTAGCAATGGAAATGGAAATAAGTTAATTGCTTCTTCCAACCTCACAGCAGGTGTTCTGGGAAAGGGAGGGGAGAAAGGGAGCTCACAGGATTTGGGGGGACAGAATCCAGACAGTGCCAGCTTTGCTCCTTCTTTTACATAAGAGTTTTCTTGGTTAGCATTGTATCTTTGACACAGCAGACAAGTCACTGAACAATGCTGTGAACCACATTTAACCCACGGGCAGGTGCTCTGGTGCCTTCCCCAGAGCCCACCAGGAGCGGTGGTAGGGTTCAAGCGATGTGGCCGTAATATCACCGCTGTAACTCAACCTGACTGAGCCTCCTATCCTTTCCTTCTCGGCACTTTACAGAGAAATCCATCAGATTAAAAAGCTGTTTTGAAAATAAAAACATTAAAAACTAAGCCAAGGAATGGGTGTGCACCTCACAGCAGAGCAGCACAGAATCAACTGAAGGACAAATCATCCCATTTATAGTGTCCTCAGGACAGTATCTCTGCTCACCAGCAGTGCTGCACGCAGCCTTTTTCCTTCAGCTTAGAAAAACATCCTCCATCATCAACTGGCAAACACAGGACGCGGCTCCTTGCTGTTCCCTGAGCAGGGGAGCAGCACATCCTGCTAACAGCAGGGACGTGGGCCAGCACGGAGCACACAGGCTGGGTTCTTCTTTTTTAGAGCTGTGCAAAAGAAAGGCCTGTAACATCAGAGTGCTGACCGGGGACATTTAAACAGCTAGGTCTGTCCTCCTTCTGGGAAGGACAGTGAATTTCAGGAAGAGAAAAGCACCCTAAGGCAAGCTTCCTAGGACCATTTCTTCCCAGACAGCACATATCACAAGAATACTTGTCCAAGCTGGTTTGACCCTTCTTAACTTTTGCTGAAGAAAGGTGAAAACGCAGGCATGTTCTGTTCTCACTGTAATAGCAAGAGGGCCAGTCACTACAAAGCTGACAGAGGGATTTTAACAAGGGAAAATACCCACTTCAGCTGAAGATAGCTGCTTTGCCTGAAGGCAAGTTGCAAGGGATAGAGACACACGCATGCCAATGCCTTTCCTCTCAGTGAAAGGGTCTTGGAGAAGCCAAAACAAAGGTAAAACTGGATTTGCCTCATTCATCCCAATGCATCCTTCCCAGAGGATACCACAGACTATAACCACAGATCTGGAGAGGTTTCTTCACAAAACCCAGCAAGCAGCACATCAACCACCAACACAACACTGAAAAGACTATTTCAGTGAGCCTTAGAGCTCCACATGGCATGAGGGCACCACGCGCTCCTCCAGGCAGGCCTCTTGGAAGGCTGACCTCGCCAGGACACCCCTGCCCTGCCTCCATCCCCCCGGTGGGAGCAGCCGTCCCCTCTGCCCCCCATGCCCCCAGGAGGAGCACCCCAGGGCCCACAGGCTCTGCAGAAGGCTTTCTCTGCATCCACCACCCTCACCAAGGCAGCTGGCCCCAGCCGACCACACACGGGCACTGCGGTCACAGCCTTGCTGCTCAGTGGGGATGGGGTGCCCCAGAGCAGTTTCACCAGTGCCCGGTACCTCCATCTGTAAAAAAAAAAAAACTAAGGCCTCTAAGACACCTATTCACATCTAACCTGCCAGGTTTGTCTGTCCTTCTTTCTGAGGAAGCTTCATGTAAATTATTTATATTATTTATACATAGTTATATATAGCATTATATATATATATATATATATACACACACACACACACACACACACTTTTCCCTGTAATCACTTCCTTACCTTCTCCCCTGAGCCCTGGAAGACTTCCTTGCCCTTTCTTACTGAGTTTTAGCACAAATTTTATCTAAGCTCCTAATGGAAACTTGCAAAGCAGCAGCATGCTGCTCACAGGCTCCTTACTTTTTGTCATAAAGAAAAGAGACAATTATCACAATTTTCTTCTGACATCCTCCTTTGATTTTTTTTTTAATCCTCTATCTGCATATACTGGCCTTACAGCCTCCTCCTGCCTGCCACACCTCCCTGTATAATGACTGCCACTGTCTTGCATGCCAAAGGCTTCTTGAACCAGACTCTCTCCCCTTCCCTTGACCAGGGACCAGATACCAACTTTTCTTTTTTTAAGACTAACCCTCAGAAAACACAATTTAGTGCCTTTGCAGTATTTATGTTTACACCTCATCCTGCTAAGAAATCCACTGAGCCTGTAGGAGAGACCTGAGCCCCCTGTGAAGCCCCCTCCCACATCTCTGCATCTTCCCAGCCTCACTTGACGGATCTGGACAGCACCTATCTGACAGAAGGTCTGGGGTATGACTGCAGCACATTTATTTCGTCAGTCCGAGATGTCACCTATGGGGACTCCACAGTTCTTGTCTTTTCCAGCATGACTGTAATGTCATCACATGCAATACTCATGCCTACTTTCATTTTACACTAACAGCCTGGCAATGCTTCCACATCCCTAAAGGCTGCACAGAGTAGTAACTTGGTTTGTCCCTCAAACATATGAAAAACGTTACTAGCTTGCTCAACTACAAAATAGCTTCATATAGGCTGTGTAGTTTTTTATACGTAGCTTTTTTAAAAACACCTTCTTACACGGTATTTAAGCCTTATTAACTTCAAGTGTTTGTTTGTTTTTTGTTTTTAAAGACCAACAGCAGCAACTTAAACATAAAAGCAACTCAGGCAGGTAGCTAAGCATAGTCAATGCACTTACTGCTTTGCTCTGTATCACTTTTAACCTTATTAAGAAGCACATCAATATCCACACAACGAAGATTATGCTATTTTAAAGAGAAAAAGCACCCTGCAAATAAGAAACTCCCCACATGGACTAAAAACCTCTCTCTGGAGGGAGCACAAACATTCACTGCCTTTCCATTTAGGATTGATTGCCTTCGGAAAGAGGCAAACAAGTCAATAGCAAGAATGATAACAGGAACCAAAGGTATCAGATTAAGAAAAAAGTAAACCAAAAGAGCAACAACAAAAAATATCTTCAGAGTGCAAATTTAAACCCAGGGTATTGGTACTTAAACTGTGAAATTATTCAGCCTGGAAACATAATGCTTATATATAGATCAACAAACACCAGCAACTCCACAGGAGTTCAGTTGATCACATAGGCTTTCCTACGGTAGATATGATTACTTAAACCAAAAGAGGAAACACTGCTCATTTCACATGCTTTCAGCTAGCTTAAGTGACAGTAGACATGAACCAAAGACAGACTCAAAGAACTTGAAGAGTACAAGGCTGAGTCCGCACAGCCCTGAGGAGAGCACCCGTAACATTCCCACCTTCATGTAACCAAGTGACTTCTGCAGAAATTAATATATATATATTATCTCTGCTGTTACCATAAGAGAATTAACTGTCATAAAGTGTATTTGCTGTATGCAGAGCACACCACAACCTGTGATGTTAAGTGTCACATCAGGAGCCATGTGGGCATTCGGCCCCATGCCCACCAGCTACGTGCCCACCACCTGGCACAGAGACCAGGCTGCTGGAAGCGGAGCAGGGGCTGCAGCACTAAACACCATGCCCACGAGGCAGCCCATCCTCAGAACAAGGAAAGCTTATGTTGGAAGCTGCCTGCAAAACACTAGTACACTGAACTAGCTGGGGAGCTCCGAGCCTACAGGTGCAGGTTTAAGCCCGTGCAGCACAGAGCCACATCTCCACCTCCACTCTCTTACAGAGAGCTGCTGCAAGCTGCCTGCTCTTCTGTAAGTCTCACATCACAGCCTTAAATCAGGAGGTGACTTGTGCACGCGTTCAAGCTCTGTTATGAGAAGAGAGCATACAGACTTTATTCCCATCATCTTCTCATTCTCACATGTGCTTACGCTTCCTTCTATGCTTCCTTCTCCATTCTAGCTCTCAAAACTACATTAAAGCAAATAAAGTAGTCACACTTCTACTATGGCAACTCCATTGCCATCCTCTTAAGTATCTTAAAGAGAGAATAAATGGAAATAAGAGCCCAAACATAAATCCATCCACTTCTGAAACACCTGCCTGCATTATGCATTAACTTGCTTACTCACCACACAGCTAGTAGCTCTCAGGATCCACCAGCACCCTGCTAGGAAGGAGCAGGAGCCTCCTGGGCTGCCTCCTTTGAAGGGCCATCAGCCCTCCTGCAGGTGAAGATCATCAGATTGCGTTAAGATTAGATGGAGCCTAATTATGACCTGCTAGCTCTCCTAGACTGATTTGGATCAATCACACTAAAACGATCAGAGCTGCAGATTACTTTAAACTGAAATTAAGAGGTGGAATTAGCGTTTCAATCGCTTAGGGAACTCCTCCCAAAACCGCTGATTTACACATACCATCCATACCTTATCTGCTTCTTTTGTGGTTTTGTTGCAAAGCGTGTCTGTCCCACTGCCTACCATGCCATCTGTCTCATTAGAATTGCACAAATGACTTCTGTTAAAAGCACATCACACTTACTAATGTACTACCACGATTATGTTACTACTACAGTCTAAACTTGCACTTCATTAGTAGCCAAAACACAGTGTTTAGCAAAGAAGTTGCGCTTCCTATTCTGTGTGTGCAGAGACCTAATGCTGCCTCTCATCCATGTGCCATGTTTCCTACACGGGCAGTTTGCTGCATCCCTACAGCACGATTTATCTATTTATTTATTTTATTAAACAAACTCCTTAAGCCTAAAGTTCTCTACCTTGTATAGCTACGAAAGGAAAATATTTCAACAAATTTGATACCACCCAGAGGAGCTGATTGTGGGGATGGGAGGGCTGGTGGAAGGGAGTCAGAAGATCATTTTGCTGGTCAGTTTTGGTGATTAAAGTGGCTGACTGAAGGGGAAATCATCCCTAACACACAGACCCTCAGTCCTGAGGGCATCTTCAGGAAGCATTTGCAGCTTGTGCACAAACCCTCTTCTAAATGTAGGGTTCTTCAGCAAATTGTTTTTAAAAGAGAATTAGAAAGATTAATTTAGGAACAAAGGGACATGTTCTAATTGCTGTTAGATACTTCAAGGCATGTTTCATGGGACTATTAATAAAGTGCCCCAAGGGAATGAAGAAACCAACACATCACATTCAAGACAAGAATTAATGACCCCATAAAATACTCCCTGGTGTACCCTAAAGCTAAACTGAGAATATTTATAAATTAAAAATTAACATTTCCAAGCCTCCTACTGGCAGCAGCTGTATTGCCGAAGAAGACATAAGTGACAGCTTTAAAACAACAGAACAAAACAAAACCAAACAAGAAAACAACACAGTAGCAGCACTCACAATATACTTTCTTTTTTTATCAGCCCCTGCTCCTGATAAATGACAGATGTAAGCTGGTATTACCATGCTAGCAGCAAACTTGTTATTGCTGAACTTGTTCACAAGATGCAGTCTAATAGATTGCTGATACTGATGTTAAGTTGACAGTCCTTCGACCTTGCAAAATTTCACAGAGGAAAAATGCATAGGCCATGGACTGGGCTGCAATTTTTTTTAATGACAGGCCGGTGAAGATTGAAGGAGCAGCTCCCAACCATGTATCAATCACTATTTTTCACCTGCTTCGAAACTGAGAAAAAAACGTTTGATAAATGACAGTATTTTAAAATTTACCCAATCAAAATGTGTTTTGGCCTAAAACTCTAACATCAAAATCTCACATTTGCACACTTTGGTTTGTCGAGGGAAATTATATGTTTTGCGGAATTTACTTCACCGAAATGAGATTCATTGAAGTCCATAGAATGAGAACTCAAGAGTCAAGCCTTGCTCGTAATAAAGGCTGGCCAGGGAGCAATTTTATTTCATGAAGAATGTTGACTTGGTAGGTATTGGTGAGCGCTGATCTGCATGGCAGCAGTGGGAGCCGCGGGCTGTCGGGCCCTCTCCAGGGGCCAGGCAGGACGGGCGGCAGCGCGCTGCTGGCCGGGGCGGGATGCCCAGCAGAGCGCTGTGCCAGCACGGCCAGCATCTTTCAGCCTGGTCCTAGGTCATGCCACCATTCACGCAGAGTCAAACATTTTCTCAGAGAATTCCTGCATTTTGCCACGGCACTTGGCAGGCTGCTCCCTTTATCCACAACCACAGGCGCTACCTGGCCGCTCGGTGTCAGGAGAGCTGCCGGCTCCTCCAGAGGAGCGCCCATCTTTCCTCTGTCATTACAGACCAAGAAAAAAAAAAACAACTGCTCAAGTCTAGTTAATATAAAATAATAGAATAGAGGTACCATGAATCAAATTTTCTAGGTATTTGATTTTAAAAAATATATATTATTCACGTTAAAAATACAGGCATTCCCAGGGGAAAAACAAACAAACAAAACCCACAAAACCACACTGGATTAATATACGAGTAGCCAACATATGAAGAAGCACACATCTCTGAGACCTCACCAGCACGTGTGCTCCTTTCTGGGCTCTGCAGCGTCCAGTATCAAATGCACTGCTGCAATACCTTCACCAACATCTGGGAGAAAAAGCACTTCATGTGACAAAATCGTTTTTGGAATGGGCATTACCTGCAACAGAAAAACCACCAAAAACAAGGTGGGGAGGATGGCCCCGTGCGAACACCACACTGCCAGTGCAGCCAGACCGAGCTGGTGCAGCCTGGAGGCGCCACGCACGCCAGGAAGAGCCTGCCCCAGGGACAGCTCTGCATTGCTTCGGGATTTAGTTTGGGTAATGCAGTGCACTGAGGACAAAAAAAAGTAAATATTTTTCTTTAACACAGATTTTCTCACCTTTCAGGCCTTTCTCTGTTTCCACTCCTTTCATTCTGATATTGTTTTACAAATTATTGTTGAAGGAAAAACCACACTGCTCAGTCCACACTGCAGCCATAGAGCAGCAGGAACAAAACACGCAGCCAAACCATGACACTCGCCCGAGGAAGGCTCGCTGGCAGAGCAGACGCACAGCATGCTCTCCGTTCCCCCATTCTCTGCACCCCAAACTGACCCCTCAGTTTTGTGACTCGTTGCAGCAGGAGTGGGAAAAGCCCCTTCAGTTCTCCTCCAAGCCTATATGACTGCAGTTGCAAATTATTGTCTGTTTATACTGCAACACCATCTGCAAAGCGCCTTTTTGGTATAAATTATATGTTGAGAACAGAGCCTGGACCACAGCTATCAAAACCTCATCAAGAGTGCTGCTTACGCCAACAATCCCGCAGCAGCTCCCTTTCCCGAGCAGCTTTGGCAGCAGGGATGGGCCAGCAACACAAATAGATGCTGCCCACAGTGTGCTTTCACTGCTCAGTGTTTTCTCTCTCTGGGAAGGCTGCTGTGCCATGCGTGAGACCTGGCAGCACGCAGCAAGCAGGGGGAGACCAGGGGAGAGCAGAGGGGAAGGGGTGGAGGAGACCTCAGCACCCAGCCACATCTCATGCTGCCCGCGGGCAGCAGCACCCCAGGCACACATTGAATTTGCTTCTGTAGCTAAGGTAGGGGACAAAGGTCAGCAAAACAGAAAAATTGATTTCCAGACACATCTCTACAAGTTTTCCTACTTTAAAAATTATGTTGGTGATCAAAAGAATATATGTTAAGCTTAAGAGCGTCAGTTTCCCTTGAACACCTTAAAAGGGTTTTGCAGACTTCCCTCGCCAGCAGCTGGAGCAGTTTCCACGTCTGAATGCTGTCCTGCACCGAAGAGGGAGAGTTTGTCCCCTGGAAACACCAGGCCTGGCCACGCTCAGCTCAGTGGGCAGGAGATGGCTCACCGGAGCTGTTCATGTTGTAAATGGACAGAGAGGGCAGGCAGGCTAAAATCGCTGTTGGTTCTGGGAGAGACAAACATGGAAATCAGTAAATACAGGAGATCTATGCGGTAATAACCTATAGCGCACAAGGTCCAAATATGTTGGAAAAGATATGTTTTAATTTTCTTGCTCAATAAGAATGTTTGTTCATGCTGGATTTCCAAAGAAAACCTTGCATTTTAAAAAGCAAAAGCCTAACCAGGAAATCAGGGCACCCTTGTTCTTCATTTCTCCATCCCACTCCAGCTTCTCATGGCACGGGGCTTTACCTGGGGGGTTCTGTGGGGCAGTCAGCACGCCCCTGCCCTCTGCAGTGGTGGGACCTGAGTGATGGGGTGTCCCACGTCCCCCCATGAAGCCCACCTGGGCCCCGCCAGCCCCAGCACCCCGTATTTCCAGCCAAGCCAGGGAGCAGGGCCTGGGGCAGGGCTCAGGGCAGACCAAGGGGGATTTCCATCTCTGATTCTCTCTGCACACACAGCTGAAACTTAGGCACTCAGGCTGGAAATGACAAATTAGGCACTGAATTTGCTTGGGATCTTGAGCTTCTTAACAGCTCGTGCACAGAGCTGTGGGCGAGTGGGAGATGCCAGGCACAGCCCACATCTCTCACACTTTTTCTCACAAACAAACCTCCTAGGAAAACAAAATGGTCAATAGGATATAAATCTAATTATAATACAACTGAGCCTCTGAGCCTTCGCCTGAAAACCAAGGCCTTTGAATTTTCTTTTTCCAAGGGATCAGGAAGGAAATCAGGCACATTTTTAGTTAGAGCAGGAAGTGCAGGATAAAAACTTGAAAAGCCATCTCCCCATGAAATTGCCTTAACTGTCCATGTCTGTTAAGCTCCTAAGTTGCTTAAACCTCTAAATCACTGGAATATTCGCAATCCTGACTCTGGCACCAATGTGCAATTTGGCACGATTGCAACTTGCTGGATGGCAGCCTGGAGAAGAGGCTACAGCAAGCAGTTGGGTAATTTATTAAACCTTTATATCGCAAGCACCGGTCACTAAGCCTATTATTGCACAGCACACAAGTGAATTACAATTGTGTTGTAGAAAAGGATTTTCATATTTCAGTGTCTTCTCCATTCTGCTCTTTGGTATTGCTCTCTTTTCAAGTTTGCTAAAAGGACTTGCACATTTGCCAAGGTACGTATTTGATAATATCACCTACTCGCTGCTAAATTACTCACAGCAGTTAGGCAACATCCACTGTACCATATGTTATTGGGATAAAAACAAACACACACACACAGATAACTTGAAAACAAATCTTATGTAAAGAAATGTTATTTAAGGAGGAAACTGAGGCTTCTTTTCCTGCACCGTTGCCTCAGGCACTGCAGAAGTCCCTGCAGTGTGGGGGCCATTGGTTTTGCAGCAGGCACTTGTGGCTGTGGTCAGGCTGTCCCGCACAGCCAGCAGCAGCCCATGCTATGCCCAGCGAGGCGGCACCCCCCGTGCCTCTCCGGCTGCCTCCCACGCAGCCCAAGGCACCGTGGAGCACACCCAAGGCACAGTCGAGGAAGCACCAGAAGTGCCCACAGCCTGCAAGAGTCAGCAGCCAAGTGAAACGCCCCTAGTCTCATCCTTTGCTCAGGGTCCTGAACGTACGTGCTCTGTTGATATGCATTGAGCTGACCTTAATCTGTGAAGGTCACAAAAATTATAGAAAATTACACATATCCTTAGCTAACTTAATAAGCCAATTCCGTGGAGGGTCGTGGCAGATATTTTGTTATTCATGACCTTGAGGTTCTAATTCTTAAGTGATAATGAGATGTAACCTACACGTTTTACAGCCAAGAGCCTGGTAATGGAGAGAGGTTCTTTTCACCTTGGGAAGCTTTACTCTAATTTAATACATAACAACCAGAAAATGATCTTGGATTTCACACCTTTTTGGTGCTATCATGTTCTGTAACAGTGCAGCAAACTCCCCATTAGGTATCGTTTCTTATTTCTTCAAAAGACTCTTTGAGCAAAGAAGAGCTGAGATGCAAGGCTGTTTCTTAGCAGGATAGTGGACAGGGAAACCAAAACCATTGGAACCTATTTATTTTAAATGCTAAAGATTCAGTTTACATATTCCATAGAAAGCCCTTCTAAATGAGGCAGAAAGCTGCATATTCATGAATTTGAGATTTGCAGTAAGTGCAAACCAAGCACAGATGCACATGAACACACAGTAAATAAACTGTTTAAAAAATCACATTTTTAAAAACACAACATTTCAAAAAGAAATGTTTTATTTTGTTGTTGGCGGTGTTTTTTTAGATAATCTATTTATTCAGCATTTCCACACACACACAAAAAAAATATATATATATAATGCTTGGACAGCACTACCAAGAAATATGTTTGATACAATAAGCCAGACAATACTTGTAGCTGTACTGTTTGGTGCTTTTGGTGTTTGACTGCCAGTCTCGCAAGATTTCTCCAAAAAGAAAATGAGCTTATAGTCTGTCATGAAATTAACAGCAAACCACATAATCTAGTTACAAATGGCTTACACAGCTCAGGACTCAAAATGTGTATCCTTCTTTTTTCCCATATATAGGTACAAGTGCAGTTTTTTACTTCCTTTGAAGTCTAAATAACACTAGCAATAAAAAAGGCCCCATGATCTGGGGCACTGCGGTGCGCAGGGAGGTGGCTGACCCTCACGGTCTCTGCCCCATCCTCACTGATGGAGCCAGAGCTTGGCAGAAGCTCCCACACCACTCCCTGTCTGCCCAGTACGGCACCAGTCACTGCCTGGCCCAGCGCAGCCCGCACATTTGATGAGCCACTAAATGCTAATAAAAAATGCTAGTGTTTGAAATACTGCCCCAAATATATCTCAAGCACCCAAAGTAATGCTTGTTACATTCATGTTTACTTAAAATCATTTTTTTTTTTTCCACAGCGCTGCTGTAACCGAGTTGTGGTTATGTCCCCAGAAGAAGGATGAGATGTGGACATCTGCTCCCTCCCTCCACCGCTGTCCGATGCGGCCGTGGCACCGAGGTCTCGCCGCGCTCCCAGCCGTGCCTCCTCCGGCCCTGCTCTCACCTCTGCGGCAGGGCCTGGGGTCCCCGGCGGTGCTTTCACTGAGAGAGCCCTGGCTTTGCCACCTCCTTCTGCAAGGAGATCAGCAAGGGAACGTCACCACTGTTTTGCCACTTCTTTCCAAATTTCAGTTCTCTTCCCATTAGGAAGCCCGATGATCTGTGAAGACTATAAACCATCCACCCAGAGACAGTGGTGGCTTTTAAAGCCTGAGCTGCTGCCAAGTTTTCCAGCTCTGCAGCAAAATGCCATTCCTCTCATCTGCTCAGCTTCCAGCTGCCAAAAGCAACGGTTTGCATCTGTCAGTGCCATCTTGTTTCTCTAAATTCAAGCCCGTCGCCATTTGGAAGCATCATAATCAACAATAAATGGTCTGTGGGAGGCTGCCGTTCAAAACACACTCCAGTTAATCTTCATTTCAAGTTGTAGGTTGCAGATTTCTAGCTGCCTGCTCTGAAGAACACTGTCCTTGAAGTGGAAGGGTCATGAAATTTGTGAGGAATCCCTGCAGACGAATCCTTACAGATGTTGTGAGAATTTTAATAAGGTGTCCTTTACCCTGACCCTCACCAACTGATTGCATTTATTACAGCAGGGAGAAGGTTTGGGCACTGACCACAGATGCCATCCTGCCAATGTCTTGTCTTCTGACAAGCCTCTCAGTCATCCTAAGCCTTTTACCCCCATCCAGACAAAAACTATTCATGCATGGTCTTTAGTCAATTGAAGACGTTACTGTATTTTTTCATCTCCAAATTTTTAAATAAAGATATATAAAAAAGTCCTACAGAAATAAGAAATTGCATTCCTCTGTCCCTAAATCTGATGAAACAGATATGCAGAGATGATTTCAAGCAAGCGTCCAGAAAATTTCTTTCCAAAAGCACATCTTTCTAAAACTCATCTTCCAATTTTGATTGGAAAGTCTCCAGCGAGACCTTACAGTGGCCTTCCAGACCTAAAGGGGGCCTACAGAATGTCTGGGGAGGGTCTCTGTCAGGGGGTGTAGTGATAGGACAAGGTGTAATGGCTTTACACTGAGAGAGGGTAGGTTCAGATTGGATGTGAGGAAGAAATCCTTCCCTCAGAGGGCGGTGAGGCCCTGGCGCAGGCTGCCCCAGGAGCTGTGGCTGCCCCATCCCTGGCAGTGCCCAAGGCCAGGCTGGATGGGGCTGGGGGCAGCCTGGGCTGGGGGCAGGGGGCTGGGAGTGGGTGGCCTGAGCCATTCTGTGATTCTGATTCTTTCTATGATTCTGTGATTATAAAGCTCAGTGCTTTCCTGCCAAGTGCTAGCAGTGGCAGCCCCCTGCCCCCTGGGCCTGACATGGAAGACTCCCTTCCCCTTCACTCCCAGACGAGCTCTTGGCGGCTTCCTACCAAGGAACAGGGTCAGAGTTAACTCTGTTTTGAACCTGACTGAATTATATGTCTCTATTTAAAATTTAAAAACAGCATAGCCATATAATTTGTTTACTAATGCATAATTCCATCTATTTTCTCCTCTTTCCTGCTACTGATTTTTAGTGCTCCTTAGCATCTCCTCAGAACGAAGCCCTGAAGCACAAGGCAGAGCACTGGGCTGGCCTTAGAACTGCGGCTAGAAACTTGGCATGGCAGGGACCCAGTGCTCAGGTTGGATTCAAGCAACAGGTTTCAGAGCTCAATCAGGAGATGCCGCGCTGTCTGGCTGTGCTGTGGAGCCACATTCCCCAGCAATCACATGGATCACAGACTCCTACCACCGAAGTACACTTCAGCAACCAAACAGCTATTAGCTTTGATTATTCTTCCATTATTCGGTCATTCTCAGCAGAAATAATCTCCTTTTGGGACTGTACTGAACCTGAAGTGTTTCTCTGTCTTTGGAAAAACTGCAGAACCAGCTGACCCAATCTGGCTGTTCTGAAAAACCTGCTAGGCACTGAAACCTACCTATCCTAGGACAAAGATGGCCAAAGGACTCTCAGCAGGTTGCTCCTCTGCTTGAGACATCAAGAAAAGCCTTCGGAAGGGTGTCACATTGTCCAGAGCTGCTCTCAGCACTGGGAATTAGAGAGAGGTGGTCCAGAAAAAGGTCAGGGTGTGGAGAGATGAGAAAAATTTGTTGGATATGCCTGGATTGTCCCACCTATAGAGTTAAAATGTGGCTGCACTTTCATAGGTGTATTTTAATTTTTTAATAATTATATAGCTACTGAGAACTGAAGGCTACTGCAGAGACCCTGGAAAGATTTTCCCTCAGGTAATGCCCCATGTGTCCCTGCTGGTATGGACACACAAACCTGTTGCTCCCATATGCTCTTGTAATATTATTCCTTAGAAAAATATCCATGACATTTTTGCCATGTGAAGAAAAAGCTGTATGTATTACTGCAAGAAAGGCTGTACCGGGTCAAACCACAGATCCAACAGCCCAACTGTCTGTAACAGGACGAAAAGCAGATGGCCAGGAAATTGTGCACTGTGTCTTAGCCCTATAGGACACTTCTATGATATAATGCAAAGTAGGCTCAAATTTTTGTTACTGTGTTAAGACATCTTGCCTAAGACTCCTGGGAGGAAGCATCAACTGAAATACGAGGCAGATCACAGGACATTTGGGAGACTATAGAGCATGATGGCTGCAAGTGTTCTGTATAGGTCACACATCTGCCAGATGAAATCTGAGTTCCCAAAGACTTCCTACATGGTATTAGACTTTGAAATTAGACTTTAGAGCACTCCCATGTCTCCAGACATAGCTCTGTCTTCATTTCAGATGTACTGCTGTCAGTGGAAATTCTCCCATTAACTTCAGCGAGTTTTGAAGCAAACCCATACTGCATACTGAAGATGCATCATATACCTGATAACATAAGTTATGCACAAGACAAAATGGTAGATTTCAAAAAGAGAAAAAGGAGATGTAAGAAAGGCAAAGCAAATGTCTGAAGTTTCACATATGCTAACAAACAGTCCAGAAAGAGGCAGAAAAATATTAGAGGGATGTGCATTAGAAAAATAGTAATTTATCTAAAAATTTTAAAAACTGTATGTCTGAAAATGATTGTGCAGTATGAGCACATCTCTCTTAACATGGTTACTGGTTCATGTCTATTAAATCTAGAGATGAGAATAAAGTGCCATTTCTTTCTATGCAAAACTGTCCTACCATCAACTTGGGAGAACTGAAAATACTTCTGTTTGCTTGCTTATTTCTCCCATGGAATGTAGTACTCAGAAAATTTGATCCTGAACATGGGAGAGAAAACCATTGCCACCCACCGACTGGATGTTCAAAGCTGCGCTGCCGCACACACCCTGGCTGCCACGTGTGTGGAAGCCTCCTGCTCCTCCAGCGGCAAAGGCAACGCAACGCCCGCCTGCCCTTCAGCCTGGCCTCTGCTGTGCACGCCAGCCAACCGCACCTTGAACCCAGCAGCTCCCGTGCACCGTCTGCACCCATGCACCAACTGCACCCACGCACCCCATGGCTCCCACGCACCCAGCAGCCCCTGTGCACTGGCACCAGACGCCCGGCAGCACTCCCAGTCCTGCAGAAGCTTTTCCAGGGATCCAGCTTTCGCCTTAACCAGTGCCTCATCCAGGCTTGGACAGACAGGATCAAGTTGCTGGCTGCCATTTTCTGTTTAGTCATTTGGCACTGATCAATTTTCATTACTGTGATGACTTGCTTGGAAGTTATTAATGGCTGGAGGAAGACCAATTTTGTTCAAATTTTATTATGACACATCTGCACTCGCCAGTCTGACACACTAAATATTTATGAAGTATGTCATTTTTCAAACACACAGATTGAGTCCCAGTTCACTCTAATCTACAATGAAATTAAAAATCTGCAAATTTTACTGCCACAGTATTGCTAGCTATTGTCATTTTCATTTGTATTAGCAAATCTGAGACTATTTAAACCACTAATAGACACAAACTGCCAGCTTCCCTGTGTGATTTTGTAGGTATTAGCACACCGTCTGACCGTTCTGAGTGCTGCTGTATTCTTCAGCAGGGTACCTATTTCACTGTGTTGCCACCAAGGACATAGTTTGGTTGGACTGGGTGATCTTGGAGGTCTCTTCCAGCCTAGATGATTCTGTGATCCTGTGATTCTGTTTCTGGCGAGGTGTGGGGTGGGCATAACCACATAATACGGATGTGGTGAGAGCACTGGCAACCAGGCTTCTAAAGGTGCCACACACAAATAACTCTCAGGACTGCCACGTACATGAAGCCAAACAGTTGGTACTTTTACAGCCTAAGCATGCCTAGGAAACACTCTTGTGACATCTGGATTTCCCCACCACGTGCAGAACAACATCTACTTCTCTGCCTTGCCCACCCGCTGCTCCCTCAAAGCATCCCGAGCACATGGACCTCCTGCACCACCGAGCACCCGCACTGCAAGCACAAAGCAGGCATGGGAGAGGCAGAGTGACCTAGAGACTGACACAAAAGGGCTAGCAAACAAAGCAGCACTTACCTTGCTTGTGATCTGGCCAAATTAAACCTTTCTTCAGCACAGGATCGGCTCATCCACTCCTGGCAGGCACTGGCGTATACTGCTGCTCACCTTGATGGGCCTCCATTGGTAGAACAGGGCTGATGGCTCTGCTGGGGCCACCCTGGGTGAAGGGAGGGTGCTGGTCCCTCAGCACTTCATGCTGTGGGCTCCCCTACCCACTACTGTTCCTCTGTGACTTCCAGGACTCGGAGTTGGGCCATGGCAAGGGGCTAGGCCTCCTGCCATCATTTCCCTGGGCCTCCTCGGTGTCTGTGGGTGAGCTCACCGCTGCACCGAACAGCAGCTCATCACCTCCCCTAACGGTTCATACGGTTCCCTTGAACCAAGCGATGGTTTTCATACCCTAAACAGAGCCTGAGCATGCCCCAGGTCTCAGAGAACAGAGCCTTTGCTTCTCTTGCCAAAGTTTCTGCATAAATCTGCAGCAGCAAAGCAAGCAGAGTCAAACACACAGTAACAGTGATATCGATGTTACCACCTTTAGAGGGGCTGCTCTAGGAAAAACTGGTGCCAAAGCAGGTGAGGTGCCTGCTACGGGGCCAGCAGGTGCCCTCTGCTCACCAGCCCCACGAGTGCTGGGAGCCCCAGGCCTCTCACTCTGCTACTGCTGGCCTCAGAAAACTCTTTTCAAGTTGCATTAAGTTTCTTACTCCAAAGTGCCAGGGAAAAAACAAGTACTTTCCCTTTGTGAGGAGAGGTATTAATGGAGCCTATTTCTTTCCAGTTTGTGTATATTTGGTGACTAGTCCAGAGCAATGCGCACTAGCCAGCTGGCTGGGCAAACAGAGCAGATTTCTGCTGGGCTCACACTGGGAAATGTTCCCAAATAATTTCCTTCCTTCTTCTCTTTGGCAAATCTGTCTACTGCTACCCAGTAGAGTTGACAACACACGTGCACAGAGAGCCAGACACATGTACTTCATTTTCTTAGGAAACTTGTCTGTGAGGTGAAAGCAATTAGTATGCCAGGCACTTTTCAAAGTGTTTGAGAACACTAGATTGCAATGAAAGCAAAGTCCAGTCACGTAAAATTGCCTCCTTGCAATGCACAAGCCCCAGCATTTCACCTGAATATTCATGCCTGGATCCCATCTGTAGCTTTAGTGATAGGTGTTAGATTTTTGTGAGCCCCTGCTCAAAACTAATGAGATACATATGAAAGACCGAGATGCGTCCAGGCTGTGAAGCCACTCCCTGGCATCTGTTTGCTTTGTGATACTGCAGGGATGTAATTCTGGAGGTGCTGGATGTGCACGCGCACCAGAGCCCCAACCTGGGCTCCTGCCCACGAGGACATGGCCATGGCTGCCCCAGCGCTGGAACCTCCTTGTCCCCTTTGTGCAATGACCCAGTGCTCCCCCCGACCCCACGGCGCTGCAGGGTACCCCCACCTGCTGGAAAGACGAACTTCTTGTTCGCTCTCATTCAGCTCACGCTAAGAGGTTGTTTGCTGTCAGCTCATCGGAAGCACTTTATCAGATTTTGCCTACCTATGCAAACGGTATATATGTACGGCATACAATGATTTAAGACAAAACCTACAAACCCCCTTTACTGCAGAGTGTAATCAGGACTCACCGGTGTTGTGCTGGGCGACAGGTTCCAGCCCATCAGGCGAGTGCTAGGTATGGTCACCCTACCGTAACAAGGGCACGGAAGATGTGGAGCAGGAGCTTTCCAAGGATTTTTGTGCTCTGTATGGAAGCCCTTCCCAAGGGCTGGCTGTTGCCATGCGGAGCATGCGGAGCTCATCTGCCTGCCCATCACATGCCCAAAACTAAACTTCCCTATCAGGAGCGTCCACCCGTCCCCGTCGCCCGCACAGCACCGTGGTACTGACCCCAGGCTCTGCAGTGTCCCCTCTAATCCTCCACGCCCACCCCTGCATTTTTCTGCTTCACTTCCACATTGTGCAGGCAAATAAGCAGAGGCTGTCACAGTGTAAGTGCCCCACAGTGGTGGTTAAACTTTACACATTTCTTTCTCACAGTTTGAATTTCTTAGTGCCCTGAGGTATTTTCACTTCCATTTATTCCTGCTGTAAATTTCTTATTTTCAGAGCATTTTTGTCAGGCTGCTGACAGCTACTTATTGGTAAAGGAGAACACAACCTGCTAACAAGTTAGCTGGTATATTGTTCCACATATATATTTTTTCTGCATGCCTTCTCCATATGATAACTTAATTTACAGCTAACAGCTTTAAGGTCTGAAACTCGCCTGGACAGAAACCTGTGCTATGTGATGTTAAATGTGTTAAACCATTATTGACCACTGATGGTTCTTGTGTCAGTGTTCAAGAGGCATTTGGATAATGCTCTTAATAGTATGATTACTTCTGGTTAGCCCTGAAGTGGTCAGTCACTCAACGATCTTTGTAGGTCCCTTCCAACTGAACTATACTAATCCTAAGGCATCAAGAATAATGATAAATGCTGTCTGTCTGTTTGGTCTCTCAGCCACTACCTTTCTTTATATATTTTTTTCCAAATATGTACAACATATCAAATTTGTGCATGATAACACTTCTCTTCAAAATCAGTTATAGACCCGAAAATGGTTTACAAATACAAGTAATAATTCTGATTATGAATTGAGAATTGGGGAAGATAGTTTCAGTAACTACAATGAGCTGTAGTTAATACTACAGCTGTAGTTAATAATAATAAGCCATAATCCTACTCATGACTTTGTGAGAGCTATAAAAATTATCCCAGAGTTTCCCTTAGTGCCAAGTTTTACGTCTTTTAGGGGCAGAAAAGAGCATCGCAATCAAACATGAACTTTTATGCCAATTGCTTGAACTTTTCTTACCATCCTTATTTAAAATGATATAATTATATCCTAATTTGCTGCCTACTTAGCTATTTGTATTAATTTCATTTATTATTCACATTGTATCTTTTTCCCTTTTCTCATTTACTTTTCTCTCATATTTTTCAGCTTACAATTGCTTCCACTGCTTCCACTGATTACCAGTGTATTTAATCTTTTCCTGTAACAAGCCAAGACAAAAACCATCTTACTTTGCTGCCAAAGAAAAGAGACGTGCACCTCATTACCCAGGAGGTGCCTCGTTCCTCCTGGCTACACCAGCCAGGAGTTTCTGCTGTGAAACCCTCTGACTCTTGGCACCCTACCTGACCTTCTGCTTTTTGTCAGCTGGCTGACCTTTGTTCCCTCACCTTTTCTGTCTTTTGCTCTAACGTATCCATTTTCCCCTTTTCTGCATAACACCAGGAGGGTTTTTACTTTCCACATGCAGTGAACGGCTTTTGGAGAAGAAACGTCGTTTTTGATGCCCTGCTTCGGTTAGGTTTCTTGTTGTTAGGGTGGAGATTAACCTGCTTGCAGTTCATGTTACATGAGACATTTCTTCTCATCGTCACTAAATTTACCACTGTCACAGAAGAAAGCAAATCAGTAGCATCAAAATTTGGTACACATGGAGCAGGACTGGAAGAAAGGGCCATGTCGAAGAGGCTGGAAATGCTCGGGATAAAAAGGGCAAGTGTGTGCCTGCCTGTGTGTGCAGAGACGTGCGTGTATAACTGCACGGACACAGACGTTCCATCTGTGCAGTTCAGTACCGCTAGGAATGGCAGCAACCCACATGTGACTTTGAGGCACTTTGCAGCAGGAGCCCAGCCTGGGGGGACGTGGGGACAGGAGAGGAGCAGAGGATTCAGACCTGTCCCTAAACACCAGGCTTGGTGCTAAGATCCCGCAGCTTTCTCTCGAAGCAGGGATTTCTTCCAACTCTTCCCACGTGCTGGAAGAAATGACCTGCGTCATCCAGGAAAGCAGGGATGCTCCAGTCACTTGGACGTACGTGTACCCTTGACTTACCTTTTAATGAAATCTGCTATAAAGCTGTTAACTTGTCTTCAGTCTGATGAAACCTACTAAAGTGAATCCCACAGGATTATGCTTTGTGTGCACAGTATGAACTTTTATCTGTTTACGCCTGTGCCAATATATGCTTCATTTAAATATTCATAGGATTTCAATACCACACGTCTCTCAGATACTGTAGTGTTGGGGTGTTTTATCACTCTTCAGCCTCATAACAGTCACATTTGCTTGCAGAAAGTTACCACCACCATTTAAAGATATTATCCCCTCTTTATAGGTGTAAAACAGATTCACAAAAAAATTAGGTTACTTGCCTAGAGTCACACAGCAAGTAAGAATTTTCAAACAAAATCACTGAATCTCAACCCAAACTGCCCACCTGCCTTTTCAAATCACCGTAAAGGATCATCTAACCAACACCTGCAGTACAGGAATAGAATAAAACAGAGATCTCCGCCACATCCGTGACTTCATGGATACAATCATATTTTTATGCCCTTTTCCAGCTGTTCATCCGGCAGTATGAACCCATGTACACATACCGCATTCTTCATTCTACATGGCAGAACGTTATCTTTAAACGCAGCATTTAATATTCTGGTGTAAAAGCACTGAC
The DNA here is from genome assembly GCF_011077185.1 of Oxyura jamaicensis. Taxonomy (NCBI): domain Eukaryota; kingdom Metazoa; phylum Chordata; class Aves; order Anseriformes; family Anatidae; genus Oxyura; species Oxyura jamaicensis. The sequence continues at coordinate 53,759,249 of NC_048897.1, read as the reverse complement.
TGAGCGACTTGCTTTGTGCCACAGGCAGAACAACGCCCAGTGGCTTTGGTGCAACAGCAGAACCTGCAAGGAGAATGACCAGGCAAATGCTGCCCTGGCAGCGATCCGTACCGAATGTGCCGAATACGCGGGGCACAGGCGGGTGCTGGGAGCAGCAGGTGAGAGCTGAGGCTGGGAGCAACCTGCCTGCAAGGCTGTGCTCATCCCACGGCAGCTCTGCTGGTGGCAGAGCCCACGGCACTGCCCATGGTCCCCAGCACCAGCCCCATGGGGGGCTGCCCCACACTGCGGGCACAGCTCTGAGTTTCCCTCTTACAGAACAGCAAGAAGGGGGCAGAAGTGCACATCAAGAGCCACTGAGATACCGCTGGGGGTCTCTGGCACCTCCTGTGTTACAAATGGATTGTGTGAACTGGGACCCTGACGACCTGTAGGATGGGGCAAGGCAGAGCGTGGTGAAGCAGCTCAGTGGTGTCTGGGGCACAAACATTTCAGCTGTATCTCTGGATCAATAACGTCTCCTGAGCTGCCCCTGGTGTGCTGCAGCCCCAGCAAGATGGGATTTTGCAGAGCACCCCTGATGAGCCAGGAAAAATCCACAGCTGAGGCTGCTCAGGGACAAGGAAAAGCCATTCCCCGGGCAGAGAGCAGGGAGGCGTCACTTCTCCCAGCAAAGAGCCACCAGAAACAGATCTCCTCAGAGCACTACAGGTAGAAGCACCCAGACAAGCCTCCAGCTTGCATTGGGTGCCACAGGGACCTCCCAGCTCCCCAGTATCACCGGCTCCAGTCCCTGCTCCCAGTTAATGAGTGCAGAGTTGGCTTCAAACACAATAAAAGTCGTTCAGTAATTCAGAACCCCCCACTCTAATAATCCTCCTGGCATTTGCCTCTGCTCGACATGCAGCATCCATCAATGGTAATTTAATCAAGGACCTCATTCATAAATTAGATCAATAGTGGGAGTTTTTGTGGGAGGCCAGTTCAATGGGATGTGTGCATTCCCATCGAGGAAGATGAAGCAATTCATTGTAGCATCGGCTCAAAGGGAAAGAAGTATTGACCTGCCAGATCAAAAGCCTTCGGTGCTACAGGGCACATAACGTGCTGCTGCAAGCACAAAACTTCAGCAAAGGGGCACCTCAGAAGGGATTTATAGTAAATTTATCTCATTCACCTTTGCTTTGAATTAACCACCTTCCCTTTCATTTATGACAAGGAATTTAATGGAAAGGTAATTTCATGGGACTGCGCTCCCTCACCTCACATTACTTTACACTTGAAGACTTAATCAGGAACAACGGTGGGCAGGCGGCAGCAGGCAGAGCTTATTAAACATCCTCCCCAGGTGCTGCGCGTCCCACTGCTCCCAGAGCCGCGGGGAAGCGCGTTTTGTGCAGCCAGCCAGCACGGCCAGCCTTCGGAGCAGGGCCAGCCTCCAGGAGCACAGCCGGCCTTCAGCCAGGCTCCAGGAGCACAGCCAGCCTTCAGCCAGGCTCCAGGAGCACAGCTGGCCTTCAGGCAGCCTTCGGAGCACGGCCAGCCCCTCTGCCACGCCGGTGCTGCAGGCAGGGTCTCCGTATCCTGCTGCCAGCGAGCATGCCTGGCTCTTTTTTTTTTTTTTTTTTTTATGCCAGCATACTTCAGGTGTTCAATGCACCTTCATGATGTGATGCTTGAGGACCGGAACATCCAAGAGAGGAAAAACTCGGCTGAAAAATTCAGTGAGCTCCTGAACAGCTCTAATAAAAGATGTGAAAAAGACTTAGCTGACTATCTGCACCTGTATGTGCATGGAGCCACCGGGGCCATCTGTCATTTTTGCATAAGTGCTTGCTCAGGAAAATTATGGTTTTCCCAACCTATTTACACATCTTTTAATTCTAGGCTTAGGTATATTGTTGCATCTCATGGGGATTGCTTTTACCCATCATGGTTGCTGTGCAGCTTGCAAAAATCTGAAGCAATGGCAAAGCAACACCTAACTTTTGGTTGAAATCAGTGCACGCTCACTAAAGTGGCCCCTCAGCTCACCAGTGCTGTCTCAAGGCACTGGGTCCCAGCAAGCAGCCCTCCCTGCCCACGCTCCCCAGCTGCTCCAGAGACCTCCCCATCCCTCCCTCACTGCTGGGTGAGCAGAAGGAGACACACACACACCAGCCCCGGCTGCGTGCTGCTTATCGGCAGTGGGTACATCGCCTGAAGGCAGCGACTTCATTTCTAACCACATCACCTCTCCACCAGCACCTGCAGCAGGCGAGGGAAAGGTGTGAGAGTTGTGGCAGAGTGTTTCGCTTCCCATTTCCAGAACCCATGGAGTGACGTCCCCAGGCACGCTGGTGCAGTGTTGTGTTACCCTGATGATTCCTAAGCGCAGCTGGACAAACGCCTGCCATCAGTCCCCTGAAAGTGAAAGGGCTGGACGGAATAGCCATTGAAACGGTTGCTGAATGGTACTTTAATGCAAAGGACCTTGACATTTTATGGATTTAATTTAATACTATTGTAAGAGAAGCAATTACAGTTACATAATTATATGTAATAACCATGACTGGAGTCTCACTCTAACCAAGCACGAAAGGATGTTATTGGAAATCCTTGCCCACTGTTGAAATCTTTGAACCTTCCCATCCCTCCCCGATCCCTGCATCCCTGACACAAAAGCCACAAGTTTTTTCCTCCCCTAGCCTCTGCAGAGCTGCCCAGACAGCAAGGCCTGGCAGAGCCTCCAAAGCAGAGTTAGGCTGGTATTGTAGAACAGAAAGGCAAAAGTAACTTTTACGAAAGGGTGTGACTGTTCCTTGCATATTTTGTCTACAGGCTTTTTCCTGGGCCTTAGGAGTGTGTTGGCAGTGAGAGGCTGGGGCAGTGGGGTCGGCACCATGTCACGGTCCCTGAGCACCGCCAGCTCCTGCCAACACCAGGAGTGCCCCAGCCCTCCCAGCCACCCTGCAGGCAGCCTCAGTACTGTGAGGTGCCAGAAAAGGGGCAGAGAACGGCTCTCCTGGGCTGACCCTGCTTCAGGCAGGCTCTGATGCTTCATCACCCCAATGCGAGCACCCACCAAAAATGCCCAGTTTGGGTGAGGCCTGTGCCATGCCATGGGTGGGCTCACAGAAGAGCGCTCGCCACAGCTGAAATCCCGGACCTGTGCTGTGCAGCACGGCTGTGTCCCGGCTGTGCCTCGCAGGGTGCCTCAAAGCAGGTTTCCCTTCTTCGTTTCAGTTTGTAGGTTTGCCACCAAAAGGCACTGAGCTGCCCTGGAGCGCCTTCCTGCAGCAGCCAGGTGAGCTGTGGGGCAAAGAGGTCACTTAAGGAGCTTTGTTCCTGCTGCTTTGGTCCAATTAATGATCAATATGGAAAAAAAAATATAGAATAATGATTACTTACATACTTCGTATTTTATTCTTAAGATATCCCTGCCTTAATGGACTGAGCAAGAAACACTCCCCATTGCACAGCGGCTGGCAGCCCTGGTCAGCTCTGGCTGCAAAGGAGGTGCAGGGGCTGAGGTCCCGGCACCACGGCGCTGCCGCTGCTGCTGCCGGCCCTCGTCAGGCTGTGGTGCACACATGCAAACCCATTTCTGCCTCCAGGTCCCGTTTTATCACACAATAACAGAGGAAAATTCAAATCAGGCACCCAGCACCTTCACTGCCAGGGTCTCGGTGAGCTCCTGCCTCGGAAAGCCGTGCCGCTGCGCCATGCGCCTCGCATCTGAGGAAACACTAATGTGCACGGGGGACTGTGCCCTTCGGCCGCGAAAGGCTGACATTCACACTTCCATTAGTTTTTCATCAGCGATATTTTAAAAGCTCCAGTAAAAAACGTGCCTTTTAAAAAGGTTTTGGTACTCCCGAGGGAACATTCCCTTAGCAAATATTGATGTATCACCCATGCCAGGATCTCAATACCATTGTCTGCTCAGGAGCAACTGGTGGTGCTGCCGGACCTTGGGAGCATTTTAAAGGGCCCTTTATTTTCATTTAAACATTGTTTAATTTTTTTTTTATTATTTTTTTTTTACTGTTCTTATTTTTAACTAGGTCTTTTATCTAACCTCAAAGTTTTTCACTTCTTTGCTAAGATCTTGAGAGATCATATCTTTGACTCAGAAAACCCTTCCAAAATCCTCTTCATTTCAGCTGGCTATGGCAGGCAAGATGAAAGATCCCACGACGCTCTACAAGGAAGCAGTGGTAACACCTTAAGGCACCTGGGTATCCCTGGTCAGCACTGAGTTCAGCTCAGCCAACATTTTCAAGAGGTTAAGTGTGACAAGAAGTGTGAGTCCCTACACAGCCTTAGAGAACACAGCCTCTTTCATGCTGGATTGAGATCTGGCTTCACAGCAATTCCCCTGCTGCACTGTTATCTTCATCGTGCATTTTTGCAGTGCTTTTCGCAATTTCCTACAAAGGTAAAATCCATTAAAAGGCCCCCTGGGCCAGGGCCTTGTTATTTCCCAGGACATCCCAGGCAATGCCCGGCCACCTGCAGCATCAGCTCCCCAGTGGCACACGGAACCCCCCGGCACCCCTGTGCTGAAGGCCATGGCAGCTGCAGCCCCACTGCAGCCCCAGCCCCCCGCTGCTGGCCAACGTTACCCCTAACTCTCCATCTGTGCATGCCATGAGTGGCACAAGCTCTGTGTGCCCCACGGGGGGGTGCGTGGCCGCGTTACCTCCTGCCATCCAGGGTCATGCAGCACGTCTACCCACGCTGTCTTTCAGTCCCCAGCTGCTTTCCCTAACAAATCACTGAAACGCCGTTCTGCAAATCTGAGTAAGAATCTGGTAAAGAAATAGGTGCCTGCACAGCTGACACAGAGCTCAGAGACAATCAGCATGTGGGGCCCCCAGCGTGACAGGTCTCACAGCAAATCCAGTAAACACATGAGCAAACATATCCCTCAATTCTCTGTCCCTTCATGGCTTCTCAGGAGTCACGGTGGACCTGTTACAGCTGTGGAAGCAAAAATTCTTTGGTAATTTTTGCGGTTCAACCAACAGCTAAGCCAGCATCCCCTGGCTGTCCTGGAAGTGCCCACGGTTTAGGGCCAACCCCAGTCTCCAGACCAGAAAACCTAAATTCTCCTTCCAGCTCTGCTGTGGGCCACAGCAGGTCACACTGTACTAGCTGTAATTTCCCTCCTATTGCCTCCACGTGGAATACAAGTCCTAGGTGAAAGATATTCCTAATGATGCATTCTCTTAAACTCTTAGCAAAATAGAATTTTTTGCATCAGGTTGATGTTCTTGGTAAAGGTGCTGATTAGTCCTGGGCAAAGGACAGGTCCCTGGAAGAACACAGAAGAAATTTTCTGCAGAACAGGCAACTGCTTAAATGTATTTGTTGTTTATTTGCTATTTTTGTCCACTCAGGCTGCATTAAGGTGGCCCTGCACACTGCAGTGGGACTGGCACAAACCTCTGGGGCTCTTTTGGATTCTTCAGCTGCCTTCAGCAGGTAAATGTGAGATAGCATCCAAAACAGAAGCAAACTTAGGAAAACTCCTTCTGCAAAGCACAGCTGATTGGCAATAATTATGCCATAACCTTGTGGTTTGTCATTGATTACAACATATTTTATTAAATAATTAAAAATGAGATATCACCGGAGCGTGCATTAGATAGTTGTATGCCAGACTTGCCATAATCCATTGCCAGGAATCACATCAGACTCACAGGCACTTTAGGACATCCCAGTGCCTTTCTGAAATACTAGCACAATGTTAGCTCTCTGTTCCCACAGACTTTTCCCAACGCTTCAGAATTTGTTAAAAATAGCAGGCAGACAAACCCAAGAGGTTAACAGCTACTGGGGGCTCCTGGCCATTTTTTTAATGATCTTAGAAGCAAACTGAGTTGTCCTGCTGATTCAGAAATGGTTAGCAGTTGCTCTTTAACATTCTCCCCAATTACAAAAGGAATAGAAACTATTTCATTATCACAGTGAGACATGAATAAATCATCCTGTTTCTTTCCACACACAGAGCGTGAGTACACATTTAGGACTTCCAGCCTCCCTGAATCCCAGTGTGTTTGGGCTTTGCCAATCACATTGCTGGAAGTTTATTCATTCAGAGAGAATCCCTCCTCATCCTGCTTAACCCAACTTCCCATCCCCTCCTCAGACACAGAGAGCTTCCCGGCTTTGATTTCCCAGCTGCAGATTTGAACATTTCCCTATATTCTACTTTTGCCTTTTTCTATTTTTTTTTTTCATCCTTCTTAAACCCAGGTGGAGATTTGCTTTGCTTGCAAATCAAAGACGCTTTCTTCCTCTGTCAGTGTTTGTAACACGGGTTTAACAAGTCGGAGAGAAAGCCGCATACTCATGTCTCGGGGCTGAGATATAAACACAGCTTTAGATTAACTGCCGTGATGAGATCTGCTGGGAGTAACCGGGCCATCTGCGGAAAGATCCCCTGGGACCAGCCCACGCCGCTCCTCCAGCCCCTGCAGGGCCGCTGTGCTTGCAGCTCGAAGCCTCCCTTCGGCAGCCGTACCCGCTCCTGCTTCCACGCACCTCTCCCTGTCCTTGGCTTGGCTGCTTGTGCGGCCAGAGGATGGAGTGGGTCAAGGAACTGGACAAAAAGGAAAAAAAAAGAAAGAAAGAAAAACCTGCTGTACTTTACTATAGTTGTTTGCTTTTCTTCACTCTCCACAAAATCGTTTGCTGTTTACCAGCACCAGCAGCTTTGATGACATTGAGTAAGCCGTTTTTCTTTACAAGTGAGCATAAAAGAGCACGTCTAGATTCTTGGTCAAGAAATGTGTATACGAAAATTAAAGTGCACGCGATATGATGGGAAATGAATTTGTTGGCATTGTTAGGATGAAAGAAACCTCTACAAATTATTCTGCCTGGGAAGCACCTCTTTCATGCTGGCAAATGGAAAGATGAAGCAGCTGGAGACGAGCAGAAATCAAACCAACTTATTCACCCCCCATTAATGCTTGGCTGAGCCTCAGAGAAGGACGGGGAGCCACCAGACCTCCAGCTGCGAAAGCCCTGACCATCCTGCGCGGACTGAGACCTCCTGGACCCGGTCACCCCCTGCTGCTGGCACCGCGGGCACCCAGCGGGTCCCACCAGAAGCCCCCCAGAACGGCGGGGGGGCCGTGCTCACGAGGGGGCCGTGCTCACAGCGGGGCCGTGCCGCGGCGCGGGGGAGCTGCTGCTCAGAAGCTCCTGTGGGGACACAGCCCAAACTACGGGAAGTTTTTCTCACTCTTATTGTGAAATCCAGATAAAAATAATTGAAACATCTCAGTCTTATTACCTGTGGGACAATTCAACCTGTCCTGTAAAAAATAATAATAATTAAAAAAGTCCTTCAGTGAAGATATCTGAAATCAACAGCTTTTCCTTTGCTCATTTAAATTGAAGAGTGTCAGGAAAGGACAAAAAGGTGCCTTGCCTTAACATTTCCCTTCTTCCTATGTCTTATGCCTACATCCTCAATCTTAAATCCTATCAATACCCCCGAGTTAGTATTTAGTCTACAAATGACATTTTGCAGAATAGAAAATTAATATCATGGGATTGCAAGAAATAAAATATAAAAATCTGATGCAAAGGAAAAAAAATAATATAAATTCTGGACACATTGGTTTCCTTAGCAAGTGAATTCCCAACACAGGCCTCGGGGGAAAAAATCTGCCTGAGAAACAGTCACACAAGAAACTTCCCAAATTCCTTTCAGTTAAGGGCTAAAAACCTGCATCTCCAAATCTCAGGAAAAACAAAAACAAACACCACCCCCCCAAAAAAAAAAAAAGACAAACACCTACAAGCAAGGAAAAAATATATATATTCTTGACTTTGTTGCCAGCCTAAGAGCACAAAAGGAAAAGTAGATTAAATGTACCTACTGCTAGGAACAGCAATTTTGTTATAAGCCTCTGCATACCAAAACGAATGAAAAAAAAAAAGTCTCTTTCATTTCCAGATAATTTCTAATTAATAAAGTTATATTTATTACATGCAATTAAAAATATAACCTCAGGGCATGAGCAACAATAGAGATATTCGGTTTGAGGTTTACTTATCAAAATTATTTTCATTGCTTTTTTTCCCAAGTACTCTGCATATGAATATTCATTTCTTGAAGCTACAGTACCCTGTTTCATAAAAAATAGTGTTTTTAATTAAATTAATTTAGCAAAGGAAAAAAAAGTATGTTAGAATGCTTCACATCTGAGAATAAAGCTAATTGAACCGAATCATCCTTTCTGTAGCAGAAGAAGCTCTGATGCAATCTAATTAAAAAGGAATAGGTCCTTTTTAATTATTTTTTATAATCGCACCCCAGACAATTGTCTGGCTGGCACTTTTCAAGGATTTGGTCACGCTTCTGGCATTGGGGAAGTAAATATAAATGCTGCATTCATCGCAGCCCTAAGAGGTAATGGAGGCTTTGCAGCCTGCAGCTCCTGCTCAGGAGCAGGGAGCCGTCCCTGCGCCCCTCGAACCATTTCTCCTCCTGCTCCTAAGCCAGCCCTGCAATGAATGCTTCCCCCACAGACCAACGGCCAGGGCGCATCTCTTCTCCTCGCCTCCTTCGGCCGCTATGGGTCTGTCTGGGTTAGCCCCCGGGCGAGGACAACCCGATGCTGCAGCAGAAAGTGAGGAGAAGCCTTCCCCCCAGGCCTCAAGCGGGGCAGGGGGGGCACACAGGGCCTGGCGGTGGGTGTTCAGCCGAGGCCCGTCGGGCACCGCCGGCGGCAGGGCTGTGGGGGGTGACACCGCCGCCGCAGGCCAGGGGCCGCAGGGCGCTGTGCGTATTTCTATATGAAAAAATGGCAGAAGGTGTTGCCATGCAGAGCACGGCTGCTTCCGAAGAAACGTCCTTTCCTCAGATGAAGGAGGCCACCGGGCATCAGCAGATGATGCTCACGGTCTGCTTCCAAGCTGCCACCGGGCCTCCTGCTCCCCAGCCCAGTGCCTTCCCCACTCCTCGCTCTGCACTCCGGATCCGTCCGCAGAGCACTCGCGGCGGGGTGAAACCCCCGAGTGTGTCCTGGCGGGTCGGGGAGCGCCGCGGTGGTGCCGCCGCTACGCAGCGCAGCCGGGCCCAGCAGCCTACCCCTCACCTTGAGACGGGTGGGCTGGGGGCATCGCACACGATGACCGAGGTCATAGAGGTGGGAAACAAAACAAAACAAACAAAAAACCAACACTTTATCCTTTGATACTTAATATAGTAAATATTTATTTATTTTGGTTTAGAATATTTAATTTTAAAACAGTTAAAATGCATGGAAAACTGAAGGCTTTTTTGAGCCAAAAAAGCTTTTTTAAATGGACTCTTGTGAGAGAGAGAGAGAATGGAGACAGATAAAGAGAGGTGGAGGGAACCTGCACAGTTTTTCACATGAATCATTTTTTCCAGGCCCTGAATAAAACCCTACACTATTTGCACACATTTACTTCTGACTCTTTTTTTAGCACGATTCTCAGTCCAGCTTTCAGCAGGAAATACTGTTTTTCTATTGGGCAGTATAAGAAACAGACATCAATAACACTGAATAATAAATCACAAACTATTACCACTTAAGCAGAGATTTATATTTTGGCAGTGTTAAGAAAAACCTATTTCAAGTGTCAGTCTCTGGTTTATATTAATTGGAGTGTTAAATCTCTGGTGCCTGTGTGGCCACCTGAATGTTAATCTCAATATTCGGGGTTTCTGACTTGGAAAAGGAATTGTCTTAAGGCTACTGAGATGCCTGAGATTCAGTAATGAAAATTACTGAAAAAAATATTTACTTCAACACATTTTCATCTTTTAACAAATTCCTAAAACATGTTTATGCTAAATATGTCAGAAATCTATAATAGAGATAGTGCATAAATATATTATTATGTGAATGACTTAGTATAGTGATTTAGGCATTAATTGGGTCTTTTTCTTCTGCATACAAATGCAAAAGTCCTCAACACAGCAAAAGCAACTTGTTTTCCCAAAATATCAGCAAAAACACACAGCAGGTCTGTCTTCCTTGCAGACTCCAGTCCTAATTCCTTCAGGTCCCTCCCCACCTCTCTTTATCTTCAATACAACGGGGCACATTTGAAACTTGAGGCTTCCTTACCTCAGTTGCAGACATTTCCTGCAGGAAAGATTAACCCGGTCCGCTGAATTTTACAGTAGGAAGCAAAACGCTGCTCTCCTGGTTTCGGCAGCACGTTCAAGTACGACAGCAGAACAGCACTGCGACACGGCACGGTTTACGTGGGCTTAAAACCGGCTGATGGATCTCCGAGCGGCACTGCGACTTCGGGGTCTGTGCGCTGTTGCATCGCTAATGGGGTACCAAAGGACCTGGTCTTCAGCCCAGGTTGTAAAGCATTTCGATCGACGGCCTGGGAAGAAACATAAAACCACACTGTATAAAGCCTGCAGATGGCACAAAGACCAGGGGGATGCAGATGAGGGTGACAGGACAACAGAGCTCTCTGGCTTGTTGAGCATTTTGGCAGATGAAAATGATGAATTTAAATGTAAAGACAACAACAACAACAACAAAAATCTGATTTTAAAACTACAGGTGCAGGAACAAAGGTCAGTCCTGGAGGTGGGAGACTTCATGGCGCACAGCGTGGCTCCGAGCGTGACTTCGGGCCCACAGCAGGTGACCATCAGCACCAGCTTCCAGCCAGCATCTTGGCCACAAAAGGTGAAGCAAATGTGAATATAGACAGAGAGGAACCAAGATCCAGGAGGCAAGCTTCTGCACTCATCCCCGGTGCAGGGTATCAGGTCCTGTGGCTGTAGGTCAGGAAGGAGGTCGCACACAGGAGCGGGTCCCAGGGCAGCGAGCTGGGTGTGCGAGGGGCAGCTCGCAGGGTGCTGGCAGCCCACGATGCTTGGCTGCCAAAGCAAGGGAGGAGGTCTCCTTTGTTTTCTCTTTAAATACATTTGTCACCTCAATAAAACCTACGAGTGTTAGACTCGATGATAGTGGTAATCCAAAAAAATCAAAAACTGACTTTTTTTTTTTTTTCTGAGACGTTCTCTAGTTAAAATAGAAATTAATTCAGGGAGCTCTGTGGCTGGTATCAAGCAGAAGTTCCTTCTGGCTTTGTAGCTGACTGATCTGCTGTGTGTCAAGCTGCAGGATCGAGTTTTTGAACTTGATGCAATAAATATTGAAGGCTATTTAAATGGAAAAGGGAATCACAATTTGCTGCTTTGTGTTATATAAGCAAGGTTTGAAATGAAATTACTGTTCCTGGAGATGAAAGAACTTAAAATCCGCTCATGTTTTTTACCCTTAGGTTTAAAAAGCAAATAAATACGTAAACAAATAAATCAAGAATATTAAATCTCATCTAATCTGCTTTAAGCAGAAAATCTGAAAAGGCTTTCTTGCTCTGCAGCTGAAAGAGACAGGCATGTGAATCTTTCACAAGGAAAGCTTTTCTTCTCATGTAAGTGCTCAGAATCTGATTTAAATTACTGTTAACAAAGCCAGCTTCCTTTTTTAAATCCAGATTATCATCTACACTGCCTTAGATGTCCTTTACTTGCTCCTTGTGATACCAAACCACTAATTTCTCACTTGAGAGAGAAAGCCCTCCATGAAAAATAATGAGAAGTTGAGGGCAGCATGGCTGCGGCCAGGTTCCTGGGCATTTGTTCTTATGCCACAGGAAAGAAACACAGCTCTCCCTAGCCTCCTTCGGTCACTTACAGACAGGGCTGAAAACTAAGCATCGGAGACTTCGTGTGTCTTCTCTAAAATGTTAATGGTTTGATGTATATGGGAGCAGTCAGTCTGCCCTTTGCTCTTACTATTTATACCACCTCTCGTGCCTCTGTTTGTACGGAAGACTTGCCAAGTCACAGCGTCTGGTACAAGAATAAAGCAGCCTCTGAAACTCGTTTATGCTGTTGTGTTTTCATAACAGGTGCTGTCATTGTAAATAACGATCATAAATATTCACAAGTTGTACTTTTTCCCTTCCCGAGTTGTGCTGTGAGCACAGAAAAGGGGTGCGATTAATGCCAAGTTAATTATGCCAGCCTGCTTGATCATGTAGGACACACATCTACAGCCTCCGAAAGGCAGAGCCGCGTGCCTGCAGCTGAGCCATTATCCGTGGTCCTTCCCTGGGCAGGATACCTACGGATCCCTCTGATTTAGCCAGCTTACTGTAAAAAATAACCCCGAGGGCTTTACCACTGCAGCAGTTTTCTGATCTGCCTTGCCCTCTCTGTGGTGCCCGAAGCATGACAAACCTCCCTTCACCTGTGTCCTGCTTTTAAAACCCACCCCAGCCCTCAGCGGGCTGTATGTGAAGCTCAGCCAGCTCCTGCAGACGTTTCAGTTGCGTTTGCCCAACCGCAGCCCTGGGGAGCCCTGGGGGAAATCCCCCTCCCCGTCAGCTGCCCTGGGCCCTCACTTCCCCGCATCCCTTCCATTCCCAGTGCTGACACTTTGGCTCACACTGGGATAAATAAGCATTGCCAGAGAATTTGGGAACAGACGGGGATTAATTCCCAGCTGAGAGCTTTGCTGTGCTTTCCCTCAAGGTTCACTGGATTTGTTATTCCAATACCACTGGCTTCCCCTGTTGAGAGAAGCCTCCCCTTAACTAACACTAGTCAGGCTGGACCACTCCGCGCCTTGGCAATTTCTTTTTGTGCTTTTTTTTCTCACAGATGACGAGTCAGTGGAAAGCCACAAATTCTCAGGAAACAGAACAACAACGTCACATTTCCTGTCCTTTCTAACAGTACCTACTGCTGCAGGTTCCCGCAGACCCAACTCTCCTCGGCGCTGTGCTCCTAATTGCCTTGCGGCTCGGTGACATGGACTGCACCAGGATCGGGTGTCACTCTAGAACGCTCTCGGCGTTATCTCCCATTATGAATTTGCTCTTTGTGACATTGTGCTCAGCGGTCACTGCTCGACCCTCCCGCAGGCTGCCGGAGCTCCCTGGGGGTGGGAATGTCCGTCCGCTGCAGCCTGCAGAAACAGCATGGATGGGCTGGGGAGGGGGAGATGTTCTCATAAAATTAATTCTGGATACTGCTAGCAAACCCTTACTTCCTTAGGCATTCAAATTCTCCAATTTGCAAGTTAATTCAAAAATAGAAAAATATGAAAAAGTAATATGATTTCAGTAAATCCTGCCCGTTGTGCTGCTGTGTTTTGGAAACGAGTCGCCTCTCTGAAGCGCCTTTGACCTTCAGACACACGGAGCACAGGATGAGACAGAGGGCTGGTATTTCACTTCTGTATTTGAAGAAAGATGCAATGGAAAATGCTGAATTTCAGTGAAAATCGTGTATCATTTGGCAATCAGCAGGATGAAATAAAAGAATCAAATAGAAAAACAAACAATTATATACTATAGACAATTTTCACATGGCATGTACGAGGCAAAGTATTCATAAAATTATGTATTAAGTGTTCTCTCATCACACTGAGTTTTGGATGGTGGAAATAAAGCAATTCAAACAGTAACTATGCACTCTGGCACAAACTAGTTAAAATAATTTGCCTCTGTGCGCTACAAAACATGAGCATTGAATAGAAAATTATATTAAAAATTTATATAGTATTTCCTTGCTAAGCTTTACATGCATTATAATCATATCATGAGATCCATTCTGATAGCACTGTAATACAAAATAACCGGGATGACTCATCTGGCATACAGAAAAGCAGAAAGCGTGTGGTGCTGTATGATTGCTGCAGTGTTTGTAAGTTGTTGCTTCCAATTGCAAATGGAAGCAATGTTTTCAGAATAAAAGCAAGCACTGGAACGTAAGATGTAATTTCCAGGGCTGGTGCTGTAGGTGGACTTCCACTAAAATATTCATGATTTTAGCTGTTAGCAGCTCAAATTAATTGCCATCCATAATTAATCTGCCCTGTAGAATCCAGCTATTTTATAAACATGGGATTTATTGGACATGCCCCCTTAATTTGTATTGTAGGTTGTTTATTTGACAGCCGAGTATACAAAAATAGTTCTCGTCATACAGAAAAATCAATATTCAGCGCACCATGTCTGCTGTCTGATCACCTTTAAACCCGCTGCACAACTCCTACGCGATTTCACGCCAGCCATATTAATTTCTTGATTCTAACCATGCCGCTTCCCGTTACTCCCATAGCACAGGACTCAGCCCCGACGGGGCAGGGCAGGAGCTGGGCAGGAGCGGCGTGGGGCTGGGGCTGGCGGGGCAGCTGGCTGGGACGGGGACGGCGGGGACAACAAGGACAGCGGGGACGGCAGCTCCACTGCCCAGCTCCGAGCAGCCGGGAGAGCCCAGGCCGAGCTCATCTCCCGGCCAGATGTGTCGGTAAGTGACTTATGCCAACGTGCACAAGTTGGTCAGGAGTTGGGGCACCCCGTGCTTTCGTGACTGCATGCACAGGCGGGCAGCGCACGGCCAGGATAACTCCAGGCAGCCATCAGAAATGTGAACAAAAAAGGCTGTTTGTGTCAAAACATTTCCAGTGAACAGCTCCTACAAGATCTAGTAAAAGAAAGCTTGATCTTGTCAAAATTTTTAATGAAATTTGACCTGGGTCTGACAAGATGTTCTTCAGTCAATGAGAGGGCAGCTGCCGAGAGATGCCAGGCTGCAGCCGATGGCCACAAGCACGGCCAGGGGCAGAGAACCCAGCACCTCCAGTGGCTCCCAGCACCTCCAGCGGCTCCCAGCACCTCCAG